>NW_022436989.1:2227633-2540396 GCF_009761245.1 Sapajus apella
GCTGGAGTGCAATGGCGCGATCTCGGCTCACCGCAACCTCCGCCTCCTGGGTTCAGGCAATTCTCCTGCCTCAGCCTCCTGAGTAGCTGGGACAACAGGCACGCGCCACCATGCCCAGCTGATTTTTTGTATTTTTAGTAGAGACGGGGTGTCACCATGTTGACCAGGATGGTCTCGATCTCTTGACCTCGTGATCCACCCGCCTCGGCCTCCCAAAGTGCTGGGATTACAGGCGTGAGCCACCGCGCCCGGCCTGATATTTTTTTTTTTTTTTTTTTGGAACTTCAAATTAAATTTATGGAGTCTGTAACTGATTCTTGCCCTAATTACTAAGGTCTCTAGTACTAGTGCAAGATTTGCAAGATAAGCAAATCAGAGCAATGAGAAGACTGAGGTATACTAGACCTCTTCAGCAAACAAGGTATATAGTTGCTTCTGTCTTTAGAAAAAGTACCTGAAAATTCTGGAGATGAGCTCAGTTCATTTGGTGGATTGCTGACTAGATTCCTCTAGAAGAAAAGCACTCTGTTGAATCCATCTGCCTTTCACTTTAACATTTTAACTGTTTTTCTTTACTGTGAAACATCTTTCATTTTTTCTTCCCATGACCAAAGCAGATGGCTTACAGTTCTCTATGTGAAACCAACCATGGTGTCAGTCTTTGCCCAGTGCTTCAGATAGCCACTACTAAGCAATTATAGTGGCATGAAAAGCTTTTGAATAGCTAAAGCCATTTTGATAAAGAAAGTAAATGGGGCTGGGTGCGGTGGCTCACACCTGTAATCTCAACACTTTGGGAAGTCAAGGTAGGCAGGTCTCTTGAGCTCAGGAGTTTGAGACCAGCCTGGGCAACATGGCAAAATCCTGTCACTACAAAAAAATCCAAAAATTGGTGGGGCATGATGGTATGCACCTGTAGTCCTAGCTACTTGTGGGGCTGAGGTGGGAGGATCACTTTAGCCCAGGAGGTCAAGGCTGCAGTCATCTAATAAATTTGCGCCATTGCACTCCTGCCTGGTTGATAGCTTGTCTCAAAAAAAAAAAAAAAAAGTAAACATAAATCAAAATTTATGATAGGTTATTTCTGTTTATGGAGCTTTTTCTTGGTAATATTACTGTACTTTTGCCACTTTTCAGGTATTAATTGATTTTTATTTCGTCTGTTAAGTTTTTGGTAGTTAGTAATATTTTCTTTACATCTTTATGAAGGTAGAAATATTTTTCATTTAAAGGTAATTATTTTTATTTTTACATTTTATTATTGGTTTTTTGAAGTATACTTTTTGTATTGTTGCAAAGTAGACTTAATGCTGAAAATGTTTAATGTTTCATCTTTGTCTTTCTTTAGTCTCTAGGAAAAAATCTGGGTGGAAGACTACAAGTGATTCACTGTGACTTTTTAAAAATGGATCCTAAAGGTACTGGAACAGTAAGACCCCCCGCTATGGCTTCACAGGACCTTTTTCAGACTTTGGGAATAGAAGCGGTTCCTTGGAAAGAAGGTAATTTTTGGAATTTACTAAAGCAATTGCCTGTAATTTGCCAAGTTTCTTCAGCAGTGTATCTGATCTGTTGATGAAATTTGTATATTATTTATTTATTTTCTGTGATGGAGTCTCGCTCCATCACCCAGGCTAGAGTGCAATGGTGCGATCTTTGCTCACTGAACCTCGGCCTCCCAGGTTCATAAGATTCTCCTGCCTCAGCATCCCAAGTGGCTGGAATTAAGTGTGTGTCACCACACCTGGTTATTTTTTTGTATTTTTGGTAGAGACAGGGTTTCACCGTGTTGGCCAGGCTGGTCTCGAACTCCTGCCCTCAAGTGATCTGCCCACCTCAACCTCCCAAAGTGCTGGGATTTAGACTTGAGCCACCATGCCTGGCTGAATTTGTGTATAATTATAATTTATGAGCAAATGCTCTTACTCTGAATATGGCATTTCCCTCGCCTGGACACAGATAACCAGTTTATTTCTCCAAAAGCCAAGTTCCACGCCAAGGAATATTGAGGCTTAGTTTCAATTGAAATAAACTTGAAATTAATATAGTTTGTTAACTTAGTTTGTCTCAATAAAATTTGGGCATAGGACAAAATGCTAAGAACTTTATTCAGATCTTTTTGCTTGTATTCCTAACAGGTATCCCTTTAAAAGTAATTGGAATATTCCCAATTAGGAGTGAAAGGAAGATACTTTGGAAACTTATACATAACTTATATTCCTGTACTTCTATATATAAATATGGACGAATAGAACTAAATGTGCTTATTTATGAAAAAGAATTCCAGGTATGTTGTTAACAAATACCTATTTGAGACCCTTCTACCTCAGCCTTCCAAAGTGCTGGGATTGCGGGTATGAGCCACTGCATCTGGCCTCCATTCATTTGTGTGTTTAATTAGTAGCTTTTAAGTTACTTTTAATGCTGTTATAAATGGAATTGTTTTTCCAATTGTCCGTCGCTGGTATATAAAAATGCAGCTGATTTTTGTGCGCTTTTGTATCCTACAGCTTTGCTAAATTTATTAGTTAGGTTTTTTTTTCCTTTTTTTTTTTTTTTAAATAGAGACAGGATCTCACTTTTGCCCAGGCTGGTCTCAAACTCCTGGGCTCAAGTGGTCCTCCTGCCTCAGCTTCCCAAAATGCTGGGATTACAGGTGTGAGCTACCACCCTCAGCTAAATGTATTAGTTTTAACAGGATTTAGATTATGTTTATATTTAAAGGTTTTTAAATTAATTTTTTAAACTATAAAACATTAAAACAATTTTTTTTTGAGAGACAGGGTCTTGTTCTGTTGCCCAGGCTTCAATGTAGCAGTGCATTCATAACTCACTGCAGCCTCAAACTCCTGGGCTCAAGTGATCCTCTTGCCTCAGCCTCCCCTGTAGTTAGGACTACATGTGCACACCACCCCAACCAGCTAGTTGTTTATTTTTGTAGTGATAGAGTCACGCTTTGTTGTTCAGGGTGGTCTTGAACAACAGGGTCTTGAACAGGGTGTCTTCAAGTGATTCTCTTGCCTTGACCCCTCAAAGTAGTAGGATTACAATTGTGAGCCATCACACCGAGCCTAAGATTTTAGACTCTAGTTTTAATTCTCTGTAATAGGGCCGGGCTTGGTGGCTCACACCTGTAATCCCAGCGCTTTGGGAGGCTGAGGCAGGCGGATCAGGAGGTCAGGAGTTTGAGACCAGCCTGGCCAACATGGCGAAACCCTGTCTCTATTAAAAATATATATATATATAGGGCCAGGCGCAGTGGCTCACGCCTGTAACCCTAGCACTTTGGGAGGCCAAGGCAAGCGGATCACTTGAGGTCAGGAGTTCAAGACCAGCCTGGCTAACATGGAAACCCCGTCTCTACTAAAAATACAAAACTTAGCTGAGCGTGGTAGTAGGTGCCTGTAATCCCAGCTACTCGGGAGGCTGACACAGGAGAATCGCCTGAACCTATGAGGCAGAGGTTGCAGTGAGCCGAGATCACACCATTACACTCTAGCCTGGGTGACAAGAGTGAGACTGACTCAAAAAAAAAGAAAAAAAAATTAGCCAGACACAGTGGCACACACCTGTTATCCCAGCTGCTCTGGATGCTGAGGTAGGAGAATCGCTTAAACCCAGGAGGCAGAGGTTGTGGTGAGCAGAGGTCACGCCATTGCACTCCAGCATGGGCGACAGAGCAAGACTCCATCTCAAAAAATAACATAAAATAGAATAAAAATAATAATTCTCTGTAGTGGAAGGTCTTCCTGACAACCGTGATATTGCTATGAGTGTAATCTTTCTCTTCTGCCCAGAATCTTTCATGTTATTAATCTGTGAATCCAGTTTAACTGAAAGTGCTTACTTGTCTTGCCGCGTTGCCCGCGCCGGAGTGCCATGGCTTTTCACAGGCACCGAAGCCCCCAAACCCCTAGGCGCAGGCAGTCCCCTTGCCTAGGCCTTTTGAGTGGCTGGGACGACAGGCGCACACCACTGCATCCAGCTTTTTGCATCTAATTCTAGTTTTCTCTGCTTAAATTTCCAGATGCTGTTAAGATAGTACTATTAAGACTCAAATAAGATTATTTGTATGGCTATGGGTTAGGATAGCGGGACAAAAAATGAAAAAATGATTTACTCACCCAGATCCATTTAGTAAATACGTATTTACTAGCCATGGGGAGACAGCAGGGGCCTCAGAACTGTGAGGCTGTGCATATATATAGTATTAAACAAAGGAATGAAAGGAAGAAAAATAGGAAATACTTTGTTAGATTCCCTACTGCTGGGATTATATTCCGGTGGCCCATGCTTCTTTTGCCGTGGAAGTTTTCACACTTGGCTTCTTCTCTCTGTACTGCCTTCTCATTCGCTGAGGTAACCTCTCGTCCTTTAAGGTCAGCCCTAACAATTGTGTGTTGTTGTTGTTGTTGTTTAAGAGATGGGGTCTCACTGTGTTGCCCAGACTGGTTTTGAACTTCTAGGCTCAAGCAGTCCTCCCACCATGGCCTCCCAAAGTGCTGGAATGACAAGCGTGACCCACCATGGCCTGCTGTTTGTTGCCTGTGCCAAAGTTCTGTGGTTATGCACAGGCACAGTCATGTCACACTGAACCCCCCAAACTCCTGGGCTCAAGCAGTCCCCTTGCCTCAGCCTTTCGAGTAGCTGGGACTACAGGCACACACCACTGCACCCGGCTTTTTGCTTCTAATTCTAGTTTTCTTTTTTTTTTTTTTTATTTTTTTTTTTTTTTTTTTTTTTGTGACGGAGTTTCGCTCTTGTTACCCAGGCTGGAGTGCAATGGCACGATCTCGGCTCACCGCAACCTCCGCCTCCTGGGTTCAGGCAATTCTCCTGCCTCAGCCTCCTGAGTAGCTGGGATTACAGGCACGCGCCACCATGCCCAGCTAATTTTTTGTATTTTTAGTAGAGACGGGGTTTCACCATGTTGACCGGGATGGTCTCGATCTCTTGACCTCGTGATCCACCCGCCTCGGCCTCCCAAAGTGCTGGGATTACAGGCTTGAGCCACCGCGCCCGGCCTAGTTTTCTTTACTTAAATGTCTAGATGCTATTAAGATAGTACTATTAAGATTCAATATTGGATTTTGATTGATTATAGGTGTGTATAACGTGTAATTTTTATTTTCCTTTTTCTAGAAACTAATGGCAGATCCCAGAAATCCAGACTTGTATCAGGTATTAAGTGTTCTCTGGCAAGTAGCTTGTAACATTAAGGTTCTGCACAAGGTGAGTAAAATCCTTCTATTTAAAAAAGATTTTTCTTTAGAGACAGAGTCACTCTGTTGCCCAGGCTGGAGGCAGTGGCACAATCATAGCTTGCTGCAGCCTTGAACTACTGGACTCAAGTGATCCTCTCACGTTAGCCTCTGGAGTAGCTGAGACTACAGTCATGTGCCACCATGCCTGGCTAGGTTTTAAAATTTTGAAAATATTGCCCAGCTTGGTCATGAACTCCTGGCTTCAAGTGATCCTCCTACCTTAGCCTCCCAGATCACTGGGATTACAGGCATGACCCACTGCACCTGGCTCTAATTTTATTTTTATTTATTTATTATTTTTTTGATATGGAGTCTCACTCAGTCACCCAGACTAGAGTGCAGTGGTGCAATCTTGGCTCACTGCAACCTCTGCATCCTGGGTTCAAGTGATTCCCCTGCCTCAGCCTTCCCGAGTAGCTGGGACTGCAAGCGTGTGCCATCACGCCCAGCTAATTTTTGTATTTTTATTAGAGGTGGGGGTTTCACCACATTGGCCAGGCTGGTCTTGAACTCCTGACCTCGAGTGATTTACCTGCCTTGGCCTCCTGAAGTACTGGGATTACAGATGTGAGCCAGGCCTGGCTCTAATTTTTAATTTTCGCAGTGTGGATCTTCATGTATTCTCTTCACTGCTTTTGCCTGAGAATATGCTGAGGTCTTCAGTCTATGCACCTAGCTGTATTTTTTTTTTTTTTTTTTAGGCTCAGGAATGTTATCTCATTTGATTTTAGCTTTTGTTCCAATTTTTTTTTTTTAATCAAAAACATTTGAGGTTCTTGAGTTGGATCTCTGATCCTTGTCTTTAGCATCCATTGTGCTCTCATCATTTTTCTCTCTTCCCAGAATCTTTTCACACTTAGTCTTCACATGACTGATTCTGCTTTCCGCCTGCACTGTGTATTGTACTCTCAGTGCTATGGTTCTTGGTTTCTCTAAAATTCCTCCTTGCCCACTGATCGTGGCTCATTCTGTTGACTTTTCATCTCAAGCCTCTGTCCTTGTAGCTTTCAGCTAGTTTCTTCATAGAGGCTTCTGAGGACTTCAGCTTGAGGAATAAGGTTTGCATCTTCCTGTTCCCTTAGTCCCTGTTGGTTTCCAAAGGTCATGTGTTAGGTTTCGCCATTTACTAAGCTCCACAAAGGGAAGGTCTTTCTAGACCTAACATTTCTCTACACTTGCTCCACTGTGTTTCTATAACTGTAGAATAAGTTGTTGAACTCAATTCCCAGTGTCTTGCGGGTTTTCCTGTACTGTCCCTGATGAGCGGAAAGCTGCTGAGGCTAGACCAAACGTGTAGGAAATGGCAGCCCATCATACACTGCTGACAGTCTTTGTCTTCCCCCCACTGAAAGTGACATTCCTGGAACTGCTAGGAATTTCACACTTTGGCAACAGATCTATTTCTAATTCCACTCTCATTGCCCCTGTAGTTAATAATAAATTACTATTTTGACAATAGCCTTTCAGATCTTATGTTCAATATTGTTCAGTCTTTTAAGCCTATGTCAGATCTATTTTAATCCACTCTTATTTTGGAATATACGAGTATGGGTATGTCTAGTTTTTTTAATAGAGAATAATTTTTCAGGTGGGTCGGTTTTTTATTTTGAGACACGGTATCACTCTGTCAACCCAGGCTGGAGTGCACTGGTACAATCCCAGCTCACTGCAACCTCTGCCTCCAGGCTTAAGCAATTCTCATGCCTCAGCCTCCAGAATAGATGGGACTGTAGGCACATACACCACCACACCCAGCTAATCTATTTTTTTTTTTTTTTTTTTTTTTTTGAGATGGACTCTCCCTTTGTTGCCCAGGATGGAGTGCAGAGGCATGATCTCAGCTCACTGCAACTTCCACCTCCTAGGTTCAACCGATTCTCCTGCCTCAGCCTCCTGAGTAGCTGGGACTATAGGTGCCTGCCACCACGTCCAGCTAATTTTTGTATTTTTAGTAGAGACGAAGGTTTTACCATGTTGGCCAGGATGGTCTCAAACTCCTTCGTGATCCATCCTCCTCAGCCTCCCAAAGTACTAGGATTACAGGCACAAGCCACCATGCCCAGCCTGCATACCCAACTAATTTTTGTACTTTTTAAAGAGACAGTGTTTCACCATGTTGCCCAGGCTGGTCTTGAACCCCTGAGCTCAAGTTATCCTCCTACCTTGGCCTCCCAAAGTGCTGGGATTATAGGCATAAGCCACTGAGCCTGACCAGATCATCTTTTAAAATTGCTTTATGCACAGAATTATATTACAAAAGGTAAATACAAAAAAATAGTGATCTTTTTTATGTTGTTTTGGGACAGAGTCTCACTCTGTCGCCTAGGCTGGAGTGCAGTGGGGCAATCTTGGCTCACTTCAAACTCCAGCTCCCAGGCTCAAGCGATCCTCCACCTTTGGCCTTCCAAAGTGCTGGGATTACAGGCATGAGCCACAGCACCTGGCCGACTCTATTGTCTTTATTTGTATATTTCCATATATGTTCTAACATATTCAAATACTTTGATTAATAAGCTTTTCCACTGAAGTAGGACAAAAAAATCCTCAGCTTTAATCTAATGCCTCTTAAACGGCTGATTCTAACTGTGAAATGAAAATGTTGACTGGTAAAAATTATAGCTAAAATGCTTTTTTGCATAATTACATAAAGGGCAAGTCAATTTTAAGTAAGGAAAAGAGTTACTAGTATTTGGGTAGACTTTTGATCCTCCTCCTCTTTAAAGAAATTAGGGAGAGAGATGTATATTATTTAACTGCAACATGTTTTTCTTAAATCCAGTTAGACTGTGATCATTCTGTTACTTAGGCAAGGTGTTTTTGTTTTTTTGTTTTTGACATGGAGTCTTGCTCTGTCGCCTGCGCTTGAGTGCAATAGTGTGATCTTGGCTCACTGCAACCTCCGCCTTCCAGGTTCAAGTGGTTCTCCTGCCTCGGCCTCCCAAGTAGCTGGGACTACAGGTGTCCACCACCATGCTCGGGACGAATTTTTGTATTTTTAGTAGAGGCGACGTTTTGCCATTTTGGCCAGGCTGGTCTCGAACTCCTGAGCTCAAGTGATCCATCTGTCTCAGCCTCCCAAAGTGCTGGGATTGCGGGCATGAGCCACCACGCCCAGCCACAAGCCTGCTCTTGGTCCTGGAGAGAGATGTTATCTCCTCCCTCAAGGTTACTCATTGCAAACAACTCTGAGAAATGGCCCAAGTAAAGAACAATTAGGGCTTTGTGTTCTTGGTGTACCCAATAAGAAAATTCAGAGACTCTCAGGGCTTGTGGTAATTGTGTCTTTCAGAAGGTAGCTTAAAGGAATAAGCAAAGGCCGGGCGCGTTGGCTCACGCCTGTAATCCCAGCACTTTGGGAGGCCGAGGCGGGTGGATCACGAGGTCAAGAGATTGAGACCATCCTGGTCAACATGGTGAAACCCCGTCTCTACTAAAACTACAAAAAAAATCAGCTGGGCATGGTGGCGCGTGCCTGTAATCCCAGCTACTCAGGAGGCTGAGGCAGGAGAATTGCCTGAACCCAGGAGGCGGAGGTTGCGGTGAGCCGAGATCGCCGCCATTGCACTCCAGCCTGGGTAACAAAAGCGAAACTCCATCTCAAAAAAAAAAAAAAAAGGAATAAGCAAACAATGTCTTACTCTGGCAATATTTTGTGACTAATACAATTCATTTTCCCTTCTCTCCAGGAATTATTAGAACCATCACAAGAAAAGCTGTATTTTATTCAAATTACTCCTGATAGAAATTTATTTACAGAGAACTTAACACCTATGAGCTATCAAGTATTTTTTCACATGGTAAAGCAGTGTTTTGGGAAACGCAAATGCCGTATAATAGACCACTTACGGTAAGTAAGAAGAATAAAAGCAGGTAAAGAGTAGCAATTTGATTCACAGATTATTCTTTTATGTTAGAGGTCTATTTTTTATATCTTGGTTAACAGATTGAGGTACCATGTTTTCCCTCATATATTGTATTTTTGTGTGTGAGACGGAGTCTCTCATTGTCGCCCAGGCTGGAGTGCAATGGCGAGATCTCAGCTCACTGCAAACTCCGCCTGCCAGGTTCAAGCGATTTTCCTGCCGCAACCTCCCAAGCAGCTGGGATTACAGGTGCCCACCACCATGCCCAGCTAATTTTTTTGTATTTTTAGTAGAGACGGGGTTTCACTCTGTTGGCCAGGCTGGTCTCGAACTTCTGACCTCAGGATCTGCCCGCCTCAATCTCCCAGAGTGCTGGGATTACAAGCATGAGCCACTGCACTCAGCCTCCCTTATACATTTCTTCAAAATAATTTCTTCTCCCTGATGTACATTTTGAGGAAAATACATTTCCCCCCAGTCTCTCAGTGAGCTTCATTTATTTTCCTTCTTTGAAAAATGCGCAGCGATCCCTACACGTTGTGTTTTCTTTTTCGGCATATAGGCCTAGCTTTACCTTACAGGAGGCACTCGCTGCTCACCACGAGCTGGGGTGGAGAAAGCTCAGCATTCCTGGAGGCAGGCCCACAGTTCCCTCTCATCGCTTGTCTTCAGTGGCTCTGTTTCTTAACCAAAGTAGGGATAAATAATTATACCACCCTGGTTCCCTTGCTCTGGATCAGATTTTATGTTTTTATCTAAAGCTTTGTCAAAATAATAGCTTGTAAGTAATACTACTTGGTTTGTATCTATAATTTTGTTGTTGTTAGAAAAAGGGTCTCACTATGTTGTCCAGGCTGGAGTGCAGTGGCACAGTCTCCGCTCACTGCAGCCTTGACCTCCCAGGCTCGAGTGATCCTCGCACCTCAGCCTCCTGAGTAGCTGGGACTAATAAGCATGCACCACCATACCTGGCTAATTTTTATATTTGTAAAAATATAAGATTTTTAGATTTATATTTATAAATCGTATGCCAATTTTTGTAGAGATGAGGTTTCCTCATGTTGCCCAGGCTGGTCTCGAACTCCTGGCCTCAAGCAATCCACCCGGCTTGGCCTTCCACCGTGCTGGGGTTATAGGCGTGAGCCACCGCGTCTGGCTGTTTGTGTCATTTGTTTATAGGGCTGATGCAGACGTCTCTGTAAGTTGCACGAGGCCTTGTAATCAGCAGCCCAAAGTATTGCCAGAGGATGGGTAAAATGTTAAAATAATTATTTTAACTAATTTGATCATGTAACTAATTTGAATGAGCTGTTGACTGGACAATATTTATGTAAAAGTGAATGTTAAAAGTGGCAATAGCCTGGGTGCAGTGGCTCATGCCTATAATCCCAGCACTTTTTATGAGGCCAAGGTGGGAGGACAGTTAAGGAGGCCGGGAGTTGGAGGCTGTAGTGAGCTATGAACTCACCTGCACTCCCATGTGGGACACACAGCAAGCTGACCTTGTCTCTAAAAAAAAAAAATAGGAGACAGAGAGGGTCACCAAGAGTTTGAGACAAGCCTGGGTGACACAGCAAGACTCTTATCTCTAAAAAAAGAACTGATAACAGATTAGTAAAAGGCAATCTATTATTTTTTATCTTGCCACCTTGTGGTGGCTAGTTTGAATGAAAACATCAAGAAAATAGGGAAATGAGAAATAAATGTAATAAATCATGGTGCAAAATGTTAAGAATGCTCCTGGTACTCTCACTGGGTTAGAAATGTGCTACCAAGATTCTATTCAATATCAAAAAGTATTGGAATTTAAGAGACAGAGTCTCACTCTGTTGCCCAGTCTGGAGGACAATGGCACAATCATAGCTCACTGCAACCACAAACCCCTGGGCTCAAGTGATCCTGCCTCAGCCTCTTCCCTGAGTAGCTGGGACTGCTGTGCCCACCACTATGCAGAGCTAACCTTTTACATTTTTTGTAGAGATGGTGTCTCACTTTGTTGCTTAGGATAGCATTGAACTCTTGGGCTCACATGATCCTCCCACCTAGCCTCCCCAAGTGCTGGGATAACAGGTGTGAGCCACCACACCCAACCCAAAATATTTTTTTGCAGTTGTTTACTTATTGTTGTCAGAGGCTTATTGGTGGTTTCTTGCTAAGCTGACATGCAGTTATATACCTCATAGTGGCATTGCAGTCCGTGGTAGACCAAATGTGCAATAGTGGTTGCATAAGATTCTGACGCTCTGTTTTTGCTGCATCTTTTCTATTGCTTGCCATCGTGTTATAGTTGCCCACAGTATTCAGTACAGTCATATGTTGCACGGGTTTGTAGCCTTGGAGCAATATCTATGCCATATATCCTAAGTATGTAGTAGGCTATACCACCTAGGTTTGTTTTAAGTACACTGTAAGATGTTCAAGCAGCAGTGAAATCACCGAACAGTGCACTTCTCAGAACATACCTCCATCATGAAGCAGTGCATGACTGTATAAGGAAGTTTGCTGATTTATAATTAATTTACCAATGACAGTTACATCAAAATGTGAAGTGATTCCCTCTTTGTAACAGCAACTTCTGCTGTTTGTACTTACTGAACTTTGACATGAACTGAAAGAAGTTAAGAATATTTTTTTGCAAAAAGGAAAAGGGTGAAAGAGGTAGGCAGAATAATGTGTTAAAGGGTAGTGATTAAACTAGAATTTTGTGTAAAAATTGATTGCAATATGTTAAAGCCTAAACCTGCTATTGATACTTTCATTATAGGTTAGCTGTGAAACTTTAGAAATAAACATAAAGTTATTGCAACCTCTTAAACTAAATAAGATTGCTTATATATAATAAGTTCAGCTTTTTTTTGTTTGTTTATTTTCTTATCTCAATAGCCTTGGGAATACAGGTGGTTTTTTGGTTACATGGATGAACTATGTAGTGATGAAGTGTGGGCTTTTAGTGTACCCATCACCCAAATAGTGTACATGGTACCCACAGGTGGCTTTTTATCCCTTACGCTCCTCCCATCCTCTTCCCTGCTGATCCTCCCATGTCCATTATAGCACTCTGTATGCCTAAGTTAGACATTTTAAATTTGACTTGGAAGCCATTTTTGTCTCCATTAACTGACAGATGCATGAAAAAGAATTAAGCACATTTACTTTGTATTTATTTTGCAGTTCATTGACTCCACTTGATGCAGAAGATATATTGAGGCAAATAGGAAAAAAGAAAGAAGATAAAGTAACTAACTGGCACCCTCAAGACTTCAAACGACTTTTTGAAACTATCCATTCTTCCAAAGATTATGCTTATAAATGGCTATATGATGATGGGCTGGAAGGCAGATATAACGACTAGACTGTCAAGACATTGGGTGGAGCAGTTTATTTATTTGGAAACCATGACATGAAAACCAAATTTGAAAAACTCCCATCCTTTCAGCAAAAGATGACCGTTCTTGTTCTGCACAGCCAGGCAGATCATTTCTTCTGAAGTTGATATCATTGGCATATTGGATGAAATAGTAGCTGCTATTTTCATCGCAACTGAATAAAATGAAAACTTCAATTAATTGGATTTGATCAGATTGAATTCATTTTGTTTCAGATTCCTATTTTAATATCTCAGTACTGCTGATTTTTGCATCTTCAGGAGCAAGAGTCTGTACATTATTAATCTTTGAAAGTAAAGAAAACTGATGTACTGATTTGTTTTACTTTTCAGTTTGTTGACATGTATTGTCAAGTACTGTACAATGGAATTGTTTAAATTTTAATATGATTTAAACTTTTTTAGAAATTAAAATATTTTAAATAAGGTTTTCTTATTTCTTCTGGTCTCTAAATACCTAATGAAACATTAAACTGACCCTGATTTATTCCTTTTTAGTTCTGTCATGTATAGTCAATATAGTTTTGGTGAATAATTCAGTCTGTATTACTGAAAAGTCTCCTGCACTTTTGTTCTATCAAGAAAACTCCTCTGAAGTTAGATCTTTATATGAACCTAAATGGAATTAAGAATATTTTCTTACCAGGCATGGTGGTATGCTCCTGTAGTCCCAGCTACTCAGGGGATGGAGGTGGGAAGACACCTGAACCCATGAGTCTAGCCTGTGGGCAACATGGTGAAACCCCTATTTCTAAAAAATTTTTATAAAACTTAGCTGGGCATGGTGGCAGGTACCTGTAGTCCCAGCAACTGGGGAGGCTGATGTGAGAGGATCACTTCAGCCCAAGAGTTGGAGGCTGCAGTGAGCTATTGTGAAGAACAGCTGTATTGCAGCCTCGGTAACAGTGAGACCTGTCACTTAAAAAGTAGTTACTACAGTGGGCCGGTCGTGGTGCCTCTCACCTGTAATCCCAGCACTTTGGAAGGCCAAGGTAGGTGGATCACCTGAGGTCAGGAGCTCAAGACCCTGGCCTGCCTAACATGGTGAAACCCCATCTCTACTAGAAATATAAAAAATTAACTGGCATGGTGCTACATACTTGTAATCCCAGCTATTTGGAAAGCTGAAGCGGGAGAATCGCTTGAACCCAGGAGGCGAAGGCTGCAGTGAGCCGAGATTGCTTCACTGCGCTCCAGCCTGGGCAACAGAGTGAGACTCTGTCTCAAAAAAAAAAAGTTTAAAGTGTAAGAATGAAGTCAGCCGAGGAGTATTTTAAATACAGCTCAGAGGGATCAACACGGATTTAGGAAAAGGGACGGGGTCCAAAGACCAGTAAAGCACATTTTGCTCTTAGCTTAGATGAAATTGACAGCAAGTGTTCTTGTTAGATAAATGAATGCCCTACAGGTGCCATATTGTCTGAGCAAGCACAAGCAATGTTACTTGAGACAGAATAGAAGAGGAGAAGGACAAAGATTTGTAGTAACTGCTGTAAAACTGCTGTGGACGGCCGGGCGCGGTGGCTCAAGCCTGTAATCCCAGCACTTTGGGAGGCCGAGGCGGGTGGATCACGAGGTCAAGAGATCGAGACCATCCTGGTCAACATGGTGAAACCCCATCTCTACTAAAAATACAAAAAATTAGCTGGGCATGGTGGCGCGTGCCTGTAATCCCAGCTACTCAGGAGGCTGAGGCAGGAGAATTGCCTGAACCCAGGAGGCGGAGGTTGCGGTGAGCTGAGATCGCGCCATTGCACTCCAGCCTGGGTAACAAGAGCGAAACTCCGTCTCAAAAAAAAAACTAAAAAAAAAAAAAAAAAACTGCTGTGGACAATCAGGGAATTAAGGGATGCCATGGAGGGCCATGTATAGTGGCTTCAGTACTCTCTACTATTGTATGATTTTCAACAGTGGGGCTAGAGCAATGGGGACCATGGATGATTAGATAATTTTAAAAGTGTGTTAAAGGGATGTTTTGTCAGCATTTGAATGATCCCATTAATTGTAGAGTGAGAAGTTAATCTGATACTTGATGTCTTTCATCGGAATAGATGCAGCCTAAGAACAGTGGCGGTGTTGCCAAATCTCCAGCTTTGTGGAGCACAGTTGAAAGATTCCCCAGCTACTGCCCCTCTGAATCCACCACTCTGCTCATGAGAGGCTGTACTTTCTGCAAGCTGCTCCAAGCCAGTGACTCAGCATTGTAGAGGCACTAATGCAGGCCCATTCTGGTGACGTACAGACCTCCAACTGGCAGTTTTGGCTCAAAGTCTGCCGGCGGCCTGGCTGAATTTTGCTACAATCCTCCTTCCTTCCCTCTCTCCTTCCATAGTCAGACGTGCAATCAGTCTGAAGGTTTGTCCTGCCTTCTGTTCCCTTCTCTAATAAAACTCTTTCAGATCTAGTCTTGACATCTGCTTCTCTGTAGATTTGAACTAACACAGGAATCAAGGAATTTGAAAGTACCAGGTAGAAAGTGGTTGAAACAACGAAAAAAGTACTAGAAAGCCAAGTTTTTAAATCGTGAATGCTGGTGTTAAGGACACCAGGCATGGAATGATTCCTGGTGATTACCAGGCCCAGCAACAAGTAATTGAGGATTACGTGCTTACAAAAATAACTTAGCAAAGGGCGGTTTCTTTTTGCTGATGGCTGAGGATAATGGACAGTTCCTTTGGATCCCCCAAACCTGATGAGTTTAATGGACTGTTCAAGCAGAACACTGACATAGCCTGTTACCTCTGAAGAAAAGTTTTCAGACTAGGCACAGTGGTTCATGCCTGTAATCCTAAGACCTTAGGAGGCCAAGGCGGGAACATTGCTTGAGCCCAGGAGTTGGAGACGAGCCTGGGCAACACAGTGGTGAAGTGGCATCGTTCATCTGGGGTAATACACAAGCTCCTGGTCCCATGCCAAGGAAATCAAAGACACAGACACACAAGGAATGAGGTTAAAAGCGGAAGTTTAATAGGCGGAAGAAAGAGGGGGTTCCAAGCAGCTCTTCCATCAGCAGTGAAGCGCAGGAGGTTTTATAGACGAGCTTGAGGAGGTGGTGTCTGGTTTACATAGGGCACAAATGATTGGTCGAACCAGGTGTGCCATTTGCATAGCATGCAAAGAACTGCTGAGGACTAGGTGTGCTGTTTGCATATGGCACAAAGAAGCTGGCTGCCCCACCCTCATCTTTTATTATGCAGACGGCTCTCTACCTGGCTGGTGCCATGTTGCCTGCTTTTTTACTGTACATGTGGTGACAAAAGGGAAGATGGAGCCTCCCTGTTGAACATGCCTGTCTCTCAGTAGTGCTTTTTCTTTTTTTTGACAGAGACTCTCTCTGTCACCCAGGCTGGAGTGCAGCAGTGAGATGTCACCTCACTGCAACCTTTATCTTCCAGGTTCAAGCGATTCTCTGCCGCAGCCTCCCGAGTAGCTGGGATTACAGGTGCCCGCCACCACGCCCGGCTACTTTTTTTGTATTTTTAGTAGAGATGGGGTTTCGCCACCTTGGCCAGGCTGGTTTTGAACTCCTGACCTCATGATGCACCCACCTTGGCCTCCCAAAGTGCTGGGATTACAGGCATGAGCCCCACGCCTGGCCTTAGTAGCTTTTTTCTACTGGCACGGCTGCCAGCATCACCGTGCAAGCCCCAACTTGCTCATGTATGTTTGCAGCTCAATTTTTCAGGCTGCTCTTCATTAGAAAAGAAATGATTTGGGGCTGCATTTTCTTAAAAGGGAAGATTGCTGAGGACTCCTTTACCCTCACCATACTTCCTACTTGAAGAGGGGCGTCAAGTGGGGAACAGCAGCTAGGGCTCCTCCTGCAGCCGATCTGAGGGTCCTCGGAAGAATGCCATGTCCATGCGTGATTTCATCTGCAGTGCCATTTGGAGTTCAATAGCTTCTAGGTGAGAGGAAATGCTTCAGGTTACAGTATGAGTATACAAGATCCAAATATTAGTACAAAACACACAAGCAAGCAGGAGCTTAGTAAAGGAGCTAACCAATCCAGAAGAAGACTGGAATCCACATTTTCTCTTAATCTGCCGATGATTCTAATCAGTCTTTAAACACCTATAGGTTCTCTTCTGCTTGACTAGGGGTCTGATCCAGAAGCAGCGTGTTTCATTTAAAAGTGCATAGGTACCTCCTGCTTCGACCATAAGGACATCTCAGGCCCGTCTATTCTGTGCTACTCCTGAGGCTGAAGAGTCTATGGATTGCTGTTGTGACTCTATGGCTCCGATTGTTGCCTTCTATGCTTGTTGCATCACAATGGAAATATTCAATACTGATCTTTCAAGGAGAGGAATACCAGCAAACTGGAATATGCCTCTAGCTACGGAATCCCCCATCCATGGTCCTTCCCAGCCTTCTCTTTCAGTTAAGTCTCCATATGAGGGCATGGAAATGAGTGATCCCTTTGTTCTGTGTATCCAAGATAGTGCACTCTCTAGAAAGGAGCCTAGGTTAGGGATGTCCACAGATGATGCTGCCATGTCAGTGAAAATTTAAAATAATAGTTTAGGACCATTGCTACTATAGTGCAGGTTCCCTTCTGATGCCTGGGGAGGATTAAGTGTATCCAGGATCCACCAAGGAAATGTAGACTGTCACTCGAAGGGATGGTTCTAAGGTGTGACTTGTGAGAGAGACACAGGAAGATGTTTCTCATATCTCAGAAGCTTGCCCTTTTCACACACTCTAGGAGCATCTTTGGGAGAGGCACATTCATACTCAGGATAGTTGTTCACAGCGCCGTTTGGAATTTTACATGCCAAATGAGAAGGGTTCACCTGACAAATGGAGTTGCAAAAGATCAGGGACACAGCATGTCCTGGCCAATATCTTAGATAATCCTTATGGAAGGGGCTGTTGGTGGTCCAGACACTCCCTATTTGCCCACAGATCTGCAGGCCACCACTGTTAACAAGCCTCATGTCTGGGAAGGCCCATGTGTTGTTTTTCACATCGTAGTACCGTGTGTCAAGGTGGTTACCTAGAGCCTGCCATTCTCATTGGGACTTCCAACCCAGAGGAGAGGCCAGCTTCTTATAACCCCACACACGCAAGGTTTCTAATTTTTTGAAATCACCCCTGTTGTTCTTTCTTTTCCAAACCTCTGAGCTTTTAGCAATGAAAAGTGTCGTGTTACAACATTTGACATCTCCTAGGGATGGTCCCTTTCCCCTGCTTTTAAAGCAGAGGGAGGCATTTGCTATTACCCAGTCAACTTTTCCTAATTGAGGGCATGAAGCCTGTTGTTGGGGGGAGCGTTTACCTGGGAAGTGTTAGTGACCCAGTTGAAAGTGCTCCCATACCACGCCCCATTTATGCCTGATAAGTCTTTAAGGGTTAAAGATAAAGTTAACAAAGGGAATCATAAGACTGTAAGTTCTAGGTCATTGAGAGTTTCCCTCATGTTGCTGAACTGAGCACACCTCTCAGGACAGACCCAGCAATTAGTCTTGTTGTACAAATGGGTCATGGGCCATGGCTATCATAGAAGCAAAAGGGTATGTGACGTATGACTAAATCCGGTGAAAGTCCTAGCTGAGTCAGTGATAGTAAAACCTTCATATTTACTTGCTGCCAGTCACTGTTATCCCTGCTATAAGGATGATAATTAAGCAAAATACGACAGAGATTGAGATTCTTCATCCGATATTCCATGCTGGGGTGCTACAGTTTACAGTCCTACTGCAAATAGTAGAGTGAGTGTAACAGTTCCTGCAAGGGTGGTGGAGTAGATAATTTCCATCTAAAATTTCACTCACCAAGATAGAGAATTTCCCTTTGGGGGTTGATGAAGTTACAAAAGTAATCCCATGATGGATAATCAAAATCTCTCTGCAAGTGCACGTCAGAAAGAAGTTCTAACGTTTGATGGCAAAGAGAGGAAAAGTGGGAACGAAATATCTGGTAGGATGGGGGGTACTGAGTAGGACGGGAAGTCCTCATTCAGTTACTGATCTTTTACGATTTTCGCCTGCACGTCTTCTATTTCTGTTTCTTCACGTTGATGTCCAGGACGTTCCTCTGGGCTGTCAGGGGTTGCTCTCTCAGCTTTCCAGGCTTTGATTCTAGTGTGATGTATCCAGGAGTAGATACCTGCAACTTTTACCACTGAGGAGGTTAAAAGAAGAACGCCCAGCCCTCCCCAGCTTGGGCTTAGGAAAGGGGAGAGAGAAGGGAGTGCTTTCACCAATACCAAGCCTCATGGGTTAAGTAAAGCTGGTCCTAATTTTGGGGGTTGGGCTTATGCTAGTTGTGTTAATTGCTGTTGACAGTGAGCCAGAGAGGTTACATACTTAACCAATTTAGAGGTCTCCTGCTCTAATAAGAAATCACTGATGGGCCGAGCGCAGTGGCTCACGCCTGTACCAACACTTTGGAAGGCCAAGGCGGGCAGATCACTTGAGGTCAGGAGTTCAAGACCAGCCTGACCAGCATGGAGAAATCCCATCTCTACGAAAAATTTAAAAAATTAGCTGGGCATGCTGGAGCATGCTTGTAATCTCAGCTACTCAGGAGGCTGAGGCAGGAGAATCACTTGAACCCAGGAGGCGGAGGTTGTGAGGAGCCAAGATTGCTCCATTGCACTCCAGCCTGGGTGACAAGGAGCAAAACTCTGTCTCAAAAAAAAAAAATCATTGGTAAGGAAAGGCCATCCAAACAGCATTTTGAAAGAGCTCAGACCCAACTTTGAAGGGGTATTTCCTACCCACAGTAAAGCCATGGGAGGAAGAGTGACCCAAGGAAGGTGAGTTTCTTGGGACAGTTTTTTGAGATGTCTTTTGATAATATCATGTCTTCTTTACGTTTTCTAAGGACTGGGGTCTCCAAGCACAGTGGAGATGATACCGTACGCCTACCACCTTTGAGACCCCCTGTGTGATGGCTGCCTTAAATGAGGGGCTGTTGTCACTTTTGAGGTGCTTGGGTAGACCAAAGTGAGGTGTTATTTCATTAACTCACACTTTTAAGAACTTAGAGGCCTTTTCTATACAGCGTAGAAATGCATCTACCCAGTTAGTGCAAGTGTCTACCCGTACTAGGAGGCATTGGATGCCCTTTGTCTTTGGTAGGTAGGTGAAGTCGGCCAGTCCTCCGCTTGATTGCTTCTCATCCTTTGGGTTTGAGGAGGAGGGAGCTGTCTGTTGAGGGGATTATTTTTAAGACAGACTTCATAAGCATTAACAGCCTGTTTGACTGTTTTTAATAAAACAATCTCTGGAAACACTGATAAGTTTCATCCTTTCCCAAGTGAAAAGCTCGGTGAAGAACTTCAAGGGCTTTCCACTGGCTGAAGGCTGGCAAGTGGAGTTTGCTGTCCTCTGACTATAGCTGTCCTGAGGTCTGGAAAGTGTACCCTTGAGAGGTGGCCCATTCTATCTCTGCAGGGGAGTACTGAGGCTTAATTTCTCTCACAGAGCCTTCCCAGATTAGACGGGCTTCAAGTGTGTTGTGCCCGAGGCTTTCTTGCCACTGACTTGGCTGCCTGATCAGCTAACGTGTTTCCTTCAGCTACTTCATCTGTCCCCTTCTGATGTCCCTTACAATGCATCATTGCTACTCCTTGTGGAAGGAAAACTGATTATAATAACCTGTTAACCTCCTGGTGGAATTTTATAGGTGATCCATTAGCAGTAAGAAAGTGTTTTTCCTTCCAAATGGCAGCATAAGCATGGAGAACTAAGAAAGCATTCTTGAAGGCAGTGCAAATGTTAGTTACCTTTCCCTTCCTTAATTCCATTGCTCCTGTAAGAGCTGTTAGTTCAGCTAGGTGAGTGCTTGTGCCTGGAGAGAGGGGTGCACTTTAGTAACGCCATTCAGAGTTACTGCTGCATATCCTGCCTTACAGACTCCTTGCTCTACAAAGAAATTTCCATCCATGAAAAGGGTCCAGTCTGGATTTTGTAAGGGAGTGTCCCTGAGAACCTGGCTGCTTAGGTCTGTACCATAGCTTGCTCACAGTCACGTTCAGGTTCCCCAGTTTCCTCATGGAGGAAAGTGGTTGGGTTTAGTTGAGAATTCATTTTCAAATTGGACTGTAGACCCTTCCAACAGCAGAGCCTGATATTTAAGGAGCCGGCTGTCTGTGAGCCAAAGGCTTCCCCTAGGAGACAGCAATCCTGCTACGTTATGTGAGGGTATAAACAGTTAAGTCATTTTCCAGGGTTAATTTGATGGCATCTGGTACCAGCAGGGCCTCAGCAGCAACTGCTCAGAGGCATACTGGCCATCCTTTAGCCATGAAATCAAGTTCCTTACTCAGGTAGTCCGCTGGCTATTGAGCTGGTCCTTAGGCTTGAGTTAAAACTCCCAGGGCCAAGGCCATTCCCTTCCTTTCTGATACATAAAGACTGAAGGCCCTCTCTATGGGAAGGCTGAGGGTGGGTGCCTTAAGTAAGGCTTGATTTAGCTGACTAAATGCCTTTTGAGCTTCAGGTTCCCAGGTTAGGAGGTGAGTTTCAGTCACTTGAGTTTCTTTTATAAGATGATATAAAGGGCGAACTATCTCACTGTACCCAGGCATTCATAGTCTGCAAAATCCTCTATTGCCCCCAGATCCTCTTAGTTGCTTGAGGGTTTTGGGGAGGCGGACAGAGGAAATGGTATCAATCCTTTCTTCCCCTAATGCTCTGGTCCGTTCAGACAACACTAAACCTAGGTACTTCACTGAGGTTTGGAAAAGCTGGGCCTTGGATTTTGAAATCTTATATCCTCTCTTGGCTAAGAAGTTCAGAGGAGCTTCAGTGCCTTCTTGGGAAGCTTCCTCAGTCGGGGTACCGAGCAATATGTCATCTACATATGGCAAGACTGCAACCTGAGGATGGGAAAACTCAGAAAGGTCCTTTGACAATGCCTGTTCAATCAAGTGAAGACTGTCCTGAAATCCCTGAGGAAGCACCATCCATGTTTGTGGGAGTTGGGCAGGGGGGGATCTTCAAAAGTAAAGAGGTATTGTGAGTCAGGATGTCATGGTATACAGAAAAAGGCACCCTTTAAATCTGTGACTGAGAACCATTTAGTTCCCTCAGGTATTTGAGTCAGCAAGATACAGGGATTCGGGACCACTGGATGAATTGGAACTATGGCCTAATTAATAAGGCAGAGGTCCAGATCCAGTCTTCATTGGTTTTTTGCATTCCTAATATTGGGGTATTGTAGGGGCTGTTACAGGCCTTGAGGGAGCCCTTCATCTTCAGGCTATTAATAATGGCTTCTAGCCCTTTAAGAGCCTCTGGCTTTAGGGAATATTGTCTCTGGTTAGGAAAAGAAGTGCGATCCTTAAGGTGGCTCTCAACTGGCCTAGCAGTTACAGCTCAACCTGTTCTTCCTTGAGTGGCCCACAATTCTGGATTAATATTAGCTTCCACCAGGGGGAGACAAAGAGTTTATCCCAGGGCTGTAAGGATGCTGGTCTCTATGAGCCCTAAAATGTCTCTACCAGGTAAGGAAGTGGAACTTTCAGGCATGATTAAGAGGGCATGCATAAATAATAGGTCTCGCCAACTACAGCTAAGGGGTTGAGAAAAATATCAGGTCAGAACCTTCCCTGAAATGTCCCTCACAGTTATGCTATGGGAAGAGGGAAAGCCTGGATCAGAGAGGAGGAGAGACTGGCTCCAGTGTCCAGAAGGAGGTCCACCTTCCTTCCTTCAATTTCCAGAATCACTCAGAGTTCCTGTGCCGTAATGGCAGTTTGAGCCACTGGATCTGGTGGTTTGAACTCCAAGACCCATCCCATGTTGGTTGATCTATGAGATTGGTTCTGAACCCGGTGACCTCCATCTTTGGGTGCAGTCCATTCTCCAACGGTCTCCATCACAGGCTGGACAGGGTCAAGGTGGCTTTTTCTTGCTGCCTGGGTGCTCCTTCTTAAAGTGCCCTGACTTGCCACATCAGTAGCAACTAGCAGATGCAACTCGGGGATCCTGGACTTTGCACGCCTGCAAAGCAGCTACTACATATTGCAAGCTACTAGAGCTTCTGTGATTCTCTTGTGCTTCCTCTCTTTCTCTTGGGCCCCCTCCTGATCCCTATTATAAAAAACTAAGGTAGCCACCCTCAACAGGTTCTCCAAGGTGCTATCTGGTCCTATAGCCTGCTTCTGCAGTTTCCTTCTAATATCAGGAGCTGCTTATGTAATAAACTTCTCCCTTAGGATGAGCTGTCCCTTGACTGAATCAGGAGATAAGGAAGGTTTTATTAGTGCCTATTTCGGCTTTTCCATAAAAGCTGTGGGAGTCTCATCTGGCTTTTGGTCTATCATGGACAGTTTAGAGTAATTAAGGAGCTTGGCCCTAGTTCTTTGTAGACCCTCCAATATGCACATTAATAAGTTTTCCTTTTTCATTCATCTGTGGTGTCATTGGGGTTCCAATCAGGGTTGTCAAGAGGTACTGCCTCTCTTCCTGTTGGAAATGATGGTTCTTCATTCTTCCTTTCTTCACTTTCCCTATTTTTTCTTTTCCTTTTTGGCCTGCTATAGGAGACATATCGCTCATCTCTGAGTTTCTTTGCTGCCTTCAGGGCTGCCTGTTTTTCAGCTGGGGTTAGGGTTTTGTCTAGAAGCAGCATAACATCCCTCCATGAGAAGTCAAACACCTGAGTTAAATTTTGGAAAGTTTCTGTATACCTATTAGGGTTGTCAAAAAATTGACCTAAGTCTCCTTTTATTTGCCTAATGTTCTGCAATGAGAAGGGAACTTGAACCCTACTGGCATTACCTCCATTAGGTATTTCCTGTAGTGGGAAGAGCAAAGCTGGGGAAGTGGGGAGTTTCAGAGGTGGTAGAGCTGAAGGAGCTGATGGCATGGTTGGAGGGGACCCCAGATAAGGCGGACAAGAAAGGCCTGGACACTCAATAGCTGTCTCAGATTGTTCCCCCAGAAGTTGCTTCTATAGTTTTCAGGAATCATTCCCTTTGGATAGTATTAAAATCAAGGCCCCCCTTCACAGGCAAGGCTGGTTCAAGATGATAAGAAGGCAACATCCTTGTGCAAAAGAAAATGAGCTACTTTTCCTTCAAAGTTGTGGGTCAAAGGAGTCCCAATGATTCAGAATGCATTTCAGAGGAGTGCAGGCTGAAGATGGTCTTTACCTATTGAGAAAGAGAAGCAAGAAAAAAGCATCCCCTTAGTCTCCTTCCTTTCCTTTGGAGTGGCCCAGGGTGGAGGGGAAGACAGTGGGGGCGTCCCCCCAACTGTTTTATCTTCCTTCCCTGAGCCCTGGCATCTGTTAAAGGTGCTGCTCAGGAATGCAGGTGTGACCCTCAGCCATGACACCAGAGGAACTAAGCGATTGGGATTAGTCACATTCATCTATGTGACTCTAGTCCTTTGCTGGTGATTTCCCTTTGATTTCTTAGACTCGTGTGATCTGTGTGATTTCCCAATAGATAGATCTTGGGAAAGACTATGTAACAGTTGCATTTGGGCAAGGCCCCTTAATGGAGGGAGTATGCTGGTGTGAGCTCTACAGTTTGTTATTATGGTCTGTACTAAAGTATTTATTCTTAGGCAGTGGCTCTTGTTAACTTCCGGACATAAAATCTTCTTACTAATTTTTTTTTTTTTTTTTTTTTTTGAGATGCAGTCTCACTCTGTTGCCCCAGGCTGGAGTGAAGTGATGTAATCTTGGCTCACTGAAAACCGTGCCTCCAAGGCTTAAGCAATTTTCCTGCCTCAGCCTCCCGAGCACAGGCATACACCACCATGCCCAGCTAATTTTTTGTGTTTTTAGTAGAGATGGGGTTTCACAACATTGGCCAGGCTGGTCTTGAACTCCTGACCTCAGTGTGATTCTGATCTATCTCCTTTATTATAGTTATAATCCAGTAACCAAGAATGTGATTGTCAAGAGTGAAGGCACTATTCAGGTCAACTTCACACTTGTGTTCAATCCTCATCAGATTCAAACAATGAATCGAAGAAAGGAAACGGGCATCAGCACTGATGATGCCAGCAATCCAACTACTAAAGAGCTTGAAACTTAAAGCCTCACGTTACTCTCCTCCTCAAATATGGCTCTTTATTGATACCATTACTACAAAGAGACATTATGGTTCATCAGAAGACACAACCAAAATCCAGTGAGGAAGAGCAGCCATCAGAGGTTTTTTTGTTTGTTTGTTTGTTGCCGCCATTAGAGGTTTTTGTTTGTTTTGAGAGGGAGTCTCACTCTGTCACCCAGGCTGGAGTGCAGTGGTACGATCTTGACTCACTGCAACCTCTGCCTCCTGGGTTCAAGTGATTCTCCTGCCTCAGCCTCCTGAGTAGCTGGGATTACAGGCATGAACCACCACGCCTGGCTAATTGTTGTATTTTTAGTAGAGACATGGTTTCACCATGTTGGTAGAGCTGGTCTCGAACTGCTGACCTCATGATCCACCCACCTCAGCCTCCCAAAGCATTGGGATTACAGACTTGAGCCACTGTGCCTGGCTGTCAAAGGTTTTATTCTCCAGGAGAAGGGGTTCTTGAGGGCGGAAAGTAGCAGACAGAAGACTTTCATGCATGCATGGTTAGGCGATGGCAGCCTATAGTTTGCACTGGGAACTGTGATCAACAGTGACCTGATCTCCTACGTATGTACCTTTCTCCCTCCCTCTTTGCTTTTTATGTCTCTCTTCCTATCTCTCTCCCTCCTCTTCCTCTCAGCCTCCTCTGTCTCTCTCCCTTTCTCTCTTTCTGTCTCTCTATCTCACTCTCTTCTCCCCAACTCTCTTTCTCTCTCCTTCTTCTCCGCTTCTTTCTCCCTCCTTGTTTCCCTCTTTGCCACTGTTCAGGCTCCTGGGGTGCCAGGTGGATGGGTGCACACAGGACTCCTCCACCTTTCAGGCACACACAGGGCTACAGCATCTTGGTCCCCCACCTCCCAGCTCCCTCAAGGCTAGGGGTGTGGGGCATGCCCGTGCTCTCCTGGGTGGGTGCCCCATCATCCAGGAAGCAGAAGCCACAGCTCACCTCTGGCTTGAGAGGCACAACTGTTGGGCAGCCAGCTTCCATCTTGTGATTTACTGAGACCAAAGCAGAGGACACCTGCCCAGACCCAGCCTTGCACCAGGGTGGGGGTAGGGATGTGCTTAGGGGTAGGGGTGGAGATGGGAGCAGCCACTGCGAACCGGTCCCTGGCCAGCTTCCTGCCCTGCACCCTGCCATACAAGGCCTCCTCTCCCACCCTTCACCCTACCCCCACCAGGTCCGCCCATAGAAAGCCACAGGCACAGTCTCCAGAAGTCTTCCTGGATCTAGGAATTAAGGGCAACTGCTGGGCTCCCCAGCCTCTAGACCAGGTGTCAGCAGCCCCCTCTGTGAGCTGACAGACCTTGGCTCTTACTTTTGTCCTGCCTCAAGCTAGCCACACACCTCCCTGCTCAGCATAACCACCTCGTCCTGACTTTAGCCCTGGCAGCCCTGCTTCCTAGGAACCTTCCCCACTCCCACCACGGTCCAGGCAAGCCCAAAGGCCAACACCCTACACCCACCCTTCCTGGGTGCCACTCTATTGTCTGCTTGCCCAGTAACTTAACCTGGTTTTACCAAGATGGAGCAAATAACAGGGCTGAACCCCGGCCTCTCTCAGGAAGATTTGGTGAAACGCTCTCCATTTAGGAGGGATAGCGGCAGGACCTAGGGATGACCCAAGGCTTGTTGCTCCAGGAGCCCACTTTCATGCCCTCACCCTGGGAGGATGTGGCCAGGGCTCCATGATGCCCTGCAGGCAGCTGGCAGGAGAGCAGATCCACTCTCCTTTTGAGGAAACAGGCCACCGCCACCAGGAAGCAACAGATGGGGACGCACAGGAAGAACCCCAGCGTGCTGTAGAGCAGGGCCAGCAGATCTGCACTCAGCTTCAGCCCCTGCGGAGCTGCAAGACAGAGTGAGACCCTGATAGATTTGGCGCTGTGTCCCCACCCAAAGCTCATCTTGAGTTGTAATCCTCATGTGTCAAGGGGGAGCCTGGTGGGAGGGGATTGGGTCGGGGGCAGTTTCTCCCATGCTGTTCTCCTGACAGTGAGTGAGTTCTCAGGAGAGCTGATGGTTTAATGTGTGGCACTTCCTTGTTCTTCCACTCACTCTCTCCTGCCGCCTTATGATGAAGGTACCTGCTTCCCCTTTGCCTTCTGCTATGATTATAAGTTTCCTGAACTGTGAGTCAGTTAAACCTCTTTCCTTCATAAATTACCCATATCCTCGATCCTTTATAAATCCAGTATTTCTTTGTAGCAGAGTGAAAATGAACTAACGCAGACCACGCCTCTGAAGTTCCTTCTGCTGAGGCCACTTCATGCAGCCCCCTCCTTTGCCCCGTGGTCTTTCTTTTCCCCTCATTAGGCCCAGGTGACCTGCACGGCCAGCCCCAGCCCCATCCTGCTGCAGACCTGTCTGGCTGGTAGAGATGCTGGGCTCCTTTCCTGTTCTTAAGGCTGGCCGATATGCTCTGTGGATCCTGGAGGAAATTGACCCCCTGATCCCATACTGGTAGCAACTTCTTCCAAGACTTCAACGTGAGCTGGTCTTTTTCATTGTCTCCACTTGCTAGGGCTGCCCCTGGGATGGTACTAGAGGTGGGCCAATGGAGGAATGGATGGATAGTCCCAAGAGGATGTCCCTGTCTGTCCTCAACTGGACCCTTTCTCCAAGGAGAAGACTTCCTGAGTGAGTATATACAGTCATTCCTTGGTATCAATTCAGGATTTGTTCTAGGGACCCCCTGTGGATACCAGAATCCATGGATGCTCAAGTCTCTGATATAAAATGGCCTAGTATTCACGTATAACCTATGCACTTCCTCCCGTACACATTAGACCATCTCTAGATTATTTAGAAAATGTAATACAATGCAAATGCTATGTAAATCTTTGTTTGTTTGTTTTTTGAGATGGAGTCTCACTCTGTCACCCAGGGTGGAGTGCAGTGGCATGATCTCAGCTCACTGCAACCTCCACTTCCCAGATTCAAGTGATTCTCCTGCCCCAGCCTCCTGAGTAGCTGGGATTACAGGCGAGTGCCATCACACCCGGCTAATTTTTGTATTTTTAGTAGAGACAGGGTTTTACCATGTTGGTCAGGCTGGTTTCGAACTCCTGACCTCAGGTAATCCACCCACTTTGGCCTCCCAAAGTGCTGGGATTACAGGCATCAGCCACTGTGACCAGCCTAAATAGTTGTTATACTGTATTGTTTAGGGAATGGTGACAGGAAAACAGTCTGTACATGTTCTGTAGAGACATAGCCATCCACTCCCTTTTCTGAATACTTTCCATCCACTGTTGGCTGAATCCACACATGCAGAGCCCACAGATACCGGGCCAACTGCGCTTAGAGAGTAGGCGGGGTGAGGTCACTAATGAGTACAGGGGAGCAGGTGGCACTCAGGGGGGCCCTGCGTCAGGGCATCGGGACGCCCTCTGTCTCAGGACTTGAGCCTCTAGGTTTGGAAGGTGCAGGCAGACTCAGGCCAGGTCAAAGCCCTCCCCTGGAAAGTTCTTTTTTTTTTCTTGAGATGGAGTCTCTGTCACCAGGCTGGAGTGCAGTGGTGCGATCTCGGCTCACTGCAACCTCCGCCTCCCAGGTTCAAATAATTCTCCTGCTTCAGCCTCCCGAGGAGCTGGGATTACAGGCACGTGCCACCACACCTAGCTAATTTTTTGTATTTTTGATAGAGATGGGATTTCACCGCATTAGCCAGGATGGTCTCAATTTCCTGACCTCGTGATCTGCCCACCTCAGCCTCCCAAAGTGCTGGGATTACAGGCGTGAGCCACTGTACCCCACCATGTTCTTTTATCTCAAGCTCTTTCTGGTCCCCAGAATTCGGCATCCCCTAGGCCTTGGGTGGAAGGACAGATGAGCCAGATTTCAGACAACCTGTCTAGAAGAGTGAGCCCCTACAGTGTGCTGGGCACTTTCCCCACAGGATCCTCTGGCTAGAATAACCAAGGGTCACGGAGAGAAACATAAAATTAAAATATCAGAAATACAAAAAGATATACCATTAAGAGTTCTTATAGATATTGAAAAGGCATTAGGTAATCATATTAACATTTTTATTCTGATATTCAAGAGCAGCAGTTACTTCCCTCCACCACTATGTGTATCCCAGGACCATCCTGGGTGGGGAGGCCTGAGGTTAGGGAGCACCCATGAATGCTCTGATGCTGGCCATGGGCCCAGGGGTGACAGTGACAAGGAACTGGGTGCACACGTGAGCGGGGCAGCCAGGCCTGGCCAGTGAAGCAATGCACACGTGCACAGATGTGTTTATCCAGGTGCACACATTGCATGCAGGCATGCTGACGTCTTAGGCAGTGGAGGACACTGACTCTGGGCCTTGATGACCCCGGCAAGTCTCCATCGTGATGCGTGTCATGACCTCAGAATGTCACTGGTGCTGTGTACCCTCTCGCCCTCCAGCCTGCTTCTGTGTTCTAGAGCAGCTGCACACACAGTGCCATCTGTGAGCAGTTCTGTGTACACTAGAGCTTGCTATGTGAGAACAATCCTGGGAGTCTCGCTCAGGGGTTCTGACAGGACTGGGGTCAAAGTAGGGCCAGGATGGCTAGAGAGACAAGCAGGATGTGTGGCTCAGGTGCAGGGAGAGGAAGGTGGACGCCAGGAGGTCAGACCCTGCGAGGGCCTTGGGAGTGTTGGGTGGGAGGAGCCCCTGGGTGCGCGGGCAGGTATCAGGCCAGGCACCCGAGACCCCAGCAGGGTGGTGTGGTCACTCTCTGAGGAACTCCTCTCCAGGCCGGCCACCCACCCTGACGGCACCCATCCCACTAAAAGCAGCACCTCCAGTGCAGGAGGGGCAGCCCCATGGTGCAGCCTAACTGCCCCACAGCAAGGCCCCCAGTGGCCCAGGCCAGGCTGGTCCTGAACTCCCTCTTCTTCCAGGTCCTGGCCCCTTCCTGGGAGTCAGCCCCACAAGAAGGTCCTTGTCCTCCCTTCCCTGTGGCTTCTCCCAGGCTGAGACCTGGGATGGATGGGGACAGAGCCAGTGGGCTACTGGACTGGGGTGGCTCCAGGCCCCGTGCAGGTTGTCAGCTCTGCCTGGGTGCCTTCCAGTGAGATGGAGCTGCCCCTGTCAATATCCTGGGAGTGAAGGTAAGAGCCTGTCCCTGATGCATGGGGAGCTGGTCCAGGGACGGGGGACTCAGCAGGTGGTCGGTGAGGCAGGGGAGGCAGTGGGGCTGGGTGATGGTGGGTGGGAGCACATGCTGTCACTGGGAGGGGCTGCTCTCCCTGCTGGACCTGACCCCAAGTCTCTGTTTCTCTGGCAGTTTGTGGAAATTTCAAGGTGAGAACCACAGTCATGGCTTGGGAGTGGCTGCCCGCTTGTGCCAGGCCCCCGCCCAGAGGCTGGAACCTGACCTAAGACTGGTGTGTCTGTGGCCTGAGGCAGCACATCCTGGGGTCACAGGGCCGGCCCACTGGCGCTCATTTGCTCAGAGGGTCTCAGCCCCCAGGGTCTGTCCTCCCCTGGCTCCTTCCACCTGGGTTCCATGAGGGCTCCAGAGCCCAGGACCCAGCATTGACAGGCCAGGGGCCACTCGGGGAAGCATGGCAGCTCCACTAACTCTAACACTCCTCATGTGACAGCAAATGTGGCAGGGATAAGACACATCGAGAAGCGGCTGAAGACGCCGGGAGAATGGCAGAAACCAAGGAAGATCAAGAAGGTACTGTGGGGAGGGAGAGGCCGCTGGAACTGCCGTCCGCAGAGTCAGGGGACAGGCACCCATGTCTGTGGCCTGGCACCGTCAGCCTCTCAGAGAGTGGGCAGCACACTGTTCTCACTCAGAGGACAGCAGGCCTGGTCGCCAGCTTCGCTGCCCATTCGTGCAAGCGTCACCTTGCTGGGAGGGAATCTGATGCTAGGGCTGGGGCCATCCCCAGATCAGGTCTAGGGGAGTCTCCTGGTGAAGGAACAGGTCCAGATCAGAGTACAGGACTCTGAGTGCCCATCCACTCTTTCAGTCTTAGGAGGAGAGACCTCGTCCCAGCTTGACCTCACCTCTACCGAGGAATCATGGCGTCCAAACCAGAGACTTCCAGAACCCCTGGGCTCTGGTCCTTGCTGCGGTCACCTTCTGGAAGGAAGGAGTAAAGGAAGGTTTCCTTCTGCAGAAAGCTGCTTTTTGGCTTATTTCCGAAGCCAGGAGTGTCAATAGAGCCGAGCTCATCTGCGGTGCCTATGTCACTTTGTACCCTCTGGCAGTGGCCTGTGTCTCCAGATCAGTTGTCTGCCAGAGTGTACAAAGGCATTCTCTCGAAGGTTCGGGGCTGGGTGTGGTCAGTCCTGCTAAACATTGAGGAAGCCAAGCCTGAGAGCCCCGGGAAATACGAGGTGTGCTCAGTCAGAGCACAGCAAACAGGCTTTGTCAGGAGCCCAGGTCTCCAGCTGGAGGAACATCAAGCCCAGCTTATGGGGGTGGGTGGGGTGGTCAGATGCACATCCTGGGCACAGACAGTGACATGGGCACCGCAGAGGAGCTAGGCTCTGGTGACCCTCCCTGGCTTCAGAAACAAGCTGCAAAGCAGCTTTCTACAGAGGGAAACATTCCTTTTTCCTTCCTTCCAGAAGTGCTGATTGTGGGATGACTGCCATTTGGGGCAGGAGCCTTTCATCTGTTCTGAGGCTGCTTCCTCTCCTGGCCCCACCCTACCGGTCATGAAGGAAAAGGGCAAGAGTTTCTCTGACCACATCCACCAGATGGACGTGGATGTGAGCCGGACACTGAGGGGTCACACAATTTTAGGAAATGATATGGCATCAGGTAAGTCTGTGGGGGCTATGGGGTCCCAGTGGAGACGTGGTGAACCAGAGGGATGGGGACTTCCCCAGAAAAAAAAGCCAAGTTCACCCAGGAGGGATGACAGAGCTGCCAGGGCTCTCCAGGCTCAGGAAGCAGCCGGCACCATCACCGAGCACCTCCCGGGTTCCAAGCCCCAGGCCAGGCTGGAACCTGTGGGCCAGAACCCAGCGGGATCCTGAGGAGACAGAAGGCAGCAAACAAAATCATGCACAATGGTGGAAAGTGCTCCGCCTGACCCACGGGGACCCATGGTAGGGATCCACGGGAGGGCAGCAAGATGGAGGGCTCGTTAACCTCTCCTGGCAAAACTTACAGTACCAAATGCTGGGGGGAATTCGGGGCCCCGGAAGCCCTCATCCGCAGCTGGTGGAAACATGACAGCCACTTTGGAAGCCACTGGTTAGTCACTCGCAAAGCTCCTTCACAGGAATCACACGTCCCCAAAGTGTCACAGACACTGAACCAACTGATTTGGAAACTGACGTCCACATGAAACCTGATGCCACATTCACTGCTTGTTTCATTGTCACTCACACACGGAGGCTACGGCAACAACTTTCAATCTGGGAATGGGGAGAGGATGGGTGGTCCTTCCTTCAAAGGGAAGGAGACTCAGCGAGAAATGTGAACCAGCCAGTGATGTCCGGATGAACGTCGGTGGTTCTTAGTTGCATTTTGCTAAGGAAAAACAACAACAACAACAACAACAACAAAAAACAGACCCAACAAGCTACTGCTGTAGGGTTCAATTCATAGGCCGTTCTGGAAAAGGCCAAACCTCAGGGACAGAGAACAGGTTGGGACGGCCAAGGGCTGATGGATTGGGAAGAGACTGGCTGCACAGGGGACATGCTGGAGACTTGGAGAACAAAGGAGCCGTTCCAGGAGCGGGGAGCAGTGGCTGGGAGACTCCGCACACTGGGTTAGAACCATGGAGGAAGTGTACACCCCAAAGACTGAACTGGCAGCTGTGCAGACTGAAAAAAACAAAAATCAGAGTGTGATCAGTCAACTCATGGTACGAAATCCACAGCAGATGTGGATTTTACTGAAACATTTCTTAAACAATCAAGGCCCTGAATAGCTCACGGCTCATCTGGTGAATCATCTGAATCTGAAAGTAGATTTGTTGTGAAGGTTTGTAGACAAAGGGAAACTAAAAGCATCTGCACAAAAGAAACGAAAACCCCTTTCCTCTCTTTCCTAGGCATCAGGAATTATTCTCCACTCTCCTGGCACATTCGGCATATAGCCCCATGATTATTCTCAGGGAGTGACGTTTCTGGGACATATTCCCATATTCACAGTCTTGGAACCATGGAGGCGTTGGTGTCTGGTAGGGGCATCGTTGCTTCTTTCAAAGTCAGTATTTGTGACCCACCAGGATACAGTAGGTAGGACTCCAGCTCACTGCTGGCATAAACCTCCAAGCAAGGGGGTGGTCTCAAGGGGTCAAACTGAGACAAAGGAGTCAGGGCCCCAATGACTAGTGTCACCTGGGCCTGACCACCACTTCTCATAACAAGAAATGACACCCTCCTCCTGGGGCTGCCCCAAAGCCCAGGAGCTTGGCGTTGTCACATGCAGGATGGTGCTCTCAGAAGACCTTTTGGACAAGTTGCTGAAGTGCCTGAGGGACATGGCCTTTGTCAGGAAATGAATTTGCATTCTGAGGAAGCCTCTTTTTCAGAGGAAGCCTCCCCAGTCACCTCTGCCCTCTCTGATGACATGAGTCCTCCCAGGTGACCTCAGTCCTCCAGGTGATGTCCTTCCATGGTGACTCTGGCTCTTGCAGGAGGTGGGCTACTGCAGGGACCAGAGACACACTGCCACCTCATTCCTCCTTTATCTCCCTGGGGAGGGCGCATCCTGGGCACTAGCCCAGCCGTTGGTTGGTGAGAGGCACTCCCTGCAGGGTAGGTGGACAGCTGCTCCCCAGGCCTCATGCAGCCAGACCCGGGGACGGCCACCCTGGCCAGATGATCTTGACTTCCAGCAAAGGCACCTTCCTTGTGTTGCCTGCTTGTTGGGAGCCTTTAGGATGTCCCTGCTTAGGGTCCCACAGGAGCCTGGGGCTACAGGGGGATCCCCAGACCACAAGTCAGATGCCTTTTATGCCCATCAGCAGAGGGCATCTCATCCTTCCCGTGGCTGCCTTCTGTGTCTTGGAGCCACGCCCTTCAGCTCTGATTCTGTGCAGCTGACTGTCCCCTCCCTGAGAGTCCTCCTGTCCTCCAGCTGGCCAGGCTCCAGCTGCTCTTGGTGTCCACAGGTGAGCCAATGAAGGCCAGATGGCATCTCCCCATGCCATACTTCCAGGAGACAACCATGAAGCCCAGCACCCACCCTGTTCTTTCCACTCTCTGTCATGGCCTCAAAGTCAGGCTTGCCCTCCCAGCACCCTGGCCCAGGAGGCCTCCAGGAGCACCTCCAGCCAGGCTCCAGGGGACGTTCCCACCCCTCCTCCCCAGGGCTAAGACCACATGGTGGGGTCATCAGATGGGAGGGTGGGAGGCCTCTCGGTTCCACTGCACAGAGCCACAATGTGGACGTGGACTTTCCGGCTCTGCAGGGCACACAGCACTGCTTCTGACCAGAACAATGCATTCACAGCTAGGGACTCGCAGCATTGCACTCCCACCTCAGGGCCTTGGCTCTGCCACCTCTACTTGGAATGTTCTCAGTTCCCTCCAGGCTTCTAGAAGCATCTGGGCCAGAACTCATGGCTGGATACGCACCCGTGGCTCCACAAACCCAAACAAGCTTCTCATCCTCATTTTACTTTTTGTTAAACTTAGGAAAATTTATTAAGATATGACTTACATCCCTGGTAAGTGCACGGCTTGAAAGACATTCACAGATGGAACACACCAGCCCTTACAGGTCACAAAGCCAGCCATGCCAAGCCCCTCCCAGCGCCCCTAGTCCCACAACGAGTGCTCCGACTTCTGACGAGACAGTTAGCCTGCCTTTCGTACTTTACACTCATGGAAGGATAACTACCTTCATGTTTTAAAATAAATCTTTACTTTTGAAATGATTTTAGATATACAGAAAAATTGAAAGGCACTATAGCGTACTCCTACATCTTCTATCCAGCTGCCCCTAATAAATGACATTTTGCATTACCATGGCACATTTGTCCAAACTAAGAAATTTAGGCCGACTGTAGTGGCTCACACCCGTAATCCCAGCAATTCGAGAGGTGGAGACAGGAGGTTCAGGTTCACCCGACGCCAGGAGTTCGCCATTACCCTGCGCACCATAGGATAGGTAGACCCTGTCTCTAGAGGAAAGTAACAAAAACTTAGCCAGGCATGATGGCGTGTGCCTATAGTCCCACCTAGTCAGGAGGCCAAGGCGGGAGGCTCGCACACAACTGTACTCCCAGCTACGCGAGAGGTCGAGGCAGGAGAACGCTTGAACCGGGGGTCGGAGGTTTCAGTGAGCCGAGGTCTCGCCAGTGCACTCAGCCTGGGCTGCAGGCAGACTCCGTCCCGGAACAAACAGAAGTTATGATGTCAAGTACTAGCTTTGATGTTAAGATGCCTGCAACGTGAGGCAGTTTCACAACGATACATGCACACGTAGCTACAGGTGGGGACAGAGCAACAGGCAGAAATGGCAAAGTGCTGGGTTGTCTGATTTAAGCGGAGGTGTTCACTGCACTTTCAACTGTTAAAACGATCACACTGCAAAGCTAGAGCGGGAAAAAAACCCGCCTCCCTTCTGCGCAGTCGCCGTGGGCACGAGCGGCACGCGGAGCCCGACCGCCTCCTGAGGGTCCCAAGCGCGCAGCTCCGGCGGTCCCACCAGACCCCATCTGCGCATGCTCAGCCCCGCCGCGCCGCCCCGCCCCGCCCCTCGGGCGTACGTGTGCGCGCAGGGCGCAGGCGCGCGGGTCCCGGCAGCCCGTGAGACGCCAGCGGCAGGACGCGGGCGGCCGTCTGAGGCGCGGGCGCTGCGAGAGGATGGAGCCGCCCAAGGTGGAAAAGTTCGCGACCGCCAACCGGGGAAACGGGCTGCGCGCTGTGGCCCCGCTGCGGCCCGGGGAGCTGCTCTTCCGCTCGGATCCCTTGGCGTACACGGTGTCCAAGGGGAGTCGCGGCGTCGTCTGCGACCGCTGCCTCCTCGGGTACGTGCGAGCGCCTCGCCCGCCTGAGTCGAGCCGTGTGGGTGCTGGGGCGCCGGGCGGGCGGCAGCCGCGGGACTCCGGCCGGACGCGGCTGCACCGGGAGCCTGGCGGAGCCGCCGCTGACGCGCGTGTGCCCGGGGGCGGGTCGCGGCTGACAGCCCCGCCCGGACACCCCCTGGGTTGCCGCCGCGGGGTTGGGGAGGGGGCGCGGGCTCAGCCCCTGCCCCCCAACCTGGGCTGCGGGGAAAATGGGAAGACCACTGGGCAGACTCAAGGGGGAAGGGTTGTGCCGGGAGTAACTGCGGGGAGCAGAAAGCCTGTGTCCTGTGCGACAGGCTTTAGCGCTGCGGCGGTGGAAATCACAGGTGGCGGGCGTGCGAGTGGATGGCAGCCGGGAGGTGTAAACCAGGCTCCCCGCGGAGGCCCGGGTGAAGCCTGAGGCTCGCGGGAGGTGGGAGAGTCTCGGCGTTGACAGTGCACCTGTGTGGCCTTGGGGATGCGAAGATGAGCGGGACATCCGCAAGGAGCGCATCAAGCCAGAGAGATAATTAGTGTCCCAGAAGGGCTGAAGTGGAGGGGCAAGTGATGCGCTGTGGAGCATCAGTTCCTGGGGTTCCCCCGTGTGCTTTGCCGTTTAATGGCTGTGCGGGCATGTCTCACTCTTAACCACCTACCTAGATGCGAGGGTTCGCGTGAAAGTGTTTTGGGAGCTGGATGCGCTTGCCAATGTGAAGTGCTATGCGAAAGCACTTTGTGGACATGTGTAACATACAGTCATAGTCACAGGAATTGCATTCAGTCAACAAATGTTATTGAGCTTCTGTGTGCAAGGAAGAAGAGTTATGTTTTGAGATGAGTGAGATGGTTTTGTGCAAGGCCGCTTTTCAGATCTGTCAGTCTGGGATTTAGATGGGTGGAGGTAGGATGGTGAGTGCAAAACCGGTATCTGTAATTTGACCATTGTTCTTGCTTTGTTCTCATTTGATTCATAATTGAGGAGTATGACTTTGCGTTTTAAAGCTACAATAATTTTGTCTGTTGCTGTCTGAAGTAGTGATAACAGCAAAAACATCTGTTCAGGAGAGAGCAGCACCTTGAAGTTTTTGTAAACTGTGTGGTTGAAAACAGTTCATTTCTTTCAAGATAGTACTTGGAACAGGAAAGTTTTGGAATGAATAAATGGCGACAGATTGGTAATTGAATCACAAGAGCCGAACTTGAGTCATATGACACATGGAATTGTGCATTTTTGAAATAAACTACACAAACCCTTTGTGGATGGGATGCTTGTTGATTTACCGTACTATTTCATTACTCTCGTTCATTTTTCTTATTTGCAATAACTGTGGTGATTTAAGCAAAAAAGGAATTTCATGAAAGAGTATTGGGGGTTCTCAGTGTTGCTTTAAAGTCTGCAGAGACTTGAAATGGGCAGGAACCAAATCAGAATTGCACTGCAAAAGTAGTTGGGGCTGGGTCTGGGGAGTGTATCACTTCTGTTGCCGGATAATGCTGGATTCTGCAGTATGTACCGCCAGCACCACAGACACTGGACCCTGCTGCTGCTGCTGCTGCTGCTGCTGCTGCTGCTGCTGCTGCTCCTTGCGAAACTGGCTGTTGCTGGACAGTTATTCTCTCAAACATTCTTCCTTGTGATATTAGCTTTTATTTGAAGTTCTCAGTGAGTATCTTAGATTGGCTAACCTTAGGTCACTGCCTGTACCTAGCTGCAGGAGAGGTTGAGAAGTATTTAGCCTTTTTAAGATAGAAGGCAGGCTTACTCTACTTCCCAGCAATAGTTATGCAATGGGGAAATCGACAAACGTAAACGTGGAAAAAGGGGTATAAGTAAATGCTAAGCATCTAAACAAAACAAGCTAAACAGATTCTTCATAGTGACTAACAAATACTTGTTCGTATTTTACGCACATACACAATATTTGCACTTATTTGGGATTGTCAGGATAAACAGTTCACTTGTATTGTGGTAGTAGGTGCTCTGTTTGAACACTCCCACTTAGTGGTTATAGTGCTCTGAAGAGCCTGGTTGGGAGTCACTGCACCCTGAAAATAGGGAAATGTTTGTGCAGTGCTTGATGCAGTTTTCTGCCATGGTTGAATGCATGTCGTTGAGGGATAAGTTTCTGTATTATCATGTTGTAAGTAAAATTCGTTTCTCTGTATTCACTGTCAGTTGTGAAGTCTTTGAGGATACATAGTGCATCTTTCAATTTTTGTAGCCCCAGTTTGTAACGTATAGTAAGCCCTTAGTTTGTAGTATGAATGTCTGGCAGAATTTTCCTCCTGTTGATGTCCTGCTGCTGCCTTCCATCTGAATTAAGTATGGAATGAAAATGTTAGTTTGTAGCAATTAACAGTTACATAGGGAAGGAAAAATAAAATAGAATTAAACATATTGATTATAGCTACAGTCATGCACTGCATAATGACATTTTGGTCAACAAAAGACCACACACATGACAGTGGCCCTGTATGATCATATCATTTTTAACTGTACCTTTCCTGTGTTTAGATACACAAACAACCACTGTCTTACAGTTACCTTCAGTATTCAGTACAGTGGCATACTGTGCAGGTTTATAGCTTAGGAGCAATAGGCAATATAGGCAATACCTGAGAGCCTAGGTGTGTAGTAGGCTATACTACCTAGGTTTGTGCGAGCATACTCCACGATATTCCCACAACAATGGAATCACCTAGTGACGTCCTTAAGGGGTGTGTGACACTACTTCATTAGTCTCCAAAAATAACGGTTACGAAGTTTTACACAATTTCCTTTGGTCTAGGGCTGTTTTGATTAGTAGCGTTAGTTCTGTATACTTGTTTTTGTTAATGGGTAGAGGTGAACCTGCTTCACGGCTTATCTTTCTTTTTTCTTCTCATTAAGGAATGGCTTCTGGTTTTTCATGTTGTGCCTGGAAAAGAAAATGAAGTATGTAAACTGGACAAAAATGGCAATGACAATGAAATTGTAACCTGAACTCACTTTTTTTTTTTTTTTTAAGGTGGAATTTTGCTCTTGTTGCCCAAGCTGGAGTGCAGTGGTGTGATCTCGGCTCACCACAACCTCCCCTTCTTGGGTTCATGTGATTCTCCTGCCTCAGCCTCCCGAGTAGCTGGGATTACAGGCATGCGCCAACAAACCTGGCAAATTTTTGTGTTTTTAGTAGAGACGAGGTTTCACCATGTTAGTCAAGCTGGTCTCAAACTCCTGACCTCAGATGATCTGTCCACCGCAGCCTCCCACAGTGCTGGGATTACAGGCGTGAGCTGCTGCTCCCAGCCTGAGATCACTTACATTGTCCTTCTGCTGTTGCATGCATTTTCAATTTGATAGAGATAGAAAAGGTTGACTGACAAATGGGTCTGGGTTACGTGTATTTCCTGTTTGCTTTGGTCAATGTAGCACGTAAAATTCCGTTATTAGGATTTTATTTGTAGACCTCACTCCCTAGCGTAGTGATCTAAATCTAATCTTTATATCCCCAGGGCCTAGCACATGGGAGATGTTAATAATTCAAGGGATAATATTTTGGGGAACTTGAAGTGACTGTATGTTTGTTTTTGGTTTTTTCAAGTTCCAAATTGCCTGCAGCTTCCATATCAAGAGCTACTTTTCGGAAACTCTAGTGGTAGTTTCTTCTATAGGGTAAAGAGAATATCTCATCCAGGATTAAGGCTGAGAATTAGGCTTAGTGCCTTCCAGGGGGAAGGAGGATGACTTGGAAGTAGAAGTTTCATCCCTTTCAGTTCTGGTGGATTGTGGGAAGTGGGGGATAGAGGTAGGGAAAACAGATTGTGAGAAATTGTTATCTGCTCTTATCTGTTCTGATCTTTTTTGGCTGGCTAACGTTCTAGGGTTAAGGTGGGGATGTTTAATGGGATGAGGGAACAGTCAACAGTTGAAGGCCTTTCGCTCTGCTCCTTATTTGGAATCTTGAGAGAAGATGATATGCAGGTTGGTGATAGGCCAACATGAATCTGTAGCACAGCAGTGGTAGAAGGAAGTGGCTAGACAGATGAGCTTGTGGTAGCAGGAGATTCTGAAATGCTCTCATACCACCACGAAGGGGGTGGAGTAATTATTGGCATGGTGGAACAGCTGGCATCATGACAAAGGACTGTGTGACTATAGATTCAAGGTCAGGATCACAGACCCCAGGGATGAAAGCCAGCACAACATCCCAAAAGATGAGATGGCACCAGTTCAGCCATAGGACCTGATTACCTCCTTGCAGCAGAGACCAGTCAGGTTCCAGAGAGACAATACAGATCCAAGGTCTTTTTGACACTGTTACTTCTAGGATGTCCTATAAGACCTTGGAGGGAAATCTACCTGAAAGCAGTCATTTAAAGCAGTCTGCGTAAGGAGTAAAGTCTAAGTATGGACTAGAAGAGATTAAGATATTGTTTGACAAGTTTTAAATTTCCTGGATATTTATTAGAGTAGATATTCACGAGGAATATTAAATTATAGAAAAAAAGTGGCACATGTTCAGGTGACAGATCAGATCAGTTATAGAAAATAAAGCAGGCTGTAGTCCCAGCACTTTGGGAGGTCCAGACAGGTGGATTGCTTGAGCCCAGGAGTTCAAGATGAGCCTGTGCAACATGGCAAAAACTGGTCTGTACTAAAAATACAAATAACTATCCAGGGGCATGCCTGTAGTCCCAGCTACTCAGAAGGCTGAGGTGGGAAGATCAATTGAGCCCAGGAGTTGGAGGTTGAAGTGAGTGGTGATCACAGCACTGCATACCAACCTGGGCAACAAAGTGAGACTCTGTCTCAGGTAGAGAATAGAAAAGACAAAAAAGCAGCTGCATTTGAGTTGCAGTGTGAGTAAATGTGACCAGGTAACAAAGGGTAATAAGCCACTTCATTAGGTGAGGTGATGGAATCTATCTTAGCTAAGGACTGAACCTGGGGTGGAGACAGGAGGGAATATCTTCATATATGAGGGTAAGAAGAGGTGCCAGATGGGCACAGTGGCTCAGGTCTGTTATCCCAACACTTTGGGAGGCCAAGGCAGGCAGATAACCTGAGGTTGGGAGTTCGAGACCAGCCTGAACAACATGGAGAAACCCCATCTCTATTAAAAATACAAAATTAGGGCCGGGCGCGGTGGCTCAAGCCTGTAATCCCAGCACTTTGGGAGGCCGAGGCGGGTGGATCACGAGGTCAAGAGATCGAGACCATCCTGGTCAACATGGTGAAACCCTGTCTCTACTAAAAATACAAAAAATTAGCTGGGCATGGTGGTGCGTGCCTGTAATCCCAGCGACTCAGGAGGCTGGGGCAGGAGAATTGCCTGAACCCAGGAGGCGGAGGTTGCAGTGAGCCGAGATCGCGCCATTGCACTCCAGCCTGGGCAACAAGAGCGAAACTCCGTCTCAAAAAAAAAAAAAAAAAAAAAAAAATACAAAATTAGCTGGGCGTGGTGGTGCATGCCTGTAATCCCAGCTACTCGGGAGACTGAGGCAGGAGAATCCCTTGAACCTGGGAGGCGAAGGTTGTGGTGAGCTGAGATTGTGCCATTGCACTCTAGCCTAGGCAAAAAGAGCAAAATTCTGTATCAAAAACAAAACAAGAAGAGGTGCCAGAGAAGGCAATGGCAGTGGTGACTGAAAAGTTTAAGGACAGCTAGAAAGTGGTTGCTAGGTAACTCAGCCTTAGGAGTGATTGGAAATAGTCTTCTAGGAGAGAAGCATAAATTGCCTCGTGAGAGACTAGCAAACAATACAGTCAGGATGGCTAAAGGTGACCCCAAGAAACCAAAGGGCAAGATGTCTGCTTATACCTTCTTTGTACAGACGTGCAGAGAAGAACATAAGAAGAAAAACCCATAGGTCCCTGTCAGTTTCACAGAATTTTCCAAGAAATGCTCTGAGAGGTGGAAGACAATGTCCGGGAAAGAGAAATCTAAATTTGATGAAATGGCAAAGGTGGATAAAGTGCGCTATGATCAGGAAATGAAGGATTATGGACCAGCTAAGGGAGGCAAGAAGAAGAAAGATCCTAATGCCCCCAAATGCCACTGTCTGACTTCTTCCTGTTCTGCTCAGAATTCCTCCCCAAGATCAAATCCACAAACCCTGGCATCTCTGTTGGAGATGTGACAAAAAAGCTGGGTGAGATGTGGAATAACCTAAATGGCAGCGAAAAGCAGCCTTACATCACTAAGGCAGCAAGGCTGAAGGAGAAGTATGAGAAGGATGTTGCTGACTATAAGTCGAAAGGAAAGTTTGATTGTGCAAAGTGTCCCGCTAAAGTTGCCTGGAAAAAAGTGGAAGAGGAAGATGCAGAAGACGAGGAGGAAGAGGAAGAGGAGAAGGGGGATAAGGGGGTGGAGGGGGAAGAGGGGGAGGAGGGGGAATAAAAAAACTGTTTATCTGTTAAAAAAAAATTGCCTCGTGAAATGTAGGATTGTTGAAAAGTGCTGAGAGTCTGCTTAAAACTTGCGTTCATTTATTTAAAGTGGGAACAGTTGGGTAGTGTTTCCTTCCTCTCCCAGTTGCCAGCTGCTTGGCCATGAGAACTGAATTTACCCAGGATTGCTAGGTTAGTATGATGGATGGAGAGAGGGGACAGGAAGTTGAAGTTGTAGGCAAGGGAGGGTATAATCATGGATCATGGTTTCTCAGGTAGGGAATGAAGTCATAAGGAAGGTGATGGTCAGTGAAATGTGGTCAAATCAATGGATTAGAGGTGCTCATGTGGTCAGAGAAATGGTGAATGGTCAGATAATGGGTTGACTTGATATGTACATGCTGAGAAGTAGTGTGTGTTTTGATACAACAAGGGACAGGGTATGGCAGAAAGTGGCCAGGGTAGGGAGTAAGAAAAGATGTTTGTCAGGAAACCCAAAGGCTGAGGTGTTACATGGATTGTCTAAATACATGAAGTTACTAAGAATGTTAGACATTGGAATAAATAGTTTCAGCAAAGGCAGAATTCTCACATTGGCTGCAATAACCCAAGGTTTCAGGGTCAGTAGAGTGGAAGAGGCTAGTGGAGACGGAGAAGCACTTACCCCTGTTAAAATAACATAAAAAGACATGATTGGGTTTATGGCTGATTTGTGAAATATGGTTAGCACCAGGTGCAAATGAGTTGCTGCAGTGTTACAGACTCTTGCTCCAAGGCCCTGAAGGTCACGTGACTAGCAAAAGTATTTCAAAGAGTAGAGCCTTGAACTCTGGCTTGAAATAGGACTTGCAGCTTCCTCGCTTGGAATAAAATAAGGTGGAACAGTTGATAATAATGTGGTTTGGGAAAGGACATTATGGATGTGACTCCATTTTTCTTTTTAAGTGGGAGTCATAATTCCTGTTCCTTTTGCAGCTTCCTTTTCTTCTGCAAGGAGGTTTGGGAGAGGGCTTATGGCTGAGCCGTGGTGGAAACATTTGATCCATGTGAATGCCACAGCAGAGGACGTTCTTAATCAGACAGGATGAGCTGCTTTGTGGAAAGCAGTAAGTTGTTCTTCAGACAGCCTGGTGCTTGCTCGAAGGGCCCAAGAACAGAGCAACTATGGGGACGGGGTAGAGGCTGGTGCCTGGAACTCAACAATACAAACTTCAGAGTGCCCAGTTTGCTGCCAGTAGTAACTGGTCCTTCAGGACATATCTTCAGGACCAGCCAGCCACCTCGTGTCAGGTTTTTATTTTAGAACTTTTTGTCATGGAGGGGTCGGTTTCAATATCAATTTTTTTCCTGCACTTGGATTTGTCTTCCCTGCATGTAATACCATCCCTAAGATTCACTGAGAATCTTTGATAGAGCTGTAGTATTTCCCACAAGGTTGCCTCTGACCTTCACAGAAGGAGAATTGGAGCAATGGGCTAATGCTTATGGTTTTGACTGTTTATGTTTGCTGATTTCCTCATTGGGATGACCATTGGTGGGACATAGAGTGAGCCTGCCTTCTATCAAAAAAGCCAAAAAGGCTAAATACCTTCTCAACCTCCTTTGCAGCAAGGGTGCAGGCAATGACCTAAGTTCAGTCAATCCAAGACACTCACTGAGGACTTTGAAAAAAAGCCAATATCACAAAAAAGAAAGGTTGAGAATAACTCCAGCAATAGCCAAGAAGCAGCAGCAGCAGCAGCAGCAGCAGCAGCAGCAGCAGCAGTAGGGTCTGTGGTGCTGGTGGTACATACTGTAGAATCCAGCATTATCAGGCAACAGAAGTGATACACTCACCAGACCCAACCCCTGCTCTTAACATACACTGGCCTTTAAGTCAGCTGGTGTTATAGACTAGTGGTTCTCAGACCTTTTAGTCTCAGAACCCCTTTATGCTTTTACAAATTACCTAAATAGATGTGACAGGGATTTAAAAAGTATTATTGATGGTGCTGACGATGTTTTGTTTATGTGGGTTTTATCTATTGATATTTACTGCATAAAAATTAAAACTAAGTTTTGAAAATACCTATTTAAACATAAATTTAAGGCTGGGTGTGGTGGCTCACGCCTGTAATTCCAGCACTTTGGAAGGCCGAGGCAGGCAGATCACATGAGCCCAGGAGTTTGAGACCAGCCTGGCCAACATAGCGAAACCCCATCTTTACTAAAAATACAAAAATTAGCCAGATGTGGTGGGGCATGCCTGTAATCCTAGCTGCTCAGGAGGCTGAGGCAGGAGAATTGCTTGCACCTGGGAGGTGGAGATTGCAGTGAGCCAAGATCGCACCACTGTGCTATAGCCTGGGCAACACAGTGAGACCCTGTCTCAAAATATATATATATATGTGTGTGTGTGTATGTGTGTGTGTGTGTTTGTGTGTGTGTATTTGATTGATTCATAAAGTTACACTGCAATAAATTTACATATATACATATATGTGTGCATATGTATATATGTACACATATGTACATATATATACACACATACATATGCATATATGCAAATTTACTGCAGCATAACAGTTTTTTAATGAATTAGACAATATTTTCTTTTTGTTTTTTTTTTTTTTGAGATGGAGTCTCCTTCTGTTGCCCAGCCTAGAGTGCAGTGGAACAATCTCAGCCCAATGCAACCTGTGTCTCCCGGGTTCAAGTGATTCTCCTGCCTTCCTAGTAGCTGGGACTACAGGCACTTGTGTATTTTCTAAAACAATGAAAATATAATGAGAATTGCATTGCTTTACACTTTTTCATGTCTCTCTAATGTCTGGCTTAATCAAAGACCCTTAGGTCTGGGTGTGGTGGCTCACATGCCTCACACTTGTAATCCCAGTGCTTTGTTAGGACAAGGTGGGAGGATCATTTGAGGCCAGAAGCTCAAAACCAGTTTTGGCAAATAGGGAAACTTCATCTTGTTCAAAAAAAAAATTGGCTGGATGTGATGACTCACGTCTGTAATCCCAGCACTTTGGGAAGCCGAGGCAGGAGGATCACCTGACGTCGGGAGTTCAAGACCAGTTTGACCAACATGGAGAAACTGCCTCTTTACTAAAAATACAAAGTTATCCGGGCATGGTGGTGCATGCCTGTAATTTCAGCTACTCGGTAGGCTGAGGCAGGAGAATCTCTTAAACCCAGGAGATGGAGATTGTGATGAGCTGAGATAGTGCCGTTGCACTCTAGCCTAGGCAACAAGAGCAAAACTCTGTCTCAAAACAAAAACAAAAAATTATCTGGGTAGGATGGTGTGCACCCTTGTAATCACAGTTACATCATTAGTGGGAATACAAAATGGTACAACCCCACATAGACATCTACACCTTGACCCAGAAATCCCACTGTGAGGAATCTACCCTGAAGATACACCTGCAACAATACAAAAATACATACACGCAAGGTTATTCATCAGAGCAACATGCACAACTGCAGAGCTACTTGGGAGGCTGAGGTTGGAGGATCACTGGAGCCTAGGAGGTCAAGGCTGCTGTAAGCCATGATCATGCCACAGGACTACAGCCTGGGGGACATAAGCATTCAGATCATAGCATCTGGTTCATCTCTTTTTTTCTTTTTAAGATAAGTGAGTATATATGTGTGTTCTTATTTTCCATTCTTTTACACTTGCTTTTTAAACTTAGTGTCTACTGGGAATCACTCTATTATCAGTTCATGGAGATCTTATTCTTCATGGCTCCATAATACTCAATTTTATGTGTCCACTGTGGTTTCTAATTTCCTGTGTGTGGCTATTCAGGCAATTTCCAGTACTTTACAGTTGTGCATGTTGCTCTGATGAATAACCTTGCATGTATGTATTTTTGTATTGTTGCAGGTGTATCTTCAGGGCAGATTCCTCACAGTGGGATTTCTGGGTCAAGGTGTAGATGTCTATGTGGGGTTGTACCATTTTGTATTCCCACTAATGATGTGTTTGAGTACCTGTTTCCCGTTGCTTTGTACCCTGAGCTTTTACATTTTTGCTGATCTGGTGAATGAGAAGTGGAATCTTAGCACAGTTTTAATTTGCATTTAAATTGCATTGTGGGTGAAGTTAAACATCTTTTCATGTGTTTAAAGGCCATATTTATATCTTCTTGTGATTTGTGTATATTTATCTTTTGCTCATTTTTCTCGTTTTTTCCTATTTATTTTTTTTCCCTAGAGACTGGGGTCTCCTTGTGTTACCCTGGCTGTAATGCAGTGGTGTGATCATAGCTCACTGCAGCTCCAAATTCCTGGGCTCAAGTGATCTTCCTTCCTCTGCCTTTAGAGTTTTTTGAGTAGCTGAGGCCACAGGTGTGCACTATCACATCTAGCTAATTAAAACAAATTTTTTTTTTTTTTTAGATATGAGATCTCCCTGGGAGGCAATCCTCCCATCCACTTTGAGATTCTCTTGGGGATTCTCTGATCTGATTTTACGTTTACCTCTGTATGTGCCACCATCTGTAGCACCTTGGGCATCAAGCTTCAGATGATTTTCCATTTCTATCTTAATCAGATGTAATCCTCCCTCTGGTGGACAGTGGGGTAAAAAGCATACAAACATTTTTCAAAAAAGCAACTTAGTTTTTAGCCATTAAAACAGTATCTCTGAGTGGTCTCTTTCATGAACCCCCTTTCCAATCTGTTCTCAGCCTCTGACATTTGCCACGATTCTTATTTTGAATTAGACAAAAAAAGGGCAAACAAGTCAAATTTTGTTATAAATAGGTATATGTAAAACTCACTAACGAAATACCACTGGTCAATTTTACATGGTATAGTGGCTTATTTTATTAATAATGACCATGTTTTTCACAATAAGAGTCAAAACCTGTGTTTGAAACTGGTAGTTTTACTTGGAGTTGATATGATATGAAGGAAAAATTGCGCTTGTTGATCTCCTTGCAATTTGTTACTGCAGGAAGATTTTGTGTAAATGAGTTTTTCTTCTAGTTTTTGAAGTAATAATTACTTGTTAGTATAGAAAAAATAAAGGCCACTTGTGCGATAACCTTATGTTTTATATCTCATTTTATTTTAAAAATGAATATGGATGGAGCCATTATTAGTTGTTGAAATACAATGTAATCAAGAAAGTTTCCTTTTTAAAGTTCATTTGTTGCCAGTTTACTGTTTTACACATGGCCTATTTGTGTTTAGTTTTAAACATTTAAAAGCATTTGTAACAATAGGCTAATATTGATCTTTTCCTTTTGTTTGTTTGAGACAGTCTCACTCTGTCACACAGGCTGGAGTGCTGTGGTGTGATCCCAGCTTACTGCAGCCTCAACCTCCTGGACTGAAGTCATCCTCCTACCTCAGCCTTGAGTAGCTGGGACCACAGGCATGCACCACCACGCCTGGCTAATTTTTATATTTTTTGTAGAGATGGAGTTTCACCATGTTGCCCAGCCTGGACTTGAACTCCTGGGCTCAAGCAGTTCACCTGCATCAGCCTCCCAAAGTGCTGGGACTACAGGCATGAGCTACTGCATCTAGCCAATACTGATTTTTAAAATTCATTATTTAGGTTGAGAATTATAATGTAAGGAAGTCCTCTTTTTATTGTTCTTATTAGCCTTTGCAGCAAAAGTAAATAAGAGCAACCACAAGGGGATAAGATAGATTTAGACTGACGGATTTGAATATATAAAAGTTAAAAACATCCTATGTGAAAGAACTATCTTACAATGAAAAAATCAAGAAACTGAGGAAAATATTTCAACATAAAAAGGAATATATATATATATATATTTTGTGTGTGTGTGTGTGTGTGTGTGTGTGTGTGTGTGTGTGTGTATATATATATATATATATATATATGTATTGAGATGAAGTTTTACTCTGTCACCCAGGCTGGAGTGCAGTGGCATGATCTGAGCTCACTGCAGTCTCTGCCTTCTGGGCTCAAGCAATCCTCCCATCTAAGCTGTCTACTTCAGCCCTCTGAGTAGCCGGGACCACAGATGTGTGCCACCACACCCAGCTAATTTTGGTAGAGATGGGGTTTTGCCGTGTGCCCAGGCTGGTCTCGAACTCCTAAGCTCAAGTGATCCACCTGCCTCAGCTTCCCAAAGTGCTGGGATTATAGGCATGAGCCACTCTTATGGCCAAAAGGAGTATATTCTTAATATATAAAAATTGTTCATAAATTGATATGAGAAAACAACTTACATCTGAAGTTACTATTTCTTGGGACCTTTCCCCCTCTTTGTGTCTTGTCTTTTCACAGCTCTAATCTTTAGATTTCCTTTGAGAAATTCCCTTGTAGTTCATTGGGTTTCAACATTGGCTACACATTGAGAGCGCCTGGGGAGCTTTAAAATATGCCAATGCATGGGTCCTACCCTCAGAGGTTCCAGTTTAATTTGTCTAGAGTGTGGCTTGAGCATAGACATTTTTAAGACTCCCCAGGTTATTATGAAGCAGTCTGGGTTGACAACTGCTATCTTTCTTTTCCATCTTAACTGACTTTCCGCTTCTCTGTGTCTTTATATTCAAGGGCTAAGGTGAAATTGCCACAGATCAGATTAGTCAGACTGCTTATGATATCTATAATTCTGCATGTTGAATTTTAAACTGGACGTTAACATTAGCATGTTCTGTTCACATTTAAGTAATTGTCATACATAGGACAAACAGGAATTATGTTGAATTTTCAGTTGGCATGGTTGTGATTAATGTTTCTCACAAATGAATTTGAGCATATAAAAATTTAATTGTTGTTAGCATTTTTTAGCTGCTGTGTTTACCTCTTGTTAGAAAGTAAATGTTAATTAGAAAGATTTATGTTGTAAAAATGGTCAAGGAAAGATAAACCTTGGGTATTAGATAACAGTTTCTCTAAGCAGTTTAATTTTTTAGTTTTTGACTCTAATATTGGATGCTCAGTTTTGGTGGTGAAAACTTAAGTATCTTACAAAAAGACTTACTTAAAGTCTATGAATCATTGGTATTTTACAAATTTACCTGTGGAATTTAAAAATTATCCAGATGTCTGGGCAACATCCTTAAGGACCCCATATTGTTTAAAGCATCACAGATAATGCTAATGCATAGCCAGAGTTGAGAACCTTTAGGAAAGGGGGAAAAAAAAAAAAGTCATGATACCAGTCAAATAAGTGGTATCGATAATAACTATGGAGGAATAACTAATTGGGAAATGCATGTATACTGTATAGTAGACAATTATGACTACAGTGAAGTGCTGTTTTTTTTTTTTTTTTGAGACAGAGTTTCACTGTTGTCGCCCAGGCTGGAGTACAGTGGTGCATTCTTGGCTCACTGCAACCTCTGCTTCTTGGGTTCAAGCATTTCTCCTGCCTCAGCCTCCCGAGTATTGGGATTACAGGCGCCTGCTACCGTGCCCGGCTAATTCTTCTTCTTCTTTTTTTTTTTTTTTGTATTTTTAGTAGAGACAGGATTTCTCCACGTTGGCCAGGCTGGTCTTGAACTCCTGACCTCAGGTGATCTGCCTGCCTTGGCCTCCCAAAGTGCTGAGATTACAGGTGTGAGCCACCACACTTGGGCAGTGAAGTGCTGTTTGTATAGATTACAGATTATAAATTGGGATAGAGTCTGTAATACAGAAGGCCTTGATGGTCAGGCTAAAAGATTTTGAACTTTATTTTCTAGGTACAACCATTGAGGAGCCGATAAAAATTTTTGAGCTGCAGTATGAAATGCATGTGGAAGATTTGTGCAGGAGTTCTGATTTGGGTGAATTTTGTGATTAGGGAGAGAAATGGAAAGACTGAAGATGAGCATTCCAGTTAAGAGAAAATTTGCATTATTCTAGGTGTGAAGCAATGAAGGCTTGAGCTAGGGGAGTGGTGGAGGGCCTGGGACAAAACATGTTGAGGAGTTGACCCAATTTGTGAACCGATTAAAGGGCAAGGAAGAAGTGAAGGGTGAGTGCTGGGTTTTGAGCTAGAATTGTAGGAATAGTGGTGTTACTACTGCTGTGTGAAGTCATTGGTGTGTGTGTGTGATCCGGTAATAAGTTAGGCAGGAAAAGATAGCATTGCTTTGGAGACCATAGAAGACCTCCCATAAATGGGTTATTAGTGCCCCTTTTTGGCCTAATTTTTACCGGCTAGGTAAGCAGGGTAAGTAAGTTAATCTAAGTCTCAGTTTTACCTTTTTGAAGTGAAGGCATTGAATGGTTTTTGACATCCTTTTTAAGCTTTCTGCAGTTTTAGAAACCATTTATGTACAGCTGCCTCCTCCTACTATTTCTTTTTATTATTTCAAAGAGACAGGGTCTTGCTATGTTGCCCAGGCTGGCCTCAAACTCCTGGCCTCAAGTGAGCCTCCTACTTCAGCACCGCCCCCCCCCCCACCCCCGACTCCCCAAGTAGTTGGGACTACAGGCCAATGTGCCTGGCCACCACCTCCTTTTTTGGAAATAGCTTTATTGAGATATAACTTATATGCCATGCCATTCACCCATTTAAAGTGATGTAAAGTAACATAAACTTTATCCTTGTATTTAATTGTACTCTTCAGTGGCATTAAGATACTAACAACACCATAATCAACTTCAGAAAATTCTTAGCACCCTCAAAGGAAACAATATACCTTAAGGCTGTTTTCCACTGTAATTGAACAGGGGAAAACATCAGGATTAAACCCTTGAACTTACTTTGAAATTCACAAACCACGTACCTGCCTTGTGAATTTACAGGACCAGTTAGACCTCCATTCCAGTAAAAAATCGGCTCCTTGCAATGCTGACCCACGAGGTGGCAGTGTGGGAACAGTGGGAAGGAAGAGGGATTGGAAGGACTCTCCCTCTGTATTTAGAAACAGGCTGTACACAGTTACATCCATCTGTAGTAGTAGATGTAGTTGTTATTCAGGCATCCTCAGAGGATCATAGATTGATAGTCTCCTAGCTGAAGATTTTGCTAATGCAGAGTATTGTCTTTACTGCCTGACCATGTTTCCTAGTCATCTAAACCTATGTTAACCTTCTTGCTGATTTCTATAATTTGTTGAATAGCGACTCTTTGATCATTTAAATTACTCTTGCTACGTCTGGGAATTGTCTCTGTAGTCTTTCAGCCATTTTTTTTTATTTGCCTTTTCTCCCCAGTACTTTCTTGGGTCTCTTTCTACCGTATCATCCATTGTTTGTCCTTTTTCCTCCTAGTCAGGAGCCATCGGTATTCTCTAAGATACCAGTTCTTAACTTTGGCCGCACCCTGGAATACCTGGGAAGCTTTGAAAAATCCTGATGTCTAGGCTACACTCAATACTGATCGAATCAGAACCTTTGGAGGTGGCATACAGGCGTCATTATTTTTTAATCTCTAATTACTTACTAAATATTTTGCTGTCTTCATCTTTTATTCGGTCTGAAAAACATGGACTAATTTAACCAGATTAAATAACAGTGTAATCGATTTTAAATATTATAGATAAAATATCGATTTTAAACATTTAAAATTTAAATTTAAAATATTATTTTGAAATATAAATTTAAATTTATAATGAAAATTTGTTATATTTATCTATATTTATACTATAAATTATTTATATATTATAAATTTAAATTTATAATATTTCAGTTGGATATGATCCACTCTCTCAAGTGATGTATGAGTTTCAACATTTTTTCTATTGAATTGCCTATTAACTGTTTTCTTCGTTCTTAGTTGGAAATGTCACTTCTATTGCTTTCTTTCTTCTATTCTCACTGCCAGTATCCTCGAACAGGCTCTAGTTTTACTTCCTGCCTTCTAGCCAAGGAACACATCTGTAGTTCAACAGAGTTGGGTTTAGACACGATTACAGAGTGGTCTTGTTTTTGTTTTGATCCATCACGGTCACATAGTGGCCCTGTCTGAGGTCGATGTTCTGTGAAGTTGTTTATGTTCGACAGAAGGATGCCGTTGCCCCCCTGTGAGGCCCTGGACAGCGTGGAGCAACACCTGCCTACCTGATAGTGTCAGTCAGTTCTTGCATGTCAGGGGCAGCTCCTCTCTAGAGCTGTTTCTTAGTTGATTATATCTATTTACAGATCTTCTCTACTGCAATCTGTTTTATGAAATGTTACCATATTAGTAGTCTTCCTTAAATATGCCTTTAATGAATGATTTTTATTTCATCCAGCATACCTAGTGGTCCTTTATAATCTGGCCCAACTCTGGTCAGCTTTATTTCCCAGTGTACCCTCTGTTTTTAGTCTGACTGTTCTCAGTGCCTTGTGAATGACTCATACTCTCACACTGGTGCTTTCCTTCGTCTTATCCTCTTTACTAGTTATGTGAGTTGGGGCAAACTACTTAACAACTCTGTACTTTGTTTTCTTAAATCTTGAACCCTGCCTCTTCAGATTATTCTCAGAATTAAAAGAGATAAAACATGTGGAAGTATTTGGTGTATAATAGGTACTCATACTTAATAAGTATTCTTTCCTTGCTCTACTTAGTTCTCATTGATTGATCTTTTTAAAAAATTATTTATTTATTCATTTTGAGGCAGGGTCTCACTCTGTTGCCCAGGCTGGTGTGCAGTGGCTTGATCATGACTCACTGCAGCCTTGACTTCCCAAGCTGAAACGATCTTCCCACCTCAGCCTCTGGAATAGCTGGGACCACAGGTGCCTGCCACTATACTTGGCTACTTTTTTTTGTTTGTAGAAATGGGGTCTCACTATGTTGCCTAGGCTGGTCTCCTGGGCTCAAGTAGTCCTTTCCCCTTAGCCTCCCAAAGTGCTGGGATGATAGGGGCGAGCCATTGTTCTCAGCCCTCATTGATTGATCTGTGGCATTTAGGTATTATTGTATAATTTAGGTCTTAATTTGGTTATTAGGTTTTATTAGTTATTTGCCGTGTGGTCTTAGCCTTTTTTTTGTTTTGTTTTTTTGAGACGGAGTTTCCCTCTTGTTACCCAGGCTGGAGTGCAATGGCGCGATCTCGGCTCACCGCAACCTCCGCCTCCTGGATTCAGGCAATTCTCCTGCCCCAGCCTCCTGAGTCGCTGGGATTATAGGCACGCGCCACCATGCCCAGCTAATTTTTTGTATTTTTAGTAGAGACGGGGTTTCACCATGTTGACCAGGATGGTCTCGATCTCTTGACCTCGTGATCCACCCGCCTCGGCTCCCACAGTGCTGGGATTACAGGCTTGAGCCACCGTGCCCGGCCTGGTCTTAGCCTTTTTAAGGACAGAGACCTTGTTTTATTTTTCGGTGTATTCCAAGATCCTAGTGCATTGCTAAGTACACAAGGTTGCTCAATAAATGTCTCAGTGACTGAGATTTGCAGGATTATTAGAGCACTCTGCCTGCAGATAACATCTGAGACATTTTCTGAATATTTTTTGAAACCTTCTCCTTCCTTTGATTATTGTTACCACTCTTAGTCAGTTGGTACTAGTGATGAGGAAAGATTAGGGTCACCGGCTGAAATATTAGTATCAAATCTATAATTCTGTGTATTTACCAGAAATGGTATATCAAAGTGAATGTTTATAGGTGAGTATTTAATTCATCTATAAAAATGACTTAAGTCAGGCACGGTGGCTCACATCTATACTCTCAGCAGTTTGAGACAGCAAGGCGAGAAGATCACTGGAGCCCAGGAGCTCAAGGCCAGCTTAGGCAACACAGTGAGACCCTGTCCTGACAAAAAAGAAAAAAAAAAAGGAAAAAATTAGTAAGGTACAGTGTTGTGTGCTTCTAGTTCCAGGCAGTTGGGAGGCTGAGGTCGGAGGATCACTTAATCCTGGGAGGCTGAGGTTGCCATGAGCTGTGATTGTGCCACTCCAATGGGTGACATAGCGAGACTGTCTCAAAAAAAAGACTTAAAGCTCAAACAATGCAAATTTTAAGCATAAAAAACTTGATACAGTGTACTTTTAGTCTCTTCCTTGGCTATGAATAGCCTACTGCAAGCAGAGGTGAGTAGCATTTTAAATATTTAAACAGTTATTTATGACTTTCAATATTGGCCATCTCTCTCTCTCTCTGAATGACACAAGATAATGAAGCTCTCTGATCTATTGATTTTTGTTTTTTAATGATTTTTTTTTTTTTTTTAGAATGTCAGCTTCTTTATTTAGAACAATTTGAAATCACTGTCAAACAAAGCAAATTTCCTTTCTGTCCTGTTTCTTTCTCTTTAGTTGTTTAACCTTTTGCCTCTTAAACTCTGGGCTTCTGTTTTCTCATTCATAAAGCTGGGAAATATCTACCTCATGTGATCTTCATGAGGAGTAAATAAGACACACAGAAAAGTACTATTGTACCTGAAATATTGCATTGCTTCTTTTTTTTTTTTTTTTTTTTTTGAGACGGAGTTTCGCTCTTGTTACCCAGGCTGGAGTGCAATGACGCGATCTCGGCTCACCGCAACCTCCGCCTCCCGGGTTCAGGCAATTCTCCTGCCTCAGCCTCCTGAGTAGCTGGGATTACAGGCACGCGCCACCATGCCCAGCTAATTTTTTGTAGTTTTAGTAGAGACGGGGTTTCACCATGTTGACCAGGATGGTCTCGATCTCTTGACCTCGTGATCCACCCGCCTCGGCCTCCCAAAGTGCTGGGATTACAGGCTTGAGCCACCGTGCCCGGCCTTGCATTGCTTCTTGAAGTGTCATCTACTATTCGCCTCCCTCAGACTTACTCGGGGGTGGGAGGTGGAGAAGGAGAGAGAGGACTTATTGAAAACCTGGCTTACAGTGTGTCTCCTGAGAACATCTAGTATTTTATGGCACAGAGTCGACATTCTGCCAAGCTCCCTAGGTGATGCTGGTATTCCCAAAATTTTGATACCTGCTTACCTACAGGACAGAGACACATTCCTTTTGCAATCTGTCTTTTCCCTAATTTGTCTCATTGGCACTAGAGTTTGAGAACACTAGGGCTAAATCAGTAGTAGTTTTATATGAATATTTGCAGTAGCTGTAAGAGCCTGCTTAAAATCTCTATTTTTTTTTTTTTTTGAGACAGAGTCTCACTGTGTCACCCAAGCTGGAATGCAGCGGTGATCTCGGCACACTGCAACCTCAGCCTCCGGGGTTCAAGCATTTCTCTTGCCTCAGCCTCCCAAGTACCTGAGACTACAGGCATGCACCACCCCCATGCCCAGCTAATTTTGTACTTTTAATAGAGACAGGGTTTCACCCGGTTGGCCAGGCTGGTCTTGAACTCCTGACGTCAGGTAATCTGCCTGCCTCGGCCTTACAAAGTGGGATTACAGGCATGAGCCTCCATGCCCAGACTAAATTTCTATTATTTTTTCCTGTTCTTCGCTTGGACTTTTTCTGAGCACACCCTTCACTTTCTTCTGTTTTTGCTTTTTGACTGAATTTCTTGAACTTGACCTTTCTATGTTAGAGATCTATAGTAATATCTTTCTTCCGTTACTTTCAGTCGAGATATAGAAGTCAAGCTGGCAGATGATTCTAGAAGTCTATTTTAAAATGCCCAGACTTCTTTTTAATGAAATTATCTATGTAATAACTACCTTTAATATAATAATTTGTCAGTCACAGATCAAATACATGGATTTAATTGTTTGGAGCCCAACTTTTTTTTTCTTTTTTTGAGTTGGAGTCGTGCTCTTTGCCTAGGGTGGAGTGCAGTGGCGTGAACCCAGCTCACTGCAACCTCCACCACCTGGGTTCAAGCAGTTCTCCTGTCTCAGCCCCGAGTAGCTAGGACTACAAGTGCCTGCCACCATGCCCAGCTAATTTTTGTATTTTTAGTAGCGACAGGGTTTAACTTTGTTGGTCAGGCTGATCTCTAACTCCTGACCTCAGGTGATACACCAGTCTCTGCCTCCCAAAGTGTGCCCTGCTTTGGAGCCCAACTTTTAATGAGCAGGATTTAATGAATAGGGCACTTGTGGAAGATTGATTTATTATCAGGTCAAATGATTCATGTGGTCACTATGCATAGGAAATGCTAAAGGAGAGGTAAGTGGAGCCTAAGTTAGACACTGAGCATGGTTTTCTGCAGTAAGGTGGCATTGCTTTAACTGTTTTTCTTGCATTTTGAGACTTAGTATTTTTCCATTTTCTTTCTATAGATGAACAAGTTCTTTGATTATGTCATGTTTGTTTAGGGTGGTGCGCACTCTTTCATGTACTCAGAGCATGTATCTTTTGTCACATTTACCACCTTGTATTTTAACTTTTTTTTTTTTTTTGAGACAGAGTCTTGCTCTGTTGCCCAGGCTGGATGGAGTGCAGTGGCATGATCTTGGCGCATTGCAACTTCCGCTTCCCGGGTTCAAGCGATTCTCGTGCCTTAGCTTCCCAAGTAGATAACAGTTGCACACCACCATGCCTGGCTAAGTTTTGTATTTTAAGTAGAGACGGGGTTTCCCCATATTGGCCAGGTTGGTTTCAAGCTCCTGGCTTCAAGTGATCCACCCGCCTTGAACTCCCAGAGTGTTGGGATTACAGGTGTAAGCCACCTCACCTAACCGTATTTTAACTATTTGAACCAATGATTATTAAATACTTTTAAAAAAAATTAAATACTTTTTTTTTTTTTTTTTTTTTTTAACCTCTTCTGGAAGTTCTTGGATGCAGGTATTGTGTCTTGTACCACCAATATCTACCCATTCTGACCTTATTTAAAAAAAATTCAGTATAGTTCTACACCATATTTTCTATTAGTATAGGTGGGTAATTTTATTTATTTTGTTGTCTTGAAGACCAGTGGATCTGTTGCTTTCCTTATATGTCCATGGGCCAACCTTTTGAACAGTGTTATACTCCTCTAAGTCTTCTTTCCTTTCTGTAAATGTTGTGTTTTATTTACCATTGCTTTGATCATCAGTGAGAATGAGTATGATGAGTGAATTAGTTTTTTGGGGGGATGGTGAGATCACTTTTTTTGAAGATCTCCTTTTTAATTAGTATTATTCATTTCTTTGTCTACATTGTATACTGAAAAATAGGACTGTACTTGGAGCAGTAAGTCTTAGATTTGAGCGCTGCTTCCATTTGCAAACTTTGGCAATCACTTAATCTCTGATTTTCATTTTCTTCATCTACAAAATGGGGGTTATAATTCCGATCTGTATTATAGGATTTTAGTGAAGAGCAAATGACTTAGAGCATTATGTAAATGTGAGATATTACAGTCTTCACACTTATCCCTGAAATAAAGATGTTAGAGATTAAAGATCAATTAAATTAATTCAAGAATTGGAGTGGGGTTTTAATTTTTTCACTTTTGGCCTAAAAGTTCAGAAGTTTATGTAGTTATTACATGAATACCACTTATAATGTCAATTGGGTATGGAATCTTCTATTATTACCCATTCTAGAGGAATTCGAACCTGTTAATACTTATGTCATATCTGTAAAGGAGCTTTGCTGTCAGATAGAATCTCATCCAGGTTCTGATTATGCCATTTACTAATTTATGAACCTGCAAACTGACTAGCTGAACCTTAGTTTTCTTATTGGTAAAATGGAGTTAACAACAATAATAAAAACCTCATAAGATTCGTGAAAAGAACAAATGAGGTAGCCTATGATACGTGTTGAGCATCCAGCATAAAGCCTGGGATATTGTATGTGATTGATAAGTAAATGATAAATTATACTCAGTATAGAGGACAATAATGATCAACACTTAAGGAATACTTGCTTCATGGGCTTTAGTGTGCTTTATCTCATTTAGTCTTGCAAAATCTTCTGAGGTCTCTCTCTATATTATTCCAGTTTCATAGACAAAGAAAGTGAAGTTTCAAGAAGTTCTAACTTGCTCGAATTATGTAGCTAATTCTGTCTGAACTCAGAGCCCATGATCTTTATTATTATTATTATTATTACTATTTTGAGATAGAGTCTTGCTCTGTTGCCCAGGCTGGAGTGCAGTAGTGTGATCCTAGCTTACTATAGCCTTGGACTCCTGGGCTCAAGCAATCTTCCCACCTCAGCCCAAGCAGCTGGGACTACAGGCACAACCCACCACACCCAGCTATTTAAAAAAATTTTTTTTTCTTGAGATGGCGGTCTTACTGTATTGCCCAGGCTGGTCTTGAACACCTGGCCTCAAGTGATCCTCTTGCATCAGTCTCCCAAAGTGTTGGGATTACAAGTGTGAGCCACTGTATCTGGTTAGATCTTTTTTATTAATTAAGCTTTTCATTCCTGTTGGAAACTTGTCAGATGTCAACAGTAATTATACATTCTGTGATGCTTTAAAGTTCATAATAAAATCATATTTATCTTGGAAATTGGAAAAAGGTACAAACAAGATTTTATCTATAAAACTCTTTGGTGATGTGTAAATAATACAATAATTTATATATTTTGGTTGAAGTTACGTGTTTCTGTGTTTTCAGATCTAAGGAGTTTTTGGGAGTGGTATCTGTTAAAATTATGAAAAAGCGATGGTAGATTTATTAAAATATGGAACATTATTTGGAATTTATCACAAAATGACTTGGATTGTATTTAGATTTGCTTTGCTTTTATTTGGAAGGCCCCACCCAAACAGCAGAGAGAATGTGAGAGGAGAGAGAATGTGAATGCTCATCGCTGGTCTTTTTTTTTTTTTTCCAGTGCTATGCTGTCTTAATTGTTCATAGCTCTTCTCTTCTAAGAAAACTGATGTGAGAGCCACAGTTGTATCAGAGAACATGATTACATAATTATACAGCCCTCTCTTTCCCTTAAATAGTCTTTTAAGCCTTTGCTTCAGCAATAGAGATAGCTTAGTGGATGTTCTTCCAAATAAGTTTTTTAGTTTCATTTTTAGAGCAGTCTTTTGTATTTGTATAAAACAGTGCTTTTGGTAAATATTGTGTATTTAAGGAGAAGAACAGGATACTTCTGGGGGCTGAGGTAAATGTTTTGATGTTAGTCTCAAGACATGTTTTCATGCTATAAATGATAACTGGAAATGAACTGATACTCTGGGTGACTTAATGGTTGTTCTTTTCATTGTCATTTTAGTATGACTCATTATGTAATGCTCTTTAATGTTTTGCCTGAATTAATGTGAATGTTTTATGAGCATGCCTGATTTCAAGGACTTATGAACAGCTTAACTGTTAACTTAATGTTCAGGCACATCAATTGAAATATACATGTCATCAAGGGGGAAATCATCCTTTAATTACCTTTAACTTGGTAACTTAAAAAGGAACATTTTTAGAGAAGGTCATCTCGGTATAGTGGAAAATTAGTTTTGTTGTTGTGAACAGTAAATCCTTTCTAAATCTGCAATTGGGCTTTGTTTAGGTTCAAGAGAGGGGCAGTGAGCTCAACCTGGTGATACAAGGACATTTGGTCTAAGTCAAGAAAACTGAAAATATATAGTTGCATAAAAATATATAATTTGGATATTTTGGTATAGGATTATATATGTATATAATCCTATATGGTCATATATGTATATATATATATATATATATGTGGTTTGTGTGTGGAGGCTGAGAAGTCCCATGATCTGTTCTCTGCAAGTTAGAGACCCAGGAAAGTGGAGTCCAGTGCCCTGAGAAGCAGGAGGATTAATGGTTTAATACCCAGTTCAAAAGCAAGAGAAGACTGATGTCTTAGCTCAAGTAATCGGAGAGAGAGAATTCACCCTTTCTCTATTCTTTTGTTCTAATTGGACCCTCACAAGTTGGATAATAACTGTCAACATTTAAAAGGGCAATCTACTTTCCTCAGTTCACCAATTTAAATGCTTTTTTTTTTTTCCCCCAGAAAAACCCTCATAGACACACCAAAAAATAATGTTTAACCACATATCTGGGCATCTTGTGGCCCAGTCATGTTTACATGTAAAATTAACCATTATAGATCCGCATATTGAATTGAAGGTATTTGGAACAGATTAATTACATCTGTATCTATATGTGTTGCTTTTTCTCGGTTATTTTAAAACTTGAGATCTAAAGAGATCTTTTGGCTGGGCGCAGTGACTCATGCCTGTAATACCAGCACTTTGGGTGGCTGAGGTGAGCAGATCACTTGAGGCCAGGAGTTCAAAATCAGCCTAGCCAATATTGTGAAACCCCGTCTTTACTGAAAATACAAAAAATTAGCTGGGCAGGGTGGTGTTCTCCTGTAATCCCAGCTACTCGAGAGGCTGAGGCAGAAGAATCACTTGAACCCAGGAGGCTGAGGTTGCAGTGAGCCGAGATTGTGCCACTGCACTCTATCTAGCCTGAGTGACAGAGCAAAACTCTGTGTCAAAAAAAAAAAACAAAAAAAACAAAACAACTTTTGAAAACAGGTAACCTGGATAATTACATTGAGATTTGCTTTCATTTTGTCAGAAGGACCCAAAATAGCATAGTGGAAGGAAGTGGGGGTTTGATTACTATGTTTTCTGTGGATGCTCATTGCTGGTAAAGATCATTTTTGCTATGCAGTGACATCTTGTAAGGAAGTAAATGTAAGAGCCACAGTTGTGTTAGATAATGTAGTTATATCTCTTGTCCTTTCTCTTGGAATAGGAACTAGATGTGTCTGAATAGAGAGGTGTTTGTTAGTCTCACCTTCTAAGGTATTTGAAACATTTTAGTACAGTAAAAAAGTGTTGATAATTATGGAAATTGGTTGATGAGTACACAAGAGTGTATTATGCTTTACTTCTTTGTGTATTTTAGTGTTTTGTTGTGGAAAATGTTGAATTAAAAGTACTTTAAATATATGTGATAGAAACTCACACGTGAAGTCTCAGGAGCCAGACTTCTCTTACTAAAATGAAAGAGCCTGGGTGTGATGGCTCACTCCTGTAATCGCAACACTTTGGGAGGCTGAGGCAGGAGGACCACTTGAGGCCAGCATGGCCAACATAGTGAGACCCTGTTTTTAAAAAAATGAAGACACAACTCTGTGAATGTAAAATCATTGCATTTTACACTTTAAGTGGGTTATTTTTATTGTTTGCAAATTATAGCTCTACAAAGCTGTTATAAAAACTAAAAAGAGGATGGGTGCGGTGGCTCACACCTGTAATTCCAGCACTTGGGGAGGCCAAGGCAGGCGGATCACGAGGTCTGGAATTCAAGACCAGCCTGACCAATATGGTGAAACCCCATCTCTACTAAAAATGCAAAAATTATCTGGGTGTGGTGGTTCGCGCCTGTAATCCCAGCTACCCAGGAGACTGAGGCAGGAGAATTGCTTGAACCTGGGAGGTGGAGGTTGTAATGAGCCGAGATCATGCTACGGCACTCCAGCCTGGGTGACAGAGCGAGACTTGGTCTCAAAAATAAATAAATAAATATAAATAAAATAAAAAAAGAGCCTTTAACTTCTTTTAGTGATACCTAAAAATATACAAGCTGAATCCAAACAAGGGTCTGGGGAGTAGTCTCTGACCCACCTGACGCTAAACAATTTTTTCAATATTTGTTGCGATATTTAATGTGAGACTCTATGTGCCAGCCACTGTTGTTGGTACTGAAGATAACAGCAGAGACCCTAAACAGACAACAGTCCCTGCTCCGGGCTAGATGCAGTGGCTTAAGCCTGTAATGTTAGCATTTTGGGAGGCTGAGGTGGGAGAATTGCTTGAGCCCAGGAGTTCACGACCAGCCTGGGCAATCTGTTGAGACCATGGCTCTACAAAAATTTAAAAAACTAACTGAATGTGGTGGCATGCACCTGTAGTTCCAGCTGCTTGGGAGGCTGAGATGGGAGGATCGCTTGAGTCTGGGAGGCAGAGGTTGTGGTGGACTGAGATTGTGCCACTGCACTCTAGCATGGGGGGCAGAGTGAGACCCTGTCTCAAAAAAAAAAAAAAAAAAATCCCTGCTTTTTGACACATGCCAAGCACATCACATGTATTTTAACACCTAATCCACAGTGCCTAGCACAGTGCCAGCGGCAAGATACAATGTCAACAGAAGTGTATTAAATGAACAACCTCATAGGCTAAGTGCTGTTTTTATACTCCTTTGACAGTTAAGGTGACTGAGACTTAAAGAGGTTACTTGCCCGCCGCGGTGGCTCAAGCCTGTAATCCCAGCACTTTGGGAGGCCGAGGCGGGTGGATCATGAGGCCAAGAGATCGAGACCATCCTGGTCAACATGGTGAAACCCCGTCTCTACTAAAAATACAAAACATTAGCCGGGCGTGGTGGCACGTGCCTGTAATCCCAGCTACTCAGGAGGTTGAGGCAGGAGAATTGCCTGAACCCAGGAGGCGGAGGTTGCGGTGAGCCGAGATCGCGCCATTGCACTCCAGCCTGGGTAATAAGAGTGAAACTCCGTCTCAAAAAAAAAAAAAAAAAAAAAGAGGTTACTTGACCTAGGTCACACAGCTGTGAGTGATAGAGCTAGATCTGAAACCACGTCTTTCAGCCCTCATTCCTGGAGTATGAACCATGGTCTTGTACCTGCTCCCAGGTAGAGGACAGGTGTGCATATAAGAGCACTTATGTGTGCATAGGCCAGTACTTTCTCACCTACTGACTCTGTTACACAGAATATCCTTAGTATAGCTCTACTTTTAGATGAATGTCCAAAGATGCAATTAAATCTGTCATTTAGAGCATCAGTTGTGGAAACTCTTATTGTGGTTTAGGTTAGGTTAGTTCATTTTTTAAAAATTGTTCTGGTCGTTAGTCTTCTTTTTTTTTTTTTTGAGACGGAGTTTCGCTCTTGTTACCCAGGCTGGAGTGCAATGGTGCGATCTCAGCTCACCACAACCTCCGCCTCCTGGGTTCAGGCAATTCTCCTGCCTCAGCCTCCTGAGTAGCTGGGATTACAGGCACGCACCACCATGCCCAGCTAATTTTTTGTATTTTTAATAGAGACGGGGTTTCACCATGTTGACCAGGATGGTCTCGATCTCTTGACCTCGTGATCCACCCGCCTCGGCCTCCCAAAGTGCTGGGATTACAGGCTTGAGCCACCGCGCCCGGCCCAGTCTTCTTTTTTTTTAAGACAAAGTCTTGCTCTGTCACCAGGCTGGAGTGCAGTGGTACGATCTTGGCTCACTGCAACTTTTGCCTCCTGGGTTCAAGCAGTTCTCCTGCCTGAGCCTCCCAAGTAGCTGGGACTACAGGAGTGCACCACCATGCCCAGCTAATTTTTGTATTTTTACCATGTTGGCCTGGATGGTCTTGATCTCTTGACCTCGTGATCTGCCTGCCTCTGCCTCCCAAAGTGCTGGGATTACAGGCGTGAGCCACCTTGCCCAGCCTGGTCTTCAGTCTTGATCGTGTCATAATGTTTGGTAAAATATCACTGGGTATCTAGCCACATAGGTTCCCAGTAGGTCTTCAACAGATATTTGTTAGTCCAAAAACTGTGAGGACCTTAGAAGCAAATCTTCTCAGTCAGCTTTGTCCTTATCTACATATGCATTGATATTTCTTGGGTTAGCTGAGACTGACTTTTATGTTTATTTCCCAGCTAGTCGATATTTAATAATTGGTTGTCTTAGTACCAATAGTGTAGATGCAGGTGGTTTCTGTGCTGCAGTACAGTTATAGTCTTCTTTAAATTACAGATTTGTTCTGAGTGTGTGGAAATACTTGTTACCCAGTTAAGTGGTCAGTAACTCCATGGGCAGTATATGGCTCACAGGAGAAGCCCTGGCCATTGGAGTCTGATAGAGCTGGACTCACATTATGATTTTTCCAGTTACTAGGTGACCTTCAATAATTTCCATATATTCCATGAGCTTTAATATTCCCTTTTATTAAAATGGTCCTATAATATCTATTTGTGTAACTATGTAATTGAGTGTTTACTACACACAAAACAAAGAACTATGACACAGTAAGTTTAGATAAATCTGCCCTTAGGTCACACAGTCACCAAAGGTGAGTGTAAACCGAGGTCTGCCTAATTGCAAAGTCTGTACCTACTTTCTGGATATTTCCCTTCTAACCTTTTCTTCAGGCAGTTTCTCTAAGTTTTCAAAAACGGCGTTAGAATATAATCGTGTTTAGAGATGATTTTAGTGTGTACGTGTCTGTGTGTCTGTGTGTGTTTGAGACAGAGTCTCGCTTTGTCACCAGGCTGGAGTGCAGTGGTGTGATCTTGGCTCACTGCAACCTCTGCCTTCTAGGTTCAAGCGATTCTTCTGCCTCAGCCTCCCAAGTAGCTGGGATTAGAGGCATGTGCCACCACGCCTAATTTTTGTATTTTTAGTAGAGACAGGGTTTCATCATGTTGGCTAGGCTGGTCTCAAACTCTTGACCTCGTGATCTGCCCACCTTGGCCTCCCAAAGTGCTGGGATTACAGGCCTCAGCCACCGTGCCTGGCTGTATATGTATTTTTTTCTAACATCATGGTACCTGTTGGAGAAAGCTATTACAGTTATTAGGTATCAATAAGACTCAATGTTAATGTAAAAAACTAACAAATAACATCTAGTTAAGTATCATATAAAGTGGGAAAGTAGAATTCATACACAAAAAAATTTTAATAGTCCTTAAAAAGGAGTGTGCAAGAAAATTTTTAGATATAGCTAGAATTTGAGAAAGAGAAATGAGGTTTAAGTTTAATAGGAATTAGACATATTTTAATTTTGGTCTAGATTCAAAGAAGCAAATTAGTTTCAATTCACATCAGAGATGTCTTTAAATGTAAGGCCTGAATCATGTTATTTTCAATAGAGAAGCATGACTAGTTGGAACAATTTCTTTCTGTAATCCCTGCTTTAAAAAATTGCTGAGCTAGAGTGTTCCAGAGACAAGTTGTCTTTTACAGCTTTTTATGGTGTATTTGATAACTGAGTAGTCAAGAGTTTTGTGTCTTACTGATGTATTTGTTTTTACATGTAATTTTTAGTCAAATGCCAACTTGAAAAGCTTGTCTGCAAAAAAGAAAATGTTGTTTTCTTCTTTGTGTTTGTATAGGGACAGGAATAAATAGGCTTTTGTCCTTAGACTAGAAAAATAAGGACATTGAACAAATCAAGTGCTTTTTAGGTGGGTTTTGAATTTTAATGCAAATTTAAAGTCTTCATATAGGTTGAAAACAGCCCCTTGGTTCAGTTTCCGAATCGCACATTTAAATTGAATTCTGCGAGAGGTAGAGCTGGTACCATTCCTTCTGCAACAATTCCAAACAATAGAAAAAGAGAGACTCCTCCCTAACTCATTTAATGAGGCCAACATCATTCTGACACCAAAACCTGACAGAGACACAACTAAAAAAGAAAATTTCAGGCCAGTATCCCTGATGAACATCAATGTGAAAATCCTCAATAAAATACTGGCAAACAAAATCCAACAGCACATAAAAAACTTAGTCCCTGGCAACCAGTAGTCTCTATTCTTTCTCTGTGAATTTGTCTATTCTAGACATTCCATATAAGTGGGATTATATAATCTGTAGCCTTTTGTGTCTGGCTTCCTTCACTTAGCATAATGTTTTCAAGGTGCATCCATGTTGTTGTAAGTGTCAGTTCTTCATTCCTTATTATTTTTATTTTTTTTGAGACGGAGTCCTGCTGTGTCGCCCAGGCTGGAGTGCAGTGATGTGATCTCAGGTCACTGCAACTTCCGCCTTCTAGAATCAAGTGATTCATCTGCCTCAGCCTCCCCAGTTGCTGGGATCACAAGCACCTGCCATCACGCTTGGCTAATTTTTTTGTATTTTTAGTAGAGATGCGGTTTCACCATGTTGGCCAGCTGATCTTGAACTCCTGACCTCAAGTGATCCTTCTGCCTTGGCCTCCCAAAGTGCTGAGATGACAGGCATGATCCACCATGTCTGGCCTTTTCATGCCTTTTTTATAGTAAAAAATACTCTACTGCATGGCTATACCACATTTTGTTTATCCTTTCATTGGTTGATGGGATGTGAGTTTTTTCTACCTCTTGGCCATTATGAATAATGCTGCTATGAACATTCATGTACAAGTTTTGTGTAAACTTACGCTTTCAATTCTTGGGAACCCATGACATTTACATCTTTTTTTTTTTTTTTTTTTTTTTTGAGACAGAGTCTCTCTCTGTCACCAGGCTGGAGTGCAGTGGTGTGATCTCGGCTCACTGCAGCCTCCACCTCCTGAGTGTAAGCGATTCTCCTGCCTCAGCCTCCCAAGTAGTTGGGACTACAGGCGTGCACCAACACGCCTAGCTAATTTTTGTTATTTTTTATAAAGACGGGGTTTCACCGTGTTGGCCAGGATGGTCTTGATCTCTTGACCTCCTGATCTGCCTGCCTCAGCTTCCCAAAGTGCTGGGATTACAGGTGTGAGCTACTACGCCTGGCCTACATTTATATCTTTATCTAGATTTCATATACCTCTCCTGAGTTCCAGACTCATATCTACTATTACCTATCTCTTCTTGGATGACTTGTAGACACCTAAAACCCAGTCTAAAATCCAAGTCATTATTTCTTCCCTTAACTCCATAACCCCGCCTCTTACCTCAGCTGCTGAAGCTAAAAGCACGGGTTTCATCTCTTATTCTAACCTCTTCCTCCTCAGACTTAACTAGTCATTATCAGGTTCACATGATTCCTTTTTGTAAAATCGTTCTCAAATTTTCCCTTTGCTCAAGTCTTGCTGCCGCTCTCTCAATTCACCTCTCATGATCACCTCTTCCTTCACCATCACACAGCCTTTTAACTAGTCTTCCTGCTGTCATTATTGCTCCCTCCAATCCTTTTTTTCTGCATCTAGAATGTTTTTTTGAAAATAATCCAATCATGTCACTTTCTTGCTTTCAGCCCCTTCTGTTGTTTTCCATTGCTCTTGGAATAATTTATAAGGCAATTCTGCTTAATGTTTACCTTACTATTTGCATCTTTGGAGTTTCTTTTCCATTACCTTTGTATTCCAGCCAACTTGAATTACTTTCAGATCCATAAGGGTCAGTGTTTTATCTTGTTTCTGGCATTCACACTGTTCTTTTTGCTGCCTTCCTTCCTGGCCCTGCATCCTTTGCCTGGCTAATTTCTACATATCCTTTATGTTTTAACTTCCATGTCACTTCTTCCAGCAGCCTTTCCATTACTCCCATTATCTGGGTTTAAGTACCCCTGCTAGGTGCTTTCTTTTCTCTTTTCTTTTCTTTTCAGATGGGGTTTCTCTCTCATTGCCCAGGCTGGAGTACAGTGGTGTGATCTCGGCTCACTGCAACCTTCGCCTCCTGGGTTCAAGTGATTTTCCTGCCTCAGACTCCTGAGTAGCTGGGATTACAGGCATGCCTGGCTAATTTTTGTATTTTTAGTAGAGACGGGGTTTCACTATGTTGGCCATGGCTGCTCTTGAACTCCCTACCTCAGGTGATCTGCCCGCCTCAGCCACCCAAAGTTCTGGGATTACAGGCGTGAGCCACCGTGCCCAGCCTAATGCTTTTATAGCATTCTATATTTCTCTTATAGCATACTTTGCATTATGTTGAGATTTCCCATTCCTTTATCTATATCTTCTACTTTACTGTGAACTTCATGAGGAGCAATGTCTATTTTACTATTAGAGAAATTCTTAACTCTTAGTGAAGGGACTCACTTAGTAGGTATTCAGTAAGCATTTGAATAAAGAAAGAAAGAAAATATTGACAGGAACATAGATTATTTATTTATTTTTGTGAGAGAGGGTCTCACTTTGTCATCCAGGCTGGAGTGCAGTGGTATGGACCATGGCTCATTGTAGCTTTGGCCTTGTGGGCTCAAGCGATCCTCCAACCTCAGCCTCCCTAGTAGCTGGGACCACAGGTGTGTGCCACTGTGCCCAGCTAAGTTTTAAATTTTTTGTAGAGATGGAGTCTGCCATAACAAATCCTCTTGCCTTAGCCTCCCAAAGTGCTGGAATTGAAGGTGTGAACCACCACACACAGCTAGAAATGTAGATTATTAATCAGTAAATATTTAGTAAATGCACACTGTGTACTAAGAACTACATGTGATGTTGGGCAGGACATAAGAGAAGGGGAAATAGACAGATCTCATTGATGGGCTTATATTGTAGTTGTAAAAACAAATGAAATGATTAGAAAACAAATGACACACTCACATGAACATTAATTCTTGTGGTATACATGGTAAGTACAGTTCAGGGATTTTTGTGATTACTGGATTTCAAAGTATTCAGAGATGCATGTGTTGCAGAAGGAGGCTCTAATCCATCTGGAAAAGAATCACCCTTTTTTTTTTTTTTTTTGAGATGGAGTCTTGCTTTCCTGCCCAGGCTCTAATGAAGTGGCATGATCTCGGCTCACTGCAACCTCCGCCTCCTGAGTTTAAGTGATTCTCTTGCTTCAGCCCCCGAGTTGCTGGGATTACAGGCATCTGCCAGCACACCTGGCTAATTTTTGTATTTTTCAGTAGAGATGGGGTTTTACCATGTTGCCCAGGTTGGTCTCGAATTCCTCACCTCAAGTTATTTGCCTGCCTCGGCCTTCCAAAGTGGATCATAGACATGAGCCTCTGTGCCTGGTCAGAATCACCACATGATTTTTATGAACAATTAGAATGGTTAGTTAAAAATGACTCCTAATACTTTCATTACAATTGGAGTTATATGGAAATGTTAAGTCTGGAAACAATGATTTTCACAAAGTAGTTCCTAAATATTTTTAGTTTGATTTAGCTAGAAAAAGTATGAAATTTGAGGACTCCCCTCCCACCCCACGGCCCCAGAAGTCCTAATTAATTCAGGCAGCTGGAGTATGTTCAACGAAGTGGTTAGTTGGCATTTGTAATAAAAACTTGACTTAGTGAAATTTCTAACCCTTCTGTAAATTTGACTAGGTGTTAGTAGTATTTGTGAATTAAATTCTTTTCAGCTCTGAAAGATTTAGAAATGTGTAAAGCATGCAGGGCATAGAAATTGAGAGACAAGACAGATAAGCAATTTCCTTTAAGCAGAGTGGTGTCACTGGTGCATAGGGGAGCATCTGAACTCACTTATCTCGGGGAAAAGATGCGATAATGAAAGGGTATGTTTGTTCTTTGAAAGCATCTTTTGTTTATGGTAGTTTCTTGTAAATATTTTTATGTATAGTTCTTTCTTGTAAAAATATTTCTTGTAAATATGTAATGTGACTAAGTCCTTTGCAAGGAGAGAGTTCTTTGGACTTTGGCTCCAGCAATTGGATCATCCTTGTGCCTCCCTGCCTTTTGTTTTTCCTCTTGTTTCATTACTCGTTTGCTTGAGTTTCTGTTATTTACATTGAATATGTCTGCTTTCTGCTACTTCTGTGTTTGGTCTCTCCACTTTGTTTAGCTAACTCTACATTGCTTGTGCATGTGTGTTTATTACAGTCAACAAATGTTTACTTAGTGGTGTTTCAGGTATTGTAGTAGGTATGGGTAATTACGGGAGTGTTCCGATGGACGAGACAGGCCAGAGGAGACCTGAGAGTAACAGTAGATGAGGTTTGGAGACTGAGTCTAAGGGAAGATTATGTGAGTGAAGGGTAGAAGGGAACAGAAGCCAGCAAGAGTGAACAGAAAGAATATAAGGAAATGGTTATAGGCTCCAGGACAAGATAGAATTTTAAGGAGGAGGAGTGGTTCACAACGTTTATAATCTATCAAGTGACAAGAGAATAAAAATAAGACTACTGTTTCAGATTTGAAAATCCAGAGGTCACTGATGACTTGCCAAGAAACATCACAGGTTGATGGAGTTGGGGGTCCTAGATTGTGGGTCGATGGGGTCAGGTTTGGTGGACATACAAGTGAAGTCTGCAGACACTGGGAGATACTTTGGGAATTCATGCTGGCTAACTTCCTTTTTTGGTATAGCGTGAGAAGTCAAGCAGTCGATAAGGTTAGAGTTTTACACTTGAAGGGAATGGAAACATTTACAAAGTATTAAGAATGCATTGCTTCTGTGGAAGTAATACTGGAGAGGCTGGAGTTCAAATTAAGCCAATTAATTCATTAGCCTATGATTTGTGAGTGGTTTCATTGTCACTGGATTGCCCCCTTCCTGCCTCCCTTCAGTTTAGGAAGCAGTCTGAAGAATCAGTCATTTAACCTAAAAATATTTTAATATATAACTCTAAGCTATGTGGACTCTCTTAAAAAAATCAAAATCTCGTAATAACTAAAATAATTAATGGCAATTCTTTAATATTACTAAACGTACATTCAGTATTTAAATTTCTCCAGTCTCCCTCTGTTGCCAGGCTGGAGTGCAGTGGTGCCATCTTGGTTCACTGCAACCCCCTTTTCCTGGGTTCAAGTGATTCTCCTGCCTCAGCCTCCCAAGCAACTGGGACTACAGGCACGTGCCACACGCCCAGCTAATTTTTTGTATTTTTAGTGGAGACAGGGTTTCACCATGTTGGCCAGTATGGTCTCAATCTTTTGACCTCGTGATCTGCCCGCCTTGGCCTCCCAAAGTGCTGGGATTACAGGTGTGAGCCACCGTGCCCGGCCTAGTTATCCTGTTCTAACTCACATTATCTCTTGCCAACTGCAGTAGCTTCCTAGTCTCACTGTTTACACTTTTGCCCTTTCTTAGCTATTTTTTCGATAGTTTTCTGCCCATCAGTTTTTTTATGGCATAAAATTTGCCATTTCAAAGTGTACAATCCAGTGGCATTAATTAAATTCACAGTGTTGTGCAGCCATCATCATTCTGTTTCCAAAGCTTTTCTCATCACCCTAAAGAGAAGCTCTGTAATCATGAGGCAGTAATGATAACATTATTCCCTACCCTGGTAACCTCTAATCTATTTCCTGTTTCTATGAATTTGCCTATTCTAGATATTTCATATAAGTGGGATTATACATTTTTCCTTTTGTGTCTGGCTTATTTTACTCAGCACAGTGTTGGGTGATTGTGAATGAAGTCTTTATAAACATTTCAGTATAAATTTATGTGTGGACATGTTTTCGTTTCTTTTGGGCATATATCTAGGACTGGAATTTCTGGATTATATAGTAATTCTATGTTTAATCAGAAGGAACTGCCAGACTATTTTCCAAAGTGGCAGTGTCATTTTATATTCTCACCAACAGTGCAAAAAGCTCCCAGTTTCTCCACATCCTTACTAGTGCTTGTTGTATGTTATTGCAGTGGGTTAGAGACAGATCTCCTTGTGGCTTTGATTTGGATTTTCCTGATGGCTAATGTCTCTCTTGTTCTTGAAATACCTGCTTCTCCTAATGGTTTTCCTGTTACCTTATGTAGAAGAATGGGTACAGGTTCTGATAACCTTATTTTTGAGGTGAGAATAAAAATATTTTGTAGTTGATAGACCAAAAAATAAAACTGGACATTTATCTTAAAAGTGACCAACAGAACTAAAATTAGTGAGGTACATTAAGAGTGGAGGAGAGGTGTTTTTATGGGAATTATAAGTTGGTTGAAGCATCGTGTCCTAATGGGTAATATCTTATAGATATTTAAAGGTGTTAAATGATGATAAAAGCGTATTATTTAGAAATTTGAGGCTGGGCACAGTGGCTTACGCTTGTAATCCCAGTGCTTTGGAAGGCCGAGGTGGGTGGATCACCTGAGGTCAGGAGTTCAAGACCAGCCTGGCCAACATGGTGAAACCCAGTCTCTATTAAAAATACAAAAATCAGCTGGGTGTGGTGGCATGTGACCGTAATCCCAGCTATTCGGGAAGTTGAGGCAAGAGAACCACTTGAACCTGGGAGGCAGAGGTTGCAGTGAGCCAGGATTGCCCCACTGCACTCCAACTTGGGTGACAGAGTGAGACTCCAAAAAAAAAAAAAAAAAAAAAAAGGAATTTGAGAGTAAGTGCCAGAGACCCCTGTAATGAAATGGTTAGATATTATTGCCTTGGAGAGCAGGAGAAGGAAGCTTTTTGTGTTGTTTGACTTTTTTTTGGAGATAGGATCTTGCTCTGTCACCCAGGCTGTAGTGCAGTAGTGCGATCACGGCTTACTGTAGCCATGACTTCCCGGGCTTAAGCAATCCTACCACCTCAGCCTCCCCAGTAGCTGGGACTACAGGCACATGCCAGCACGCCCAGCTAAGTTTTACTGTTTTTTTGTAGAGGCAGGGTCTCAGTATGTTGCCTAGGCTGGTCTCGAACTCCTGGGCTCAAGTGATCTGCCCACCTCGGCCTCCCTAAGTGCAGGATTACAGTCTTGAGCCACTATGCCCAGCCTATTTGACATTTTAATCATATGGTATATATTGCTTTGATTAAAAACTTAAAATAAAATTCTGATTTTAGCAAGTATAGGGAAAAACAATGACAAAAAGCAACAACGTAATAAAAGGTGCTTCCAGCTATTGTAGAAGCATATCTACTCATTAAATTGCCAAAAGGGCTGCCTGTCACTTTTCTGTTATTTTTTTCCCCCTACAATATCACAAGCCTCTGATTATCATGATTACATATGGCACTTTCTGTATGGGTGCTAGGTGGGTTTGGTTTCCTTCCTTCCTTCCTACCTTCCTTCCTTCCTTCCTTCCTTCCTTCCTTCCTTCCTTCCTTCCTTCCTTCCTTCCCTCCTTCCCTCCTTCCCGCCCTTCCACCCTTCCTTCCTCATCCAGAATCATTGAAAAATTAAAATCAAATATTTTGGTTGAATGCTTACATGCTTTCAGTAGACTTATTCAGAGCGTAATACATCACAAGTAGCGCCTACTTTAGGTTTTTGTTCCCCAAAATTGGACTGATTTTCCTTCACTTTCTGTATTTGAGTTGTGCTTCCTGCTAATTAGCTTTTAAAAGCCACTGAGATTAGGAGCCAAATTTGGTACCTGTGTAGTTTTTAGCCAATTAAACAGCAGTCTTTCTACATTTTTATAAAACTTCTTTCTATGCAAGTGTAATGATCTATTTATAGATAAGAGATAAAGTGTTTTAATCTTACTCAGGGGATCCCTGATGAGCCCAAAATGAGATCCAACTGCAATAGTAAGCAGAGCACCAGTGCATAATTGCCATGGTAGTTGAAGTTTTAATCCTCTGATAAAATATTTATCTATGCTTTATATTACATTAATTTTTAGATCTTCTTCATTGGAAAGTTTATTTTGTTAGCTTGCTTATATGGTTGAAATTAAAGATGACGTGTAAATGTAGTCTTATTTTAAAATATGGGGCCAGGCATGGTGGCTCACATCTGTAATCCCAGCACTTTGGGAGGCCAAGGGTGGGAAACAGTTGAGGCCAGGATTTTGAGACCAGCCTGGGCAACATGGCAAGACCATGTGTCTACAAAAAAGAGAATTAGCTGGGAGTAGTGGCATGTGCCTGTAGTCCCAGCTACTTGGGAGGCTTAGGCAGGAGGATCACTTCAGCCACGGAGTTTGAGGCTGCAGTGAGCTGTGATCGCACAATGGTACTACAGCCTGGGGAACGTCAAGACCCTAAAGTTATCTTTTAAAATTGGTCAAACTGCTTTTACAAAGCTTTCTTTTGGGATAATTTTAAAATTACAGGAAAGTTGGAAGACTAATACAGAGAACTCTTACATGCCCTTTATCTAAGTACAACAAATTTTAACATTTGCTCCATTGGCTTTATCATATTTATTTCCTCTCTATCTATATACCGTCCCCCCCAACACACATACATAAGTATCATTTATTTTTCACAACTGTTTGAGAGTAGGCTGCATATCTAATGTCTCTACTTACTACTTTAGTGTGTCTTTCCTAAGTACAAGGATATTCTCTTATATAACCGTTCTACACTTCGTCAAATCCGAAATATTTAACATTGACATTAATACTTTTGATCTCTAATTCGTTTTTCCATTTTGTCAATGTTGTAATAATGTTCTTTGTTTCATTTTTTTCCTTTAGTCTAAGATCTAGTGTAGGATTGTGTGTGTATATGTATGTGTATGTATGTATGCAATATATATGTGTGTGTACATATATGTGTATGTGTGTGTGTGTGTGTGTATATATATATATATATATATTTTTTTTTTTTTTTTTGAGATGGAGTCGTGCTCTGTCTCTTAGACTGGAATGCAGTGGTGTGATCTTGGCTTACTGTAGCCTCCACCTTCCAAGTTCAAGCAATTATCCCGCCTCAGCCTCCTGAGTAGCTGGGATTACCTGTGTGTGCCACCACACCTAGCTAATTTTTTTTTTTTTTTTTTTTTTTTTTTTAGTAGAGATGGGGTTTTGACATGTTGGCCAGGCTGGTCTTGAACTCCTGACCTCAGGTGATCCTCGACCTCCCAAAGTGCTGAGATTACAGGCATGAATCACTGCACCTGGCAGTACTGTATTAAATATTGTTAATATATGTAGTTGTCATGTCTTTTTAGTCTCCATTAATCTGGAGTAGTTCCTCAGTCTTTTCTCATCTTTTATGATATTAATATTTTTGAAGAATGCAAGCCTGTTATTTTATAGAATAAAAACCCTAAGTTAGGTTTGTCTGATGATTCCTCATAGACTTGGATTTTTCAACCCTAGTCAGAGTATTACAGAAGACATTGTTTATGTAGTATATGTGTGATAGTGATATTGTGTCATTCTCAGGATATCTCACCAGGAAGCACACAATGTCCGTCTGCTCCTGGTTGGCGAAGTTTTAATCACCTGGTTAAGATACAGACTGGAGTGGGTAGTTCCTGTTTTTCCCTTTGTAACTAATAAGACAGTCTGTGGGGAGATATGTGGAGACCATGCAAATATCTATTCCTCATCATTTTTTTTTCTCCAGAGAGTTAACATCTATTCTTGATTGGTTCTTGCCTGAATCATTATGGTTTTCTCTACATTTATATCTTTATTTTCTTCTAAGGAGGAGACTTACCTTTTCCTATATTTATTTATTTATTTTTGAAATGGTCTTGCTCTGTCACCAGGCTAGAGTGCAGTGGCACAATCTCTGCTCACTGCAACCTCCGCCTCCTAGGTTCAAGCGATTCTCCTGCCTCAGCCGCTCGAGTAGCTGGGATTACAGGCATGTGCCACCATGCCTGGCTAATTTTTGTATACTTTGTAGAGGTGGGGTTTTGCCATGTTGTCCAGGCTGGTCTCGAACTTCTGAGCTCAAGCCATATGCCTGCCTCAATCTCCCAAAGTGCTGGGATTACAGATGTGAGCCACCATGCCTGAACTGTAAATTTTTTTTTTTTTTTTTGGGACGGAGTTTCGCTCTTGTTACCCAGGCTGGAGTGCAATGGCGCGATCTCGGCTCACCGCAACCTCTGCCTCCTGGGTTCAGGCAATTCTCCTGCCTCAGCCTCCTGAGTAGCTGGGATTACAGGCACGCGCCACCATGCTCAGCTAATTTTTTGTATTTTTAGTAGAGACGGGGTTTCACCGTGTTGACCAGTATGGCCTCGATCTCTTGACCTCGTGATCCACCCGCCTCGGCCTCCCAAAGTGCTGGGATTACAGGCTTGAGCCACCGCGCCCGGCCAATTTTTTTTTTTTAGTTGGAGTTTAGCTCTTGTTGCCCAGGCTAGAATGCAATGGTGCGATCTCGTCTCACTGCAACCTTCGACTCCCGGGTTCAAGTGATTCTCCTGCCTCAGCTTCCCGAGTAGCTGGGATTACAGGCATGTGCCACCATGCCCGGCTAATTTTGTGTTTTTAGTAGAAACTGGGTTTCTCCATGTTGGTCAGGCTGGTCTTGAACTCCTGACCTCAGGTGATACACCCACCTCAGCCTTCCAAAGTGCTGGGATTAGAAGAGTGAGCCACTGTGCCTGGCCATAAATTTTTTTTAAAAGGCATATTGAATTTTGTTAAATGCCGTTTTCTGCATCTATAGAAGTTATCATATATGTTTTGTCTTTCATTCTGTTAATGTGATGTATCATGTTTATTGATTTCTTATGTTAAACCATCCTGGCATTCCTTGGGTTGAATCCCACTCCATAATGATGAATGATCTTTTTTTTTAGTTTAGTTTTTTTTTGAGACGGGGTCTAACTCTGTTGCCCAGGCTGGAGTGCAGTGATGGGATTATGGCTCACTGCAATTTCCACCTCCTGGGCTTAAGTGAGCCTCCCACCTTAGCCTCCTGAGTAGCTGGGACTATAAGCATGTGCCACCATGCCTGGCTAATTTTTGTAATTTTAGTAGGGGTTTTGCCATGTTGCCCAAGCTGGTCATGAAGTCCTAGGCTAAAGCAATCTGCCCACCTTGGCCTCTGCAAGAACTGTTGAATGATCTTTTTGATGTGCTGTTGAATTTGGTTTACAAATATTTTGTTGAGGATTTTTGCCTCTATGTTAATCAGGCATATTGGTCTGTAATTTTCTTCTTTTGTTGTGTTTGTTTGGTTTTGCTATCAGAGTAATGCTGGCTTTGTTGAATGAGTTTGGAAGTATTCCCTCTTCTTCCGTTTTTTGGAATAGTTTGAGAAGAATTGGTATTAGTTATTGTTTTATGGAGTTTATCAGAATAATGCTGGTTTTGTTGAATAAGTTTGGAAGTATTCCCTCTTTTTCCATTTTTTGGAATAGTTTGAGAAGAATTGGTACTAGTTATTTAATTGTTTTATAGAGTTCAGCAGTGAAGCCATCAGGTCCTGGGCTTTTCTTTGATGGAAGACTTTTATCTTGGATTGCATGTGTCTAGGAATTTATCTCTTTTTTCTGGGTTATTGAGTTGGTTGACCTGTAGTTCATAATATTATGATCCTTTGTATTTCAGTTGTAATGTCTCCTTTTTCATCTCTGATTTTATTGATTCGAGTCTTCCCTCTTTTTTTTTTTTTGATTCTAGCTAAAGGTTTAAATTTAGCTAAAGGTTTTAAGTTAAAATCTTTGATTTTATTGATTAGAGTCTTCCCTCTTTTTTTCTTATTCTAGCTAAAGGTTTGTCAATTTTATGTTTTTTAAAAAAGCAGCTCTTTGTTTCATTGATCTTTTGTATTGTTTTTCTAGTCTCCATTTCATTTATTTCTGCTCTTATATTTTTATTATATCCCTTATAATTATGTTGGGTTGTTCTGGTAGCATCCTAAAGTATGTGAAAACCTAATTCTGTCAAATGGTGTGTCTCTCCTGTCCTAAGTAATAAGTGAGCCTTGATTTCCCTGGCTCAATTGATCCTCCCCCATCAGCCTCCTGAGTAGCTGGAGCTATAGGCATGTGTCACCATGCCCAACTAATTTTTATTTAAAAAGTTTTTATTTTAGGTTGAGGGGTACATGTGCAGGTTTTTATATAGGTAAACTTAAGTGGGTTTGTTATATAGATTACTTTGTCACCCACGTATTAAGTCTAGTACCCAATAGTTATTTTTTCTGCTCCTCTCCCTCCTCCCAACCTCTACCCTCAAGTAGGAGGCCCCAGTGTCTGTTGTTCCACTCCTTGTGTCCATATGTTCTTGTCATCTAGCTCCCTCTTTAAGCAAGAACATGTAGTATTTGGTTTTCTGTTCCTGTGTTAGTTTGCTAAGGATGATGGCCTCCAGCTCCATCCATGTTCCTGCACAGGATATGATTTTGTTCATTTTAGGGCTGCGTAGTATTCCATGGCATATATGTACCACATTTTCTTTATGCATTCTACCATTGATGGGCACTTAGATTGATTCTCTGTCTTTGCTGTTATGAATAGTGCTACAGTGAACATACACGTGCATGTGTCTTTAGGTTAGAATGATTTATATTCCCTTGAACATATACCAAGTAATGGGATTGCTGGGTTGAATGATAGTTCTGTTTTTAGGTCTTTGAGGAATCACCACATTTTTTTCCACAGTGGTTGAACTTATTTACATTACCACCAGCAGTGTATAAGTGGCCTGGAGCAGAGGCTCAGCTTCTAAACCCACCACTTTCAGAGGCTGAGGCAACTGGATCACATGAGGCCAGGAGTTCGAAACCCACCTGGCTAATGTAGCAAAACCCCATCTCTTCTAAAAATAGACAAATTAGCTGGGCATTGTGGTGCTCATCCGTAATCTCAGCTACTCAGTAGGCAGAGGCATGAGAATTGCTTGAACCGAGGAGGCAAGGTTGCAGTGAGCTGAGATCGTGCCTCTGCACTCCAGCTTGGGAAACAGAGCGAGATTGTCTCAAAAAAAGGAAAAACCAACCAACAAACAAAAAAAAACAATGTTCAAGTGTTCCCTTTTCTCTGCAGCCTTGCCAGCATCTTTTTTTTTTTTAAATTCATTTTTAAATAATCCAGATGATTTTTAAATTTTTTGTAGAGCTGTGGTTTCACTGTGTTGCCCAGGCTGGTGTTGGTTTGGTACTCCTGGGCACAAGCAATTCCCCTGCCTTGGCCTCCCAAACTGCTGGGATTATAGGCATGAGCCACAATGCCCACCTCTGTTAGGTGTTCTTTTAATACTTCTTCTGAACTTTTGAACTTCCTTCGTTCATTTATGTTAATTATCACTGTTGATTCCCCATATCATTGAGGAGTTAGTAGTGATGCATTTGGCACAGTTTTAGAAGTAGATGCTGCTATGTTTTGTTCGTTTACAGAGTGATGGCAGCTCATAGTTATTCTTACAAGTGCATTATTACTGATTTGTGAATTACCTTATTCTTCCTGAAACAATTCAAGTCTTTAGAAAGAGAATCCGAATTATTTGGTAGAATACCATCTCCTGTCATATCCACTGAGTCTGATGAAACAGATTTTGACAAGAAAACATCAGTTGGTGTTTAGGCATTTTTCTGTCTTTTCTTAATTACCATCTGGAAGGATAGTAGCATATAGAAAAAAAAAGACATTTAGCTGAGATGCTTTTGTTTGATTTATATTTTATCACTGCAGTTTGTATTCCTAATTTTCAAGGAATTTCTTTCTTATTTTTCTTGCCAAGTAAAACAGTGGGAGTGAAAGGACCGAAGAAATCCATAGCTGGTTGTGATCAATTAGTTGTAAACACAAGGCATTTATTTCTTAAAGCAAGAGGATATATTAAATGACAATCTTAATTTTCCCAAGTCAAGTTAAAATCAGATTATATGGCAAAACCCTCTTCTTTCTTTGCTTTAACATAGAGAACAAAGGAAGATGCTAGTACTAATAAATAAATATTAACCAGATACATGGCGGGAAGAAAAGACAACGCAGGACCAGTTGTACTTTAGTGGCTAACAATTTCATGGTAAGTACAGACTAATCTTAATACAGTGAGTCAGAAAACTGAGGATTTAGAGGATGTTATGTGGCTCCAAGACTGCTTCCTCAACACTGTCCTCAGGACACACAAACGGTTGTTTAGCTAGGTACCATCTTGAGAGGAGGGGCTAAACCCTTCACATGGGTCATGGATTCCATATATTTTGGTCTTCTTGGAAAGTTATGCTACTGAATATTTTCTCTCTTTCTCGTGTACCTTTTTTGTTTTTTTGAGGCAGGTTCTGGCTCTATCACCAAGGCTGGGGAGTGCAGTGGAGCAGTCATGGCTTACAGCAGCCTCCGCCTCCTGGGTGAAGTGAGCCTTCCACCTCAGCCTCTTGAGTAGCTGGGATCACAGGCACATGCCACCACCCCTGGCTAATTTTTAAAAAATTTTCAGTAGAGATGGAGTTTTGCCATGTTGCCTAGGTTTGTCTTGAACTTTTGAGCTCAAGTGATTTGCCCATCTTGGCCTCCTAAAATGCTGGGGCTACAGGAGTAAGCCACTGCACCAGGCCTTTTCTTGTCTATCTTTAAACCTTTTTCTCTCTCTCCTGATACATTCCCATCAGCTCTTAAATATGCTATATTGTCTTCCCTCAAAAAGAAAACAAACAGTACCCTCTCTTTTTGCCTTACACTTCTTAAGGCTACTGTATCATCTCCTCTTCTTCATAACGACATTTCTCAAAAGCTTTGTTTATAATAGAAGACTCCAGCTTCCTTTGTAGGCTCATCCTCCCCTGGCGTCTAAAGTTTAAATTTTAGACCTGTTTAGAAACAGGTCTAAACAGGCCTGAAAAGGCCATCTTTTCAGTCCATACTCCTCCTCTGTTGTCATACAGAGTTGCAATTATTTATATAATAGTTATTCTTGGAATTATATTTCAGTCTAAATAGACCGTCCTTTTGAATTCCACACTCTTGTATTTAACTGTCTAGTTGATATTTCAACTTGGATATTTCAGAGGAGCTGGAAATTCAATATGTTTAAAACAGTATTTCCAATCTTCATTCTTAAATTTGCTTCTTTCCCACCTTCCTTATTTTAGTAATTGGTACCACTGTTTTGTCCTTGTGAGAAACCTGGGAAGTATCCTTGACATCTTTTTTTCCTCTCCCTGACCTGTTAGCCTAAAAACTGCAAAGCCTGTTGATTTCAGCAGTAGAATGTTTCTCACATGTACGTATATCCCTGTATCTCTGCTGTCATCATCCTAGTTCAAACTATCATACTATAGTATGATAGTTTGCCTAATTTTCTTTCTTAGTCTTCTAATTTGTCACCTGGTATTCTCATTTTTGTTCCCCTCCTAGCTACTGTTCTCACTTAGTTTAGGGTTTCAGAGTGTTACCATGCCTACATGTCCCTCTCTGCCTCATCTTGAACCACTCCTTGACTTTTTCAAACTTTTCTCAACGCTCATTGCAGTCATTCAACAAGTTCATTTCATTTTCTTCCTGTATCACCAAGTTTTTCTTACATTTTCTTTTCCATGCCAACTAAACAGTTCAGGCCCCCAGTTTCTCACCTGGATGGCATCCCTGCCTCTTAAATGTGATTTTGCTATCCCCTACGGATTTGTTCTTTTTTTTTCTACTCAATTAAAATGTATTTTGTTGCTTTGTTTACTAGCAAAGTATGTAACATGTATCTCGTTTTGGCCTAAAATGTTTCTTTTGCTTTTTTTTTTTTTTTTTGAGATGGAATTTTGCTCTTGTTACCCAGGCTGGAGTGCAATGGCCCGATCTCAGCTCACCGCAACCTCCGCCTCCTGGGTTCAGGCAATTCTCCTGCCTCAGCCTCCTGAGTAGCTGGGACTACAGGCACGTGCCACCATGCCCAGCTAATTTTTTGTATTTTTAGTAGAGACGGGGTTTCACCATGTTGACCAGGATAGTCTCGATCTCTTGACCTCGTGATCCACCCGCCTCGGCCTCCCAAAGTGCTAGGATTACAGGCTTGAGCCACTGTGCCCGGCCTAAAATGTTTCTTAATGCTCATTTCTTTCTTATTTACTAATCTGTTTTTTTGTTAGTTGATAGAGTGAGATATCTAAGATTTCTCTGGATCCTGACTTCTTACAACATAAAGTCCAAAATCCTTAGTGTGTTTGTGTAGCCTTCTAGTTCTGATCCTTCTTTCAGCTCCAGGCTGAGTTTGCCTCAGCTATACCAAACGGCCTGAAGGTGATTCTCCTGCTCTCCAAGCCTCTGGGTCAATGGATGCGCCCAAAGATGGAGTGGTCTGAGATGCAGTTTTGTGGGTGGTGGGGTCTGTGTGCACCTTCCATTGCTCAGGTGTATGATTCCCAGTGGACACAGTGGCACAGACGGGGCCTATGACTTGAGGCCAGGCTCCCATGGGGTTGAGGGAGAGGCAGGCCGAGGATGCGGGTACAGCTCATCGCCGTGGAGCACAGTTCTCCAGGCCTCTAGGCCTGGGGTCCTGCAGCATCAGTGGGAGATGTCACTAGACCCAGCAGGCGAATTCTTCTTGCCATGCCTGTAACTCAGGATGCTAGGCTTTCCACACCTCCACCAAGGTAAAGGTGTTCAGAAACCAGACCTTGACCTGGATGCCCCCTACCCTTTGTTTTAGATTCCACCCCTTTTGTGGAAGCCTTCCTTGCCCTCCTTACCACACCAGATTAGATTGGTACCCTACTCTGGGTTGCACTTTGCAAATTAAATTACATTTAGGTTTATATGTTTGTTCCTTTTCTAAACTCTGAGTGCCGTCATCTTTACATCTCTAGAATTGGGCAGATAATCAGTTAATTTAGAATAAATAAGAATGAATACTGAACACAGGTATGCCAGAAGTATGTGGCACTGCGAAAACCAACTAATCGCGGTACTTTTCCTGTGTTTAAGAAGAAAGACTTTTGCGAATGAATACATTTTCTCAATTTTAATTTTTTTTTTTACATATTTTTTCTTAGCCTTTAGTTACCTAATTCTTTCTACCAAAACAAACAGATAAGTAGCAAGTATATGTTTTTGAAAACACATGGAAATAGATTGCTATGCCTTGTGTGATTTTATTATTCTACAGAAACATGTTTATGATGTGATTATTTTTGGCACTAAAAAATTGTTCTAAGGTTTTACTATGGATTTTAACATTTTTTTTTTTTTTTTTTTGAGACGGAGTTTCACTCTTGTTACCCAGGCTGGAGTGCAATGGTGCCATCTCGGCTCACTGCAACCTCCACCTCCTGGGTTCAGGCAATTCTCCTGCCCCAGCCTCCTGAGTAGCTGGGATTACAGGCACGCGCCACCATGCCCAGCTAATTTTTTGTAGTTTTAGTAGAGACGGGGTTTCACCATGTTGACCAGGATGGTCTCGATCTCTTGACCTCGTGATCCACCCGCCTCGGCCTCCCAAAGTGCTGGGATTACAGGCGTGAGCCACCGCGCCCGGCAACATTTAACATATATATAATTTGGAAGTATCTTATGGTTTTCCACTGTTCTACATAATTCCTGGGGCAGCATGTATTAGGTGTTTAGGAAATATTCTTGTTGACTAATCAAAATTTCCACTATCTGATAAAGGTGGACAGCCTTTAAACTAGAGAATAAACATGATTGAATTAATTTTCTTTGAAACAAAATCAGATTCTTACACAAGAAATACTAGAAGATGCCCAACTCTTATTTGATGTATTTTTACATTCTGTTTATGTTTTTCAGAAGTTACATTAAACAATTTAGAGTCATTGTATGCCACTAATAATGTTTGAGCACAGCTGTCTTCTGCCTTTTGGTCTTGTCTTCAGGCTAACTTGTCATGGCTTGTAGCCTTGCAGCTGATAGGTACCCTTATGATGACTGGGGTTTATTTAGCTCAGTCAGCATTCATTGTTAAGTGTGGTAGAAATGTACTAAATTTGTACTTAGCTAATTAGGAGTTTATAATAATTCTGACATGCTGATTTGAAGTTTCTTTGTACTGTTCAAGGCAGAGAGAAAAGGATTTGTTTAGCTAATTAAAACTATAAACAAGATGAAATGTTTAATCTACTTGAGGCAAACCAACAACTGTTTTCAAGTACTTATAAAATCAGCATAAACTAGGAATACATCAACTGAAATTTTTTTTTTAATTAATTAAAGCACTAAAGGATTTTCTAAGGCACAGCTTTTGGTTGACTTCTTCCTTGGCGTTTGTTGAGATTATTAGGAAATAGGAACCTATTGGTATTTTTCATTATTTGTTCATGAACCACAGTGAGATATACATACTATATTGCTATTCAGTATAAACACACATGTAACTGAAACAAAAACTGTAGAAAATAATATTTAACCATGTTTCTTGTGATGCACTGTTTTAATTTTCTTATATTTCAGATATTAAAAAGTACTTCTCAGGACCCACTAAATTGATTTTACAAATTAATCAAGATCCACGGTTTGAAAAAACATGGTCTCTGCACTAGACCAAGCTTGAGTGCAGAGACCATGACATACTCATCATTCTGATACTAAATGCTACAGCGGGTGCTCAGCAGATATTAATTGAATGAATTGGTAATTGGAAGGAGGAGTAAGAAGTGAAATTGGAGTTATAAAAAGGAATAGGTGTTTTTGGCAATGAAGTTCTTGGATATAATAAAGGCAGTGGAGGTAGAGCACTCTGATACTTATGCTTGGTATGAGATTCTTTTGTTTGCAGGTAATAGAAACCAGTGTTAGCTGAAGCAAAGAAGAATATATTACAAGGATTCAGGGTATCTCACAGAAATCAAGGATAGGGGTGTGTCTTCTGATTTGGGAAGGGAGTGAAACCAGCAAGAGCCTAAGCATGTTATCTTGTATTTTTTCATCTCTTCTTCTCTCTTTGTAGCTTTTTTTTTTTTTTTGGCTGCAGAATGGTTTCCTCTGCAGAAAAATGACAGAAGAATCTTCAGTCCACATGGCAGTTTATTTCCAAAGTTCCTGATTGTTTTATATTTTGGTTCCAGGCTTTAAAACTGTATGTGACTGAGGCCGGGCGCGGTGGCTCAAGCCTGTAATCCCAGCACTTTGGGAGGCCGAGGCGGGTGGATCACGAGGTCAAGAGATCGAGACCATCCTGGTCAACATGGTGAAACCCTGTCTCTACTAAAAATACAAAAAATTAGCTGGGCATGGTGGCGTGTGCCTGTAATCCCAGCTACTCAGGAGGCTGAGGCAGGAGAATTGCCTGAACGCAGGAGACGGAGGTTGCAGTGAGCCGAGATCGCGCCATTGCACTCCAGCCTGGGTAACAAGAGCGAAACTCCATCTCAAAAAAAAAAAAAAAAAAAAAAACTGTATGTGACTTACATGTGGTGGAATAAATTAGTCTTTTGATATTTACTATATGCCATGCATTAGAAATTTCAAGTCACTGGTTTTAGATGAGATGCCTGTATTAGTCTGTTGTCACACTGCTGTAAAAAACTATGTGAGACTGGGTAATTTATGAAGAAAAGAAGTTTAATTGACTCACAGTTCCACAGGCTGTACTGGAAGCATGACTGGGAGGTCTCAGGAAACAGGAAGGCAAAGAGGAAACGGGAGTCTTACCATGACAAAGCAGGAGAGAGTGAAGGGGAAATGCTACACACTTTCAAATAACAAAATCTTGTGAGAACTCTGTCACAAGCACAGCAAGGGGAAAATCTGTCCCCATGATTTAGTCACCCTTTCCATCAGGCCCCTCCCTCAACACATGGGGATTACAATTTGAGATTTGGGTGGGGACATAGAGCCAAACCATGTCAATATCCCATTCTAAAATTCAGTATTTCCAGTGGCTTTGTTTTACCTACTGGGTCAGATGAATACACATAGGATGTATGTGTTTATGTTATAATCATTACTGGCAAAAGTGTTAATTCAGCACACTTTCACAACACATGTTCCTGGCACTAGGTTAGGCTGCAGAATAGTTAACAAAGATGGATATAATGCACTGTATTGAGAATGACTTTTCTCCTTGAAGGTTATGGCCCTGTTTCAGCAAAGTGTATCATGTCATGCACAGATGAGCTGTGTTGATGATGTTAGTTCAAAACTGGTCTTCAGTTTTTCCAACTCTGCTTGTCTGGTGTCTTACTTTTACCTCTGTTTTTCTTATCTGAGATAGAAGACCTGAATACTTTGCCTTTTGACCCTTCTTCACTTTCTTGGCTCACTATTTATATTCTACATGTGGTCTCAGTCATATTTTTAAAACTGTCCTTGTAACCTGACACTCAGGTGCCCACAGCTGTGACCTGCCATCAGGGGAGTCTTTATTAGGCACAATATGGAGTCCTGAGCCCCTCTTGGACCCAAGTCAGAAAAACAGGAAAGCTGGACCAGAAAATAATGGTTGCTATCATCAGGAAATGAACGGACAAATGGAGGTGATAAAATCACGTTTTTAATATAACATTGTAACTGTCATAACGCAAGTTTGAACAAAATACTATAGGAATGTTTAGGCCAGTAAGTGTCACGTAGTAGGGCCTCCAGAAAAACTTTTGGAAAGAATCAGTTATGAATGGGGATGTCCATTTATTCTGGTATAGTTATAAACAGCCTTACTGAAGAGGTACCATTTGAGCTGATTTCTGCAGGATCTGTAAATTTTGGATGGTAGTTAGGCAGTGGATTGGATACTTTTTCTGTACGCACAGCTTGTATAAAAGCACTAACGTGAACTGATGAAGAACATTGAATGTGAATGTAATATTGCTTATGTGGGAGAATGGTTGGAGGTATTGGTTAGATCCAAGTTGAAAAAGGCTATGTAGGCCATGGTAGATAATTTGGACCCTCTTTTCTTTCTTTCTTTCCTTTCTTTCTTGAGGCAGAGTCTCGCTCTGTTGGCCAGGCTGGAATGCAGTGGCACAATCTCGGCTTACTGCAACCTCCACATCCTGGGTTTAAGCAATTCTGTGTCAGCCTCCCAAGTAGCTGAGATTACAGGTGCCTGCCACCATGGCTTTTTTTTTTTTTTGTATTTTTAGTAGAGATGGGGCTTCACCATGTTGACCAGACTGGTCTCGAACTCCTGACCTCACGGACCTTATTTTCCAAGAGTCACCTGAGAGCTTCCAATAGAGGAGTGATGAGGGAGATGATTTGTTATTTTATGTTATTATTTTTTCTTTATTCTTGCCCTTGAACATTCACCTATCCAAAGATTTATCTTTTAAAAGATAACTCTGTGGTCAGTGTTACCTGAAGTGGCCAGAAATGATCAGTATGGACATGAATTAAGATGTTGTTTTAAAAGTCTATACAGAAAAAGGGGGAAAAAGCCTATGCAAGAAATGGAAGGCTCCATATAAGCCTGTAGCAGTGAGAGTGCAAAGGAGAACTTAACTTTGATATTCTTTGGGAAAGTATACTATACGGGACCATTTTTTTTTTTTTTTTTTGGAGACGGAGTTTCGCTCTTGTTACCCAGGCTGGAGTGCAATGGCGCCATCTCAGCTCACTGCAACCTCCGCCTCCTGGGTTCAGGCAATTCTCCTGCCTCAGCCTCCTGAGTAGCTGGGATTACAGGCACGCGCCACCATGCCCAGCTGATTTTTTGTATTTTTAGTAGAGACGGGGTTTCACCATGTTGACCAGGATGGTCTCGATCTCTTGACCTCGTGATCCACCCGCCTCGGCCTCCCAAAGTGCTGGGATTACAGGCTTGAGCCACCGCGCCCGGCTGGACCATTTGTTTTAACCTAGAGCCAGATTTGGATTAGTCTGGTCCATTCGGTGTACTAGATGGAAGTCAATAAAGCTAAGCCCTGGGTACACCATCCCAATCCCCTTGCGTCCTCCTTCATAATTCTGACCTTGCGTCTGCCTGCGTAATGATACTTTAGCCATGTCTCCAGTTTTCCAACCTTGCGATGACTCCTTAGACCTGATTACAGATACTTGATTTGTCTTTTTGAATTTTGGCTATCACCTTCTGGTGCCGCTCATTTGTGGGTTCTTTGCATACCAAAGCAAACAAAGCAGGACAAAGAAACAATCTTACGGGGAAAATATAAGTTACAATAAATGGTGCTATACGCTTTAACAGAGGCATAGACAGAATACTACTGCAGGTAGGCGGAAGGACTACCTAATGCTTTGGGGTGAGTTAGGGCAGAGGAGAAGATGCGTTAGCTTGGTGGTGTTGGATGAGCAGGTATGTTACATGGGAGATTTGAGGTGCCTGTGAGATATTCAGGTGGAGGGGACCAGGAGTTGGCTGGAGTGATGGATCGATAAAAGGTGTGGGTCTCGACCTTGAGTGCCTATTAGGGAAACTAAGCAACAACAAAATCATGCCTTGGTCCTATTTGTAGAGATACTGATTTAATTTATAGGAGACAAGGACACAGCTTGGTATATATTAAAATGGACTGAAGTAATGCTAATGTGAAGCCATGGTTGACAAGCAGTGTAACTCAAGAGATATATATTCCTGGAGAAGGTAGAGTATAGGCGATAGCTGAAGGCTTAGATATACATCAGTTTAGAAACAGGGAGAATGAGAAGAAAATTGAGCCAGAGACAGATTCCTTTAGGGTTACCAACATTGTGGTAAGCAGCAAGGAGGTGGCCAGCAAAGAGCCTGTAAACATAATTCCTAACTCTTAATTGTACTATTTTAATTTAAGTTATCAATCCATGTTTGTATAGTTTTTCCCTTCTATGACTGAGTGGATATCAGGTATCAGGATATACTTTAAGTGCCTGATTCACGTATCTGTTGTTGACTGACTGATGTAACCGATAAACATTACATTAATCCTTTTATTGATGTAGAAAATCATGACCTTTAATTCTTATCAGCAGCAAATACCTATATCTGCCTCCAATTTTATTTAAAAGAATGAATGAAAGTAACAATTTCCAAGAATCCTTTTCTGAATTCAATGTCACCTGTCATTTTTGCCATAAATTCTTTGAGGCATGAAATAGCCTGCCAGTTGTCTATTGCTCTCAAAGTTAATGAATGGTTATCAATTTATCATGGGTAATAACTTGGCTGCAAATTGTAAAGAAAGCATTTTATCACTTCGTAGCATTTTTGCCTCAAGGCAGTATCTGCCTTTTCTGTAGCATTTGGAGGCTTAGTGTCCCTAAGGCTTTTAATAGAACACATTTCTTTCTAGGAAACCTCTTAACATTTGGTAATAGCTCGGTGAAATATTAGCTGGTTATATCTTGCTTTGTGTAGTAGATTTTGTGTAAATAAAATTTTTCAATGTAGAACTGAAAATACAGTTTCTTGATGTACATTCAACCCAGTGCAGAGTGATAGTTTTAGAGATATTTAATTTTTATTTCCAATTCATATTCCATTCAGTTCTTACAAGCAAATGTGGTGGTTTTCCGGTTCTCTGTCCTCTTGGTTAGGTAGTTAATGATTGGGAAACAGGACTTTTTCAAGGAACCTTATTTTTAAAGGAATAATTTTTTCTCTCCCTAAAAGTGAGAAATTCTCTATAACCTGAGCTCTTTCAGATCAGGGACTTGGACTTGACTGAATCTTTATTTAAAAAACAAACAAAACACTCTGGATCTATGTTTTCTTAAATTTAGCATTTTAGGCACTAAGCACAGTACCATAACTCAGTGCCTATTTATTGAATTAATGTGAATTATCACCCCACATCTTCAGTTATAAATTTGTTGTATTGTAGAGTATGTTATCTAAGGGATAGGAGGACATTGATTTAACCCAATATATTGCTTTTATTACAGCACTATAAATTGAGGTGACTGCAGAGCTAAATGTGCCTGTTTTTAGTCACAAACTTGATTTCAGTCCAGTTCTTTCATTGTTTTTTTTTTTTTTTTTTGGAGATAGCCTCTCTCTGTTGCCCAGGCTAAAGTGTAGTGGCACGATCTCTGCTCACTGCAACCTCCGCCTCCAGGGTTCAAGTGATTCTCCTGCCTCAGCCTCCCGAGTAGCTGGGACAACAGGCACATGCCACCACACCCAGTTAATTTTTTATGTTTTCTGACTGGAGATGGGGTCTCACCGTGTTAGCCAGGATGGTCTCCATCTCCTGACTTTGTGACCCAGCCACCTCTGCCTCCCAAGGTGCTGGGATTGCAGGCATTAGCCACCACGCCTGACCTTTCATTGTTAAAGAGCTGCCCTAGGGCTTGCATCCAGTCCTGTTACTTTATATAAGAATTATTTGAGTCATTTTATGTGTTTCCTTTTGACTCATTCACTAAGAGCCTAGCACAGTGGCTTGTTAAATTAATTGTGGTTACTGAAATTAATTAGTGAATATGCTTTAATGATATAGGACAATACACATTGCTGAGACTTGAGGCTTTAGTGTGTTTTAAAGAATTTATTATCACTTATTACTACTGCTGTGGATTATTTACCTGTGTACATTTCATAGGTCTCCAAATCTTTTCAGCTTCTAAAAGTTGAAAGAAATAAAATTCTGTTCTGATTGATTGCTCCTTGGATTTTTATTCCTATAATATATATGGGAAATCAGAGAGAATTCTCCCATTATTAGTTTGCCTTATGTATTTCTTTTCATGTATTGCTCTCTATTCTCTTCATATATTTGTTTCTCTGAGCATGTAATATTTCTCTTGATGGAATCATACCTTGCATTTTATTTTAGCTGCTGCAGAGTTATGCCCATAGTAGCAACTCCATAAATAATGATTGCCTGGTTGCTTGACTAATTATGGTGCTAAGGTGACAGTTAAAGCATTTCCCTCATCTCAACGCCTAGCAGTTTCTTTATGGATGTGCATGTATTCCATAAAAATATTTCCTACAGAGAATCTCAGTTTCCCATGTTAACTTGTTTCATAGTTGAATGATCCTTACTTTTTAGGGGACATTCCTCTGTATGTTTATTCAGGATTTCTATTTTTTTGCATTGTGAACAATTTCTCCACGTGTCACCTAACTGATTCAACTTGTCTTTGAAGCAGTTATGTTTAGGCATCAACTGCTCAACCTTTGTTAAGGCCTTAAAGTGGAATAGGAGCCAACTAGAAGATCCGCTTGTTTTGTCAGATCCCCACCGAACTCCAGTACTTTATTAGTAGTTTCAGTGTGGACTGTTACATGGTGTAGTAGAGATTTACTAAGAGTTTGCAGCAGAGTGATGCTGTATCATGACCATGCTCTTGGGCTGGTAACACAAGGTATTAAATTTGTTGAGGGCTGGCCTAAAAGATTGGCCATAATTGGGTTAGCTGACAAAGCTCAAGTGTATTGCATTCACCTGATGCAGGTAGGGAGAGAAAGGGTGAACCTTTTTAGGGTTGGTTTGCTTTTAACCCTGTGGCTTTTACTTAGGTGTCTGAGGATCATTTTAAGTCAGCTCATACCTTTTGAATACCTCGCTTTTGGTAAATTTGGAGTTTATGTCCCCTGATAAACCAGCAGAGCTATAATTTTTTATTTAAATAGGAACTAGCCACTTATTTTTATTTCTTGTTATTTTACTCTGTTTTTGGTCAGAATATAAATTGCATCTTTTTATAGTATATTTTCTTTTTTTTTTTTTTTTTTTTGAGACGGAGTTTTACTCTTGTTACCCAGGCTGGAGTGCAATGGCGCGATCTCGGCTCACCGCAACCTCCGCCTCCTGGGTTCAGGCAATTCTCCTGCCTCAGCCTCCTGAGTAGCTGGGATTACAGGCACGCGCCACCATGCCCAGCTAATTTTTTTTTTGTAGCTTTAGTAGAGACGGGGTTTCACCATGTTGACCAGGATGGTCTCGATCTCTTGACGTCGTGATCCACCCGCCTCGGCCTCCCAAAGTGCTGGGATTACAGGCTTGAGCCACCGCGCCCGGCTATAGTATATTTTCTAAGTTTTTATTGTTTACATGTAGAAACACTGTAGTTTTACATGATTTTATGATCAACCACTGTACTGAATTCTCACTTATAACAGTGTTTCAACTTTTTTCTTCTTCAAATTTTGTAAATGTAGTCATATCATCTGCATATGTGGATACTTCTGCCTCCTTCACTCCAGGATAGTGTTTGACATAGCATAATGGTGAGAAGCATGGGCTCTGGAACTATGACTGTGTGTTAAGCCCGTTTCTACTAACTTGCTAGCTATGTGACTTTGGGCAAGTTACTTATGTTCTCTGTGCCTCACTTTCTCCCTCTGTAAAATGAGATAATAATAGTACTACCTTATAGTATTATTCTGAGGATTAAATGATTTCGTATTTGTAAAGTGTTCAGGACAGTATCTGACACATAGTAAGCACTGTAAAAATGTGTGATAAATAAATAAAACACACATCAGATTTTTTTTCCCTTGCATTGGCTAGTATAGTACTTCTAGATGAATATTAATCTAGAAGCCCAGTGGTAAATTTTCTTTATTCCTCCCAGACGTCAACAGAAATGCTTCTATATGTCATTGTTTTAGGGTTTCAGTAATGTTTCCAATAAAATACTAGTTATAGACTGATATGAAATGTATTTTTCCATTATGTTAAGGAAATAGTCATCTATTGCTGTTTTGCTAAGGGTTAAAATCAGGAATGGTTTAAAAATTTCATCATGTCTATTTGTCATCTACTTAGATAATCATATAACTTTTCTTTTTTGACCTATTTATATGGTTGCTTATATGAGTAGAGTTCCTAATATTGAACTATCCTTGAATCACTGGAATAAACAGTTGTATCTGTAGCCTGTCCTTCTTTTAGTGCATTTAGGAGTTCTCATTGCTATTACTTTTAAAGTTTTTGCACTAATATTTATGAGTTTTCTTTTTTTTTTTTTTTTCTTTTTCTTTTTTGAGACAGAGTCTTGGTCTGTGGCCCAGGCTGGAGGTGTAGTCTCGGCTCACTGCAACCTCTGCCTCCCAGATTCACACGGTTCTCATGCCGCAGCCTCCCTAGGAGCTGGAATTACAGGTGCACAACACACCCAGCTAATTTTTGTATTTTTAATAGAGACAGGGTTTCGCCATGTTGGCCAAAATGGTCTCGAACTCCTAGCCTCAAGTTACCCACCCACCTTGGCCTCCCATAGTCCTGGGATTACAGGTGTGAGCCACTGTCCCTGGCCCATAAGTGAGATTTGACAGTAATTTTTAATGTGTTCATTGTTAGGTTTTGGTGTCACTGTGATGCTGTACATATTTGACAGTTTCCCTTATTTTTTTGTACCCTAGAAAAGTTTAGATTTTGTAATCTATTCTTTTAAAATTTAAAAGAATGTTAGAATAGGAAGTGAGAGATTTAGTCCTGCTGTCTTAATTTTATAAATGAAGAAACAGTGACATCTTCACAGCCACTTTATGTCAACTACTTAGGGGTAACAGGTTGTGGCTGTGCTGTAGAGGTGAGGAAATAACATTTATTGAGCATTTATAGGCATTTAAAAAACAGTATCCTATTTTTGATGTATGTATTAGATTTGGATTTTACTTAATTGATATCTAAAGTTAAAGTAAAAAAACTCCATTGGCTTAAAAAAACCCTACTTTTTAGACTAGTTTTAGGTATGTAGCAAAATTGAGTGCAAAATACAGAGTTCCCATAGACCCTCTTCCTCTACACATGCACATCCCCCACCAGAGCGGCACTTACAATAAAACATCATTATCACCCAAAGTGAATAGTTTACATTAGTGTTCCCTGTTGGTGTTGTAAATCTTACAGGTTTTGACATACGTATAATGACATGTATCCACCATCATAGTATCATACAGAGTAATTTCACTGCCCGCTAAATCCCCTGTGCTCTACGTATTCGTCCCTTCCCTCCCCAGCTCCTGGTCATCACTGATCTTTTTACTGTCTCTATAGTTTTGCCTTTTCCTAAATATCATATAGATGAAATCATACAGTACGTAGCCTTTTCACATTGGCTTCTTTCACTTAGTAATATTCATTTACGTTTTCTTGGTGTCTTTGCATAGTTTGATAGGTCATTTATTTTTAGTGCAGAATAATATTTCATTGTCCATAACATTCAATTGATTTTGAATGGCTGAATGTTTTTCCTGAAGATAACTTAGTCTCCTTTTCCCAGAATCTTGTCAGCCAGCTAACAAATATTTATTGCAGGCCAGCAAAGTACGTTGCCTAAGCCCTGAGGATACAGCAGTGATCAAAACAGACAAGAGCTATGTCGGTCCTTATGGAGCCTGGCATAATTTCCAGAACCGGCAGATACCTGGTGAATGTTTGTGGTTGAAGTTTGTTAGCCTGTGACCCACCAATCTCCAAATCTCCATTTGGAGATTCTTTGTCTTCAGGGAATTTCGAAATGTGGTAATAAGCATTTATTTACACTAGGTGGTGGTAGAGTCATGTACACTGAACAGTTTGCACGTTAATTAAGTCACTAATTGTTTGCTTATAAATATAGTTCTCTTTATAATGATTAAAATTTAAATATGTTTACATTAATTCACTGGAATATAATCATTAATTAAACTGTGAACTTTTAGTACATCTTTCAGAATAAATCCCAATACGTAGACTTTCTCAAATTCTTTAGTTTTCTTCCTTTAATAATGAAGCATTTACTGAGATTCAACTACATGCTAGGCATTGTGCTAGTGTGGAGGATTCAGTGTTGAATATGATTCCCTTTTTGTCCTTGAGATATCACAGTTTAATAAGGGAGACAGAATGAGAATAGATCCATTAAGTGTAGTGGAATGCCTATGTCTTAAGTGTACCATTCAGTGAATTCCGACAAATGCATACACCTGTGTAACCCAAATCCTTATGAAGGGATAGATCTTTACCATCTTGGGGTGGCCATTTTTAAGGGCCATGTGCAGGCTGAGTAAGCAAAAGAAGCAGGTTGAGAGAAGAAGGGAGCATTTAATCAAGCATAAATCAAGCATTTCCTGAGAGAACAGCCTGATTTATTCAGTTATTTATCAATTGAAAGTCAGTCTTTGGGAGTCTTGGGTGTCCTTTAGTTCTGTTGATGAGATTTTACATGAACTGCTTTGGGTCGTTTTCTGTCACAGTAGTCAAAACAGTATGGCAAAGCTGCAACACTCATCTTTTACTTTCTAAAGTGAGGGACTTGGCTTTCTACTCCCAATAACGTTACTTAAAAACAAACAGAACAAACAAACAAACAAACAAAAACCCTTAACAAACCTAACAGCAGTAGGTTCATATTCACAGGATTAAATGTTTCAAAGCTGAAAAACAGCCCAATCAGAGCAACTGACTTCATTGACACTTACTCTGTGTCAGGCACTGTGCCCCTTTGTGTTTATTTTCTCTTCTTAGGGCAGCCCTAAGAAGTAGGTGCTTATTGTTCCCTTCATGGAGAACACCAGTAAGGAAATGGACGTTCAAAGAGATTGTAGAACTTGCATAAGGTAATAGCTGGAGAAGTCAGATTTCAAAACCCAGGTCTTTCTGGTTCCAAAGCAGGTCCCCCCTGCCCCATACCATGCTGTTTCAGAAGATGGAATTCTGAGTTAAGGAGCAAAAGCATCATAAAAATAATGAACTGATTTTATTCTGGTTGTGGAAATAAATGAGGACTACCCAAATGAGTACAAACAATGGCTACTTATTCAGAGCTTTCTTTATAGGGTAAGGGAATCTGCCACCAACACTTAGATTTGGTGGAGTGTCGAGGAAGACAGAGGAATGAGAAATTTTTTTTTTTTCTCTTTGGAGATAAGATCTTGCTCTTTTGCCCATGTGGAGTGGCAGGGGCATGATCATAGCTCACTGCAGTTTCGACCACCCAGGCTCAAGCGACTCTCTCATCTCAGTCCCCACTGAGTAGCTGGGATCACAGGCATGTGGTACCATGTCCAGCTAATTTATTTTTATTTTTTGTAGACACTGGGTCTTACCATGTTGTCCAGGTTCATCTTGAAGCCCTGGGCTTAAGTGATCTTCCCATCTCTTCCTCCCAAAGGGTTGGGATTACAGATGTGATCCACCGTGCCGAGCTGGGTAAACTTTAGAGTGGAAAAAAGGGAAGGCTTCAGGTGTGTTCTGATTGGAGGCTGTTCCCGTGGGGAAGCTGAAGGTGAGCCCGCTAAAAGCATAGCGACCTGTGTGATTCGTTAAGGGTACATTTTTGGCTTACTCTGGTTGGTCCTACATTGGTAGGAAGCAGGAGCAAAAATTAGGGAACCTGTCAGTGACTAATCATTTCCTGGCCATTTTGTGCTGATTTTTTTTTTTTTTTTTTTAAGAGATGAGATCTTGCTGTGTTCCCCAGGCACCATCATAGATAGTGTGGCTTTGTTCAGATTTTTAAGGGCATTATTGTTTGGATTCCTGGGATAGTTGCTAGACAGCAACCAGTCTGACTTCCTAGACTGGTTATTGCAGATAATAGGTTGGTTGCCTGGGCTTGTAGCTGCAGGTTTGGGTTGTAGTTACCTATGATCTGTCCTTTGACCATTTGTTTATGCAGTCTCTCAGTACATATGTTGGAGATGGGTATTCCCTGCCAATGGATGGATTGATTGTATAGTGTATATTCAAAGTTCTATTTTCATAGGATAATGACAGTTGACTTTTGGAAAGGGAAGAGTAGAGGATGAGGAGAAGCACATTTATTGAACAGCAGTTTTATTTTAGTCTCTGTGCATTGGTTCTCAAAGTGTGGTGTCAATAGTGGCTTCAGCATCATGTGGAACTTGTTACCAATGCAGATTGCGAGGCCTTACCCCAGACCCACTGAATCAGAAACTCTATAAGTGGGACTTAGAAATTAATGTTTTAACAAACCTTTGCAGGTGACTCTGATGCATGTGAAAGTAGAGAACCATTGCTTTCTATCAAGGAATCCTAATAATCACAACTCAAGTTAGACTATATCCCCATTTTATAGGTAAGAAAAGTGAGGTTTGGATTGGCGTTTTGCTCTGGTAGGTACAGGAAGTGTTAGATGCAGTACTGGAACTCAGGCTAGTCTAACTACAAACCCATGCCCAGGTGAATTTTATGTTATGCGAATTTTACCTCAATAAAAACCAACCAACCAAACAACACAAAAAAATGCTGTTGGCCGGGCACGGTGGCTCACGCCTGTAATCCCAGCACTTTGGGAGGCCAAGGCGGGTGGATCACGAGGTCAAGAGATCGAGACTATCCTGGTCAACATGGTGAAACCCCGTCTCTACTAAAAATACAAAAAATTAGCTGGGCATGGTAGTGCGTGCCTGTAATCCCACCTACTGAGGAGGCTGAGGCAGGAGAATTGCCTGAACCCAGGAGGCGGAGGTTGCAGTGAGCCGAGATCGCGCCATTGCACTCCAGCCTGGGTAACAAGAGCGAAACTCCGTCTCAAAAAAAAAAAAAAAAAAAATGCTGTTAGCTTCCTAGTGCTGGCGTCACAAGTCTGGTGGCTTAAAGCAACAGAAATGTATTGTCACATAATCCTATAGGCCAGAAGTTTGAAATTAAGGCGTTGGTTACACTCCATCTACTGATCTAGAGGTCAATCCTTGCTTGCCTGTCCTAAGCTTCAAGTGGCTCCTAGCATCCTTGGAATTCCTTGCCTTGTAGCTACATAACTGCAATCTCTGCCTCGGTTGTCACATGGCTTGCTTTCTTTGTGACCTCTCTTCTTCTTAAAAGAACACTAGTCATTGGATTTAGGGCCCACCTTAATCCAGTATGAATTACATCTACAGATACTCTCTGAAGAGTTACATTCAGAGGTTCCAGGTGGACATGAATTTTCAGGGACACTATCAATCCACTGCAGCACTTTTGTAGAAAATCAGTTGGCACTATGTGAGACTCTGCTTCTGGACACTCTAGTCTGTAGCATTGATCTATATATGTCTCTCTTTATGCCATTATTACATTATCTTGATTATTCTACCTTTGTAGCTAGTTTTGACATGAGGTAGTGTGAGTCCCTTAACTTGGGAAAATTTGAATATAGACTGCTTATTAGATAATATTATGCATTGTGATCATGTAAGATATTATGGTTTTTTTTTTTTTTTTTTTTTTTTTTTTTTTTTTGTCGTTGAGATGGAGTCTTGCTCTGTTGCTCAGGCTGGAGTGCAGTGGCATGATTTCAGCTCACTTCAACCTCTGCCTTTTGGGTTCAAGCAATTCTCCTGCCTCAGCTTCCTAAGGAGCCTGGATTACAGGCATGCGCCACCATGCCCAGCTCATTTGATTATGTTATTAGGAATCACATGCCAAAATTCTTAGGGATGAGTTAAAATGTCTGCAACTTATTTTCAAGTGAATGAGCAAAAGAAAGTACACATACATGTAGATGTGGAGAGGAAGCCGACGTGGAAAATTGTTAACAGATGTTGAATCTGGGGGAAGGTATATTAGTGATTATTATATTTTTTTCTCCTCACCTCTTCTATTTGAAAAAAGTGGGAAGAAAACAATTCTCTTAAAAAGCTGGAAGTGGAACAGTAGAGCTCAGTAATCCAAGTGATGATTACCTGGCAATTAATTCCCCAGAGGAGATGAGACTGCTTCTAACTGAGTGAAGGTATAGAATGAAGAATTAACTAAGCATGGTGCTGATCTGTACACTGTGATTTATGATGTGTGTCCTGCTAGCTCTCCTTATGTGGCTACTTCTGTAGATGATAAAGTTGAAAAAAAATATTGGAAAGACAGTCATTTCTTTTATTGAGATAATCTTTTAAGATAGGTGAAACAACTTCAGGTGCGTGGCCTCTGAATCAGTCTCTGCCTTGTGTATTTGTGAGAGAAACTTCTGGAAATTTTGTTTTCGAATATCAAATATATTTCAGTATTTTCATCTTGTCATAAGTTTGGAATTTTCCTCTGAATTTCATAGCCAAGAATTTTTCTGTCTTGAAGAAGTTGATTATTTGTATTAAGGTATTAATTTTATAAGTATTCTTTTCTCATAGTGCATTTTGTAACTGAATGTTAAGAAAGTTAATGGGACCAGAAATGTACAGTGACACACTTACTTACTTTATTACCTCCCCAGTTTCTCTGATAAAGCAAGACATTACAGGTGATCCTATAAGTAAATCTAATTTCCAAGGAAATGTTATAATAATAATACATTTAACATTTTAATACACTCTTCATTTATAGGATTTGCGATTGCTATTTGAAAGCTACATAGTTTGAAATATAAAACTTGCTCTAAGTTTTGGTGAGATGAAATTAGATAGGATGCCATTTCTTTTTTTTTTTTTTTTTGAGACGGAGTTTTGCTCTTGTTACCCAGGCTGGAGTGGAATGGCGCGATCTCGGCTCACCGCAACCTCCGTCTCCTGGGCTCAGGCAATTCTCCTGCCTCAGCCTCCTGAGTAGCTGGGATTACAGGCATGTGCCACCATGCCCAGCTAATTTTTTGTATTTTTAGTAGAAACGGGGTTTTACCTTGTTGACCAGGATGGTCTCGATCTCTTGACCTCGTGATCCACCCGCCTTGGCCTCCCAAAGTGCTGGGATTACAGCCTTGAGCCACCGCGCCCGGCCTGATAGGATGCCATTTCTAAATTACCATGTTCCTGCAGTAATAGACAACACCTTTTAACAGTGTCATCAGATGCCTCAATTTACAGAGGTTTCTAAAATTTATCCCCATATGGTACCTATCTAAATCATAGATAAGTTTTAATTGAATTTTAGAAATGAAACCTCTCATGGAGATCCTGTTGCAGGCTCAAAAAGCTACCTTAAATAGGTTTAGAAAAACAGCACCTCTAATGTCTCTAATGTGGAGGTTCCATTTATTAGAGATTAGTAGGTTTTCTTTCCCAGATCACATAATTTATTGGATAATATAGTGTTTTCATTTTTGACATTCTTTGAAAGATTATGTCGTTTATATATAGCAAATTGTCATGTCTTTTCTTACTAGATTAATATAATTATTTCTAGAGTTGTCTTTAGGAGAAATATGGTAATACTTTTTTTATGGATATATCATTGTAATGTCTTTGATTCTCTGCTTACTTGTTATTTGCTACATGTAGTGATATATTCTGGTTCATAGTTCAGCCATGATTTTGGTTTCTGCTCCCACAAAAGCACTAGGAGACAATGTATTATCTTCTTCACTATTTCAATACTTGTTCTTTATTTTAGAGGAAACTGGTATGTTTACATCTGGTTTCTTCCAGCTTACCTTAGTAGATGGCAAAGTAAAGATTAAAAAAAAATTCTAGTGAAGTTTTAAAAGTATGAAATGGAATTAACTGTGTGATTTTGCATGACTGATGTGTGAGAAATTCATTAGTTATGCACTCATATGGTTTTCAGTCTTATCAGATGTATAGTAATGCCGGTAATGCCTTACTTTTTATGAGTTTTTAAGTTAATTCTCTTATTTCCAGGTATGTGTTTTTTTTTTTTTTTTTTTTTTTTTTTTTTTTTTTTATCTGCTCAAAGGCAAAGCTCCAGGCCCATTTCAGAAGTGTGAGTGTTTATAGATAGAATTAAATCTAGGTCATTGAGGCACGTTAAGTTCTTATCTGTACTAAGCCCTCCCAGACAAGTGACCGGAAGTCCCCTCCATACTTGCACAAATTAAATTCCTAATCTCTTGGTTTGCAAAAGACTATGTCTTAACAGCTGTAGGGGTTTTCTTTGTCGTTAACTGTCTTGAATGTTTTTAGCCTCTGGGCATCTTACTGCATTTACAAATTCAGATTTGAGAGTAGCTATAAAAAATAGTAGAATTTTATTAGTGCTGTTTATTCCTTGGGTCAATAGTAAGAAGGACAAATTCTTATGTTCTGCTTAAACTATACTCTGATTGGGGTTACATTCATGGAAGATAATTTTAGGGACATAGGACAGGCCTGTAGCTGAAAATAATGTGTCTCTATTTTGTCTGAGTTGGCTTGGTGTTCCTAAAAACCTTATTTTCACTCATAGCCTAAACTGCTGGCAAAAATGGGCAGTGATTTACCCTCAGGAGAGGGTTTTATTCGATTTATTGATTTGATAGTAAGGGCAGGTTTAGCAATGATTGTTTGGTGGACATATTTCTTTAAATAAAAGAAACTCTCCTTCCTAATGTTGTGTTAGCATTTATTGAATGTTTACTACATGCTAGGTTTTGTGCTAAGTGCCTTGTGTTATTTCACCTAATCCTCACAACAATTCAGTGACGTAAGAGATACTTACAACACCATTTACTACCATCATCAACATTAATAGCGCTTCTGTCTTAAAGATGAGGGAACTAAGCCACAGGGAGATAAATAAATTTATTGAAAGTCACATTGCTAGTAAGGAGTAGAGCTGGAATCCAAATCCCAGACTTTCTGATTCTAGAATCCAAGCGCTGCATCTCTATGTTGAATTTGCATATCCTAAAGCTTTTACCACATTCCCTTGTTATCTTTATTTTGCTTCTATTCTTAGAACATTATGATTGACAGCTTCTGTGTTTTGTGTGCCCGGCTTTCAATTTTGAGTCAAGTAGTCTGGAGCTGTTTTTTAAGATTAGTTGTCTTTAAAGTGGGGTATATATATGTGCTTGGGGATTCGTGGAGACTTTTCAGGAATTTTATATGCAAAAATAATTTCAATGGTATTTAGATGCTCAATGTCCGCATTTACTAATTTCTGATATGGCCACCTGAGAGCACCTGTGGCAGAATGAGTCTTCTTTCCTACCTCTCCATTCACATACTGCTTTTCTCCCACTTGACAAAGGCAGTCAGTCATGCTTCTCACCCAGCACAAATCTTACAATATTTGATTGCTTCAGGGAGTATAAATCCTCTGGTTCACCTAATAAAGGGACCATTTAAGAATTCTTAGGTTCTGGGTGTGAATTTGAAAATAGCAAAGGGATGACTACTTTGGTTAAAATCATAGATGTTTCCTCCAGATAACAAACCCATGGTAGGACTCCATCCATAAGCTATTTGTTTGTTTTAGGATCAAGCTGATTGTTGTCTCTCTGTGGTGGTGATGAGTAGTGAGGGAAGATTTATAGGGAAGACAGATTAGCACTTTAATTTGAATTGAAATATGAATTTTTGTTGACAGAAGGTAAGTTTTGATTTATTGATTTGACAAGAACAGGCTTAACAATTAGATTGCTTGTGGACATATTTCATTAAGTAAAAGAATGAAATCTACAGCTCCCAGGATTGCAACAATAATATTTAAGATACCTATATACTATACTGGAAACTATATCCATCCTATCATTAAATTAACGTGTCAATTTAAAATGTCAGAAGAGTACAAGATTTTTCAAAATTATTTTAGGAAGTGTGGAAGTGAAAAAACTGGTGTTAGGTCCCTGTGCCCATCTTCCCTGTCATCACACCAGCCCAAACCTCCCTTGCCCCAGACTGGCTAGAATCTCTATTTGTATGGGAAAGGAGTTAGGACTTATTTCTCTCAAGTGTTTTAGAATTAGATTGTTATCTACCTGAATAACTTTAATTGCATTAATCTCAATTGCTGAGTCGCTTTCCTGAGAGGCTGCCTCTTAATGGTGTTTCATGTGTATTGATTCTATAGGAGAGTGTTGCCTTTTGAGGATTTATGTTGTAGAGCTTCCTAAATAAAGTGAGATTCAGCTAATATACAGTAATGTCCAACCAAGTATCAAATTGCATTTGGTGAGTTGATGAACTCTCTAAGTACAGTAACGCTGTACTTAGAGATGGAGAAATGCACAGCTTGAGGATGAAACCCAAAGATAGTAAAGAGGGTTTAACACATTATAATCTTACTCCTTGATGAAACCAGTGTCACTGATTGTTAAGAGGAGGTTGAACAAAATTTCTTACACATATATATATGAACCAAAATTACTTAATGCAAATACGTACATGAGAGAGTAAAACAAAATAAAAACAACTGGAAGGAATATACAAAATCTAAAATAGGAAGAGCTACCATACATTTTAAAATTTAAATCCAGTAGAGCTTAAAATCTGAAGTTGGGAACTTGGTACATTATATGGGAAGTTGGTAGGCAAGAATTCTGGAGGATAGATAAGATAGCCTGAGGTTAAGTGCACGGTGTGGAGAAACTAACCATCCTTCCCAGGGCATAGATTCCTACCAGAGTCTGTCTTCCAAGATCATCCATCCATTCTCTTTTTGCCTGCCTTCATTTCACAAAAGCTTTGAGGAAATAGTACCAGTGTTTGTCTTAATGGGTCTGCTTCACTTATTCATCAACTTCTGGTCTATTTCAACACCCTGTTCCAACCCCCCCCCCCAAAAAAAAAAACCCCCGCCTTTTTTTTAAAACTTAACCTCCAACTGGTCTTTAATTTCACATCAGTATATTTCTTTATCTTAAGATTCTTTCATTTTCTTATTTTCTGTGTGACTACTTTTACTTTTTCTCCTCTTCATTAAAACCTTTTAAGTGTCTTTTTTTTTTTTTTGGGAGAAGGAGTTTCACTCTTGTTGCTCAGGCTGGAGTGCAGTGATGCGATCTTGGCTCACTGTAATCTCCACCTCCTGCGTTCAAGTAGTCCTGCTGCCTCCACCTCCTGAGTAGCTGGGATTACAGGTGTGTGCCACCACTCCTGGCTAATTTTTGTATTTTTGGTAGAGATGGGGTTTCACCAGGTGGTCAGGCTGCTCTCAAACTCCTGACCTCAGCCCACCTTGGCCTCCCAGTGTCGGTATTACAGTCGGGAGCCACTGTGCCTGGCCTCAGTAATCTTTCAATGAAGACTTTTCCATAAGGGTTTATTATTTTTGTGCCTGTGCTATACCTCTAATGGATTGTCACATCACCCCTTCCTTCCCTGAAGAAAAGGTACTTCATGGTATGACTCCAATAACACCTCCACTGTGCTCCCGTAGTACTTACACGTTGTAGCACTTATTATCTGATATAGTTCATGGTGGTGAACTAAAAATGCAAAAATAAGCTGGGCGTGGTTGTGTACACCTGTGGTCCCGGCTACTTGGGAGGCTGAGGCAGGAGAATCTCTTGAACCTGGGAGGAAGAGGTTGCACTGAGCTGAGATCGTACCACTGCACTCTGGCCAGGATGACAGAGTAAGACTGCATCTCAAAAAAAAAAAAAAAAAAAAAGGAAATACGGGCATTAGACCCTAAAATGCCAGTGAAGGCATTTTTTTTTGTCCTTGTTTCAGTGCCTTTGTTGAGCCACTAGAATGCTTTCTGATATCTTGAAGATTTGAAAGCTCCAGTGATAATCTGAAAAGGAGTGACCTGGCCAAGTTAAATAGAGATCATTAGTAATAGGTAGCATCAGTTTCCTGGTTTTAAATTTGCCTCCTCAATATAGTGAATGACAGTACTTTCCTTTCAGGGTTCTTTTCAGTATGAAATAAGATAACTTGGAGCCAGTGTAACCACAAGTTTTGCAATGTTGTTACAAATTATGAGTTTACTCCATAGGTAAAATGACCTTTAAACAAAGATTTTTTTGGTACTTTCGTAAGAAAACTTACACAAATGACGACTAAGAAAGAACTTGCTTGGAGTGAATTTTACTTACCGCTATTACTCATTAGTGATCTTCTTATAAACCTCCTAGTCGGCTCTTGCAAAGGGATAAAAAGCCCCTCTTCGTGTGTCTGAAATGTGTATGTACTTATGAATGGCAGGGCAAGTAGAGAGGCACAAAACAGAGATTAAGGGTCACCTATAATTTACTTCCACATAATGTGACCAGATTGGAGGACCATGTTTCTCCCCACTAACAGGTGTGTATAATTCCCAATGGCCTTAAACCAAGCAGTAGGCAAATATACTCTTATACATGTGGCACTGAGGTTATTGTTCCATTCACGAAGGGATTTCTTCCTCTTAGGAAAATACAAAAGAAGGGGTACACCAGCAGATTCAGAAAGATGGTCACAGATGAGAAAGCTCCAATCCTTAGAGACTGGGCATTATGAAAGGGATTTTGTAAACTTTTATCTTTCTGTGAAAGCTCACAGTACTGCTGCTGGTTGTTTTAATTACGCTTCTCTACTCCTATATAGTAGTAGAAAATGAGGCTTTCCTTCTTAGTTACACCAAAGATGTCAACTTCACCTTAAATATGTTTGTACACTTATTTTAACGTAGTATTTGTGTTCCCAAATACTTTTTTTTCATAGAGGTATACTTATAGATTTGGAGAGAGACTTTCTACGTCATTAGTTTCTGCCTAAAACAACTTCTATAAATTTGACTTCATAATTTAAAAAATATATACTATCATGATTATTTAGTTTGTGATCCTAAATATCATTAGATATTAATATGTAGTTTTTCATTAGTATAATGGGAGGGATGATATCTTCTGGACAGGCTTTTTGTGAGCATGAAATAACTTCTGCAAAGTGCTAATGTAGTGCTTGTCAAATGACAAGTACTCGATTTGTGGTAGGTATGTTTTGCTAATGTTAATTTTTAATGATATTTAGTGACATGGGGCAAATAATCACATTGAGTGGTAAAAATAGATTACAAATGGTATCTGAGGTCTTGAAAAATGAAATCACCTATTTTGTGTGTGTTTATTGATTTAATCGTGGTTCTCTTTCTAGGTGATGGGATTATTTCCTTCTTATTGTGTCTCATGAAGAGTAAGTCCTCACCTAACATCATCAATAGATTTTTGAAAACTTCTTGTAGAAGTAAAATGACTTATAATGAAACCAATTTTACCATAGGCTAATGGATATAAACAAGAGTTAAGTTCCTATGACATATTTCTGATCACAGAAGTATCACCAAACTTATAAAGTTTATAAAAAACTAAAATGCTTTTTTTTTTTTTTTTTTTTTTTTTTTTTTTTTTTTTTTTTTGTTGAGACAAGGTCTCACTTTGTTGTTACCCAGGCTGGAGTGCAGTAGTATAATCATGGCTCACTGCAGTGTTGACCTCCCAGGCTTAAGTGATACTCCCATCTCATCCTCCCTGGTAGCTGGGACTACAGGGGCACACCACCACTCCCAGTTAATTTTTTTATTTTTAGTAGAGATGTGGTCTCGCCATGTTGCACAGGCTGGTTTTGAACTCCTAGGCTCCAGTGATCCGCCCAACTCTACCTCCCAAAGTGCTGGGATTACAGGCATGAGCTACCACGCCTGGCCAAAAACACTTCTAATGTTGAATATTGAAGTAAATGAGTTATACATACATTTAAGAAAGATTAATCAAAACAAGTAAGATAATTATTTACCTAATTCAGTGTGTGAAGTCAGGCAGTGGTAGTGGGCTAAATAAAAGAATAAACATTTGCAGAGCAAAAATTCTCAGGAGCATGTCTGACCACCACATAGATAAAAAACAAGTGATAGCAAATCTGGCCACATGCTGACCACTTTCATCTTTCATTGTTTATTGTCATGCATTTGTATGATTATCATAGAATTGATGAATTTTTGTTTTATAGTAATTTGTATTTATGTATTTTCCAACTTGCTTATTCTAGTTCTGGGTGGCAGGTGGATGGAGCCCATCCCAGCAGCTCAGGGTCCCGGTAGGAACTTATCCTGGACAGGATGTCATTCTGTTGCAGGGCACACTTCCAGACACATCCACAGTCACTCACACTGGGATCATTTAGACCAGCCAATGAATGAAACATGCACATCTTTGGAATGTAGGATTTGTAAACCAGAGTACCTGGAGGAAACCCATGCAGACTTGAGGAGAGTGTGCAAACACTGCAAAAGCAGTGGCTCCAGCTGGAGTCTATATTTTTACCTCATCAACATCATAACAAAATGATGTTGAACAAAATGTTGGTATTCAAAGACCTGCTGTATTCCATTTGGGGCTATAAGAAGTTAAATTTAGGCTTGGCATGGTGGCTCATACCTGTAATCTCTGTGCTTTGGGAGGCTGAAGCTGGAGGATCACTGAAGCCAGGAGTTTGAGGCCAGCCTGGACAACACAGAGAGACTCTTTGTATTAGTTCACACTTGTATAAAGAAATAACTGAGACTGGGTAGTTTATAAAGAAAAGGGGTTTAATTGCCTCAGACTTCCACAGGCTGTACAGGAAGCATGGCTGGGGAGGGCTTAGGAAACTTAGAATCATGGTAGAAGGTGAAAGGGAAGCAGACACGTCTTACATAGCTGGAGCAGGAGAGAGAGAGAGGTTAAACAACCAGATGCCGTGAGAACTCCCTAACATGAGAACAGCAAGGGGAAAATCCACCTCCATGATCCAGTCACCTTCCACCAGGTACCTTCTCCAACACTGGGGATTTGGGAGACAAATCCAAACCACATCAGCCCGTCTATGCAAAAAAAAAAAAAAAAAAAAAATTAGCTGGTGTGGCAGCATGCACTCGTCGTAGTCCCAGCTACTCTGGAGGCTGAGGTGGGAGGACTGCATGAGCCCAGGAGTTCCAGGCTGCAGTGAGCTGTGATCACACCACTGCATGCTAGCCTGGGTGACAGAGTAAGACTCTGACTTTTTTAATTATTAATTTTTTTTCTTTTTTTTCCTTCCTGAACATCAAGAGACTGACTCTTAAGAAAACAAAAGATAGTTGTATATTATCAGACTAGAAGCATAATAAATGTGCTAGAAGTACTAAGGAGTTAGATTTATTAAGTAGATTATGTATCTTTTTTTTTTTTTTTAAAGAAGTTTTATTCTTGTCATCTAGGCTGGAGTGCAATGGTGCAATCTTGGCTCATTGCAACCTCTGCCTCCCGGGTTCGGGCATTTCCTCCTAGTAGCCGGGAATTATAGGCGTCCGCCACCATGCCTGGCTAATTTTTGTATTTTTAGTAGAGACGGGGTTTCACCGTGTTGGCCAGGCTGGCCTCAAATTCCTGACCTCAGGCAATCTGCTCACCTCGGCCTCCCAAAGTGCTGAAATTACAGGCATGAGCCGCTGTGCCTGGCCTATACATTCTATGTCAGTTCATGCTTTTTAAATTTTAATCTAATGAAACATTTTCAGTCATTCTCTAATTGCTTTCTTTATAGACAGATAATTTGAGTGGACTAAAGTTTATCCTTGGGTTATCATAAATTCCAAATGAGCAGAACTGGAGAAATGAAATCTTCCTAGACTTGGTATACGCTGGACCTGTGACTTTGTGTGCCTACCCATACCTGGCTGTCTATTCTTAGTAACAGGGTGTGGTGATAAGGACATTGGCCTGGTAGTCAGGAGGCTCCACACTGTTTCTAGCACTGTCTCTGACTGTGTAACAAGACAACTCTAATAATCTGTTTTTCTCTAAATTTATTTTAAAATTTTGGTTACATATACATAACATCAAATTTACCATCTTAGCAATTTTTAAACATCTAGTTCAGTGGCATAAGTACATTCACATTGTTGTGCAACCTTTACCACCATTCATTTCCAGAACTCTTTTCATCTTGCAAATCTGAAACTCTGTACCTATTACACAATAGCTTCCTGTTCTCCCAAGTTCTGTCTCTCTGAGTTTGACTACTCTATTTGCCTCATATAAGTGGAATCATATAGTATTTATCCTTTTGTGACTGGCTTATTTCAATTAGCATAATGTCCTCAAAGTTCATCTGTGTTGTAGCATATGTCAGAATTTTCTTCCTTTTTAGGGCTGAATAATATTCCACAATACATATACAGTGTTTTGTTTAGCTGTTCGTCTATCAGTGGACACTTGGTTGCTTCCACCATGTGGCTGTTGTGAATAGTGCAGCTGTGAGCCTGGGTTCACAAATACCTGTTTGAGAACCTACTTTCAGTTCTTTTGGTAATATTCCCAGAAATGGAATTGCTGCATCATATGGTAATTCTATTTTTAATTTTTTTAGAGATCATCATTCTGTTTTCCAAAATGGCTGCACCATTTTACATTCCCACCAACAATGCATGAAGATTCCAATTTTTCTATGTCCATGCTGACACATGGTTGTTTTTTTTAAATTCACTCTGATTGTGTGTATGTGTGATGATCAATTAAGTTTGTATGTGTCTATATGGTTTTCAGTTTTATCTTGGTTACTCCGAATGACCTAGACCAGTGTTTCCCAAACTTTCTGGACCATAAAACTTACCTAGAATAAGATTCTCTGTCCTAGACATGTTAAATCAGAATCTCTGGGGTAGGATCCTGAAAACCTGTATATTTAAAAAGTACCCTAGGGTGATTCTTGTTAATATAATCACACAAACCTGAGAAATACTGATTAGACCTTTATTTTCTATGATTATTGATCAGATAGGTTTTATAAACTTTCCATAATCTCCCTCTTGAAAATTAACAATGAACATTAGCTTATTACGGGTTATGTAAAAATTTCTCTGAGAAAAGCCATTTTATGTCTTTTTAATCCAGCATTTCCCAGTGTAACCATGAACACTGTTTTGGGGCCATATCATTTCATTTCTTATGTTATACTTTTACTTTTTCAAGACATATTTTTGATTTAGACAAATGGTTCCCAACTCATTTTGTGGGAAAATTTTTCCATTTTAAAAACTTTATTGTGGAAAAGTCCTACTAGATGTAGTGACTTACAACCTAACACTGTGTTAAGGCCTTAACTATCAATTGATTCTCTGTGTGCAAGAGGTCTTTTGTTTTCTCTGTATTTTCCACAGCCTTGTTTGCTTATAATTAGTGAAAGCTGTTGATTTTTTTTTTTTTTCTGGGTTAATTATTTTAGTCTTAAATCTGTAGACTTATTCATTGTATTTGTCTTTTGATACTAGTGATATATAAAGATGATTTTCATATGTGAAGGAGAACTCTGCAAAGATCTTTGCTTCCTGTGACTATAGTAATAACGGTGAGTTGGGTCTTCAGAATGTTCTGTGAATAACAAAAATGAAGCACAGCTTGATGTTTGTAAAACAAAAAGTGTAGAGTGTTACCTTGTTATGTTACGTATTGTAGCCACTAGCCTCCTGTAGCTTTTTAAATGTAAATTAACTTAAATAAAAAGTTTAGATAATTGAGGGATTTTTTTGCCTTCTTCCATCTCCGTGTGGCACTGACAGTGTATAGGTTCTCCCCACTGCCACTGCTGGCCATCCAAATGCAGGTCTGGCTCTATTTTTTTTTTTTGAGACGGAGTTTCGCTCTTGTTACCCAGGCTGGAGTGCGATGGCGCGATCTCGGCTCACCGCAACCTCCGCCTCCTGGGTTCAGGCAATTCTCCTGCCTCAACCTCCTGAGTAGCTGGGATTACAGGCACGCGCCACCATGCCCAGCTAATTTTTTGTATTTTTAGTAGAGACGGGGTTTCACCATGTTGACCAGGATGGTCTCGATCTCTTGACCTCGTGAACCACCCGCCTTGGCCTCCCAAAGTGCTGGGATTACAGGTGTGAGCCACCGCGCCCGGCCTTGGCTCTATTTTTTAATAGTAAATACATGACTCTCCTTTTATATCCCGTGGTTATCACTTTCTAATTCTGCTCAAATCCTGTCTACTTAAAGCCTTGACAGTGGTTTAAATCGAATTCTGTGGCTAGGTGTGTATTGTGATTCTGTAGAAGAGTTATGGTGATGGGAATTCTGCTCTGGGAGAGTCTGCAGCATGGTTACCATCATGACTTACTCCATTTATTTCATGTTAGAAGAAAGTATACAATTTACATAATATGAAATTTACCATTTTAACCCTTTTATGATATATAATTAAGTTTTTATTATACTCACAGTGTTGTGCAAGCATCACCATTATCTATTTCTACATTTCTCTCATGCCAAAAGAAATCCAGTACTTCCCAATTCCTGCCTGTCTCATCGCCTGACATCCAAATTGCTTATTTCGAACATTTCATATAAATGGAATCACAAAATATGTGGTCTTTTATGATTGGTTGCTTTCACTTAGCATAATAGCTTCAAGTTTCATCTATGTCATAGCATGTATTAGTACCTCATTTCTTTTTATGGCTGAATAATATAATCCTCCATTGTAAAGTTATACCACCACATTTTGTTATGCATTCATCAGTTGGTAGATATTTGGATTTTGCCCCCATTTTTTGGCCATCATGAATAATGGTATCAACATTTGTGAACAAGTTTTTGAGTGGACATGTTTTTATATCTCTTGGGAATATACCTGGTAGTGTCATTGCTAGGTCATACAGTAACACTTTTTTTTTTTTTTTTTTTTTTTAAAGGACTGCCAAATTGTTTTTCACAGTAGCTATACCAATTACCACCAATAGGATACAAAGGTTCTAATTTCTCTACATCTCTACCAACACTTACCTAAAAAAAAAGCTGTTATAGCCATACTAGCGGGTCTAAAGTTTGGGTCTAATTGTGATTTTGATTTTCATTTTCCTAGTGACAAATGATATTGAGCATCTTTTCATGTGCTTGTTGGCTATTTTATATCTTCTTTGGAGAAGTATTGTTCAAAATTTTTACCCATTTTAAATTGGTTTATGTGTTTCTTGATTATTGTTGCATTGTCAGAATTCTTTTAAATTTGGAAACAAGGTTTATTACATAGATGATTTGCAAATATTTATTCCCATTCTGTGGATTGTTTGTTCACTTTTTTTGATAATGTCCTTTGATGTACAAAATTTTTGAATTTTGATGAAGTCCATTTTATCAGTTTTTCCTTTGTTACTTATGCTTTTAGTATCATGTTTAAGGAACTGTTGTCTAATTTAATATCATGAAGATGTATATCTACATTTCCTTTTAAAAGTTTTATAGTTTTACCTCTTCCATTTAGTTCTTTGATCCATTTTGAATTAATTTTCATATGTGGGGCAAGGCGGGTTCAAATTCATTCTTTGCTTGTGGATATTGAGTTGGCCCAGCATACCATTTGTTGAAAAGACTGTTCTTTTCCCCTACATCTTTTTTTTTTTTTTTTTTGAGCTGGAGTCTTGCCCAGGCTGGAGCCATGTTTAAGGAACTGTTGTCTAATTTAATGTCATGAAGATTTATATCTACATTTCTTTTTAAAAGTTTTCTAGTTTTACATTTAGCTCTTCGATGCATTTTGAATTACGTTTCATACGTGGGGCAAGGCAGGGGTTCAAATTCATTCTTTGTGGATATTGCGTTGGCACAGCATACCATTTGTTGAACAGCCTATCCCCCAAATCTTTTTTTTTTTTTTTTTTTTTTGGTGGGGAGACAGAGTCTTTCTCTGTTGCCCAGGCTGGACTGCAGTGGTGTGATCTTGGCTCACTGCAACCTCCGCCTCCTGGATTCAAGCATTTCTCCTGCTTCAGCCTCCAGAGTACTGGTACTACAGGTGCACACCAGCATCCCTGGCTACTTTTTGTATTTTTGTTAGAGATGGGGTTTCACTGTATTGGCCAGTCTGGTTTTGAACTCCTGACCTCAGATGATCCACCTGCCTCAGCCTCCTCAAATTCTGGGATTACAGGCGTGAACCACTGTGCCCATCCTTCCACCTACATCTTTTTTGAGACCTGTCTACACTTCTCTCTATAAGAAGGAAAATTGGAATTATTTGTACATTTGCCCGTTAATATAGTAACACTGGATCTAGTAATATTCCTTTTCTTTTTTAAAAATAGCTTTACTAAAGTATCATTTATAGTCCATGAAATTCACCCATTTTAAGTGTACAATTCAGTGATTGTGAGAGGAGAGAGAAGCTAAAGGCACACTAAGGAAGAAAACAAGCCCCATGCTGAAATACTTGGAGGGATACCAAAGATAATTGTTGGTGTGCCTGTGAACATTTGTCTCAGGAGACAAAATGTGCTGTTTCTGTTCTAAAAAATGGGGCATGTCATTTGCATCCTGGGAATTTTCTTTTATTGTTTCCAAGGTGAAGATACATGAGAAGGCTTCTAGGCTTTTACGTATAGTCCGTGGAAATATGAATTGTTGGACTATACAGTCAGTCCTTTGTGTCCGTGTTTTTCACATCTGTGGATGCAGCCAAGCTTGGATTGAAAATATTTGGACTCAGTGTGGTGGTGTTTGCGTGTAGTCCCAGCTCCTAGGGAGGCTTAAATGGAGGATTGCTTGAGCCCAGGAGTTTGGAGCCAGCCTAAGCAACAATAGCAAACCTTGTCTGTAAAAAAAATTATAAAAACTTTGGAAAAACCACTGAAAATAATGTGACAAAAAAAATACAAATAAAGACAATACAGTATAACAACTATTTACATAGCATAGTTAGGGGTCCCTAATGCCTGGGCTGAGGAATGGTACCACACTATCGCTTGTTAGGAACCAGACTGCACAGTAGGAAGTGAGTGGGGGGTGAACAAGCATTATTGCCTGAGCTCTGTCTCCTATCAAATCAGCTGTGGCATTAGATTCTCACAGGAGCATGAACCCTATTGTGAACTGTGCATATGAGGGATCTAGGTTACACAGTAGATCTCACTAGATCTCATACTCTTTATGAGAATCAAACTATTTCCTGATGATCTGATGGTTTCATCCCAAAACCATCACCTCTCCCCTGTCCTCCCTCCCCCAACCCTGGGCATCTGTGGAAAAGTTGTCTTCCATGAAACTGGTCCCTGGTGCCAACAAGGTTGGAGACCGCTGTTGTAAGTATTCAAGGGATGATATAAAGTATACAAGAGGATATGCATAGGTTATAGGCAAATACTATGCCATTTTATAAAAGGAACTTAAGCATCCATGGATTTTGGTATCCATGCTGCGGGCCACAGAGGGTGTTGGTGTCCTGGAATCAGTCCCTTAAGGATACAAGGGAGGGATGAGTACTAGGAAACTAATTCCTCTAGGCCTGAGTTGACTTCATTTTGCAGTGCCTTACTCCAGTTGTCTTTTATCATTGACCACTAACTAAGCCTGTGCTTATAAAGTCCTCTTGATGGTGGAAAATTTATTTTACTGTGTGTGGTTTTATAATAGAAATCTGATCATATGATATATTTGCAGGAAGAAATATGTAAATCAGAAGCTACTGACTAGATTTTATTTTCCTATTGTTGACATCATTTATATTTTGGCAAAAGGGAGTTGGATCTGTTATGTAAAAATTCCCCCTGAATGTTTGCCAGAATCAGTATGCTGTCATTCCTAGTTAAAAAGATTCTCTTTTTTCAAACTTAACATACATCTCCTTTTTTTGCATAGCAGATGGGAAAGATCAATGAGCTGCTGTAGAGAATTATAGGTTTTTTTCCCTCTATTTGATCTTTGATCTTAAGATAGCTTTAACTCTATAGCAATCTCCCAAGAGATTTGAGAAAATATTTTATAAAACAAAATTAAGAGAACTATGAATACGTAATTGGTATTCTCCCAACATTCTGACAAACATGAAGCAAATGCTTTTAAGAAATCATTGTCAGCTGTTAGTGTTTTTTTATTAGGTCACATTCTCATTTATGTCCACATGCATTATTGCAATTCAGTTTTGAATTTTATTGTTATGGAAATGAGAGTTTTCTTGATGATATAACAACAGCTGGAAAAAATCACATTGATCAACAGTCAAAACTAATTAGGTTTTAAGATTAAAAATTATATTCAAATATTTTAATTTGGAATTTGGAATTCTGCTTTTAAGTTGCTTTTTCAGTAAACTTTAAATTTGTTTCATAGTGTTATCTTTAAGCAAATTCAGGCATTAAATAAAAACAAAACTGAACAGAAAGAGCATGGCTTCTAATCTTAAAAGCAAGACTAAACATACAGAAACATCTGGACAACTGCAAGTTCATGACTTTTTGCCTTTAACCCATCAGATTGCTGAGATTGTAGGGCAACTGGCTAGCTTGAAGTCTAAGAAGAAACAGATGCAGGGAAAGACATGAGCACTTGCTTACCTGGGCACCCACAGCTGGACACTGGTAAGCATTCAGCTGGAATAGTTAAACATATTGATGGATGCTCTGTGTGGGCTGGCAAGAAAGTGTGAAGTCCCTGGGAACTGTGGCTGAGGGGAGTTCATACCCACCTGCAGCTTTTTCTCCAAAAGCTGTACCAGGAGCTCCCCCAAAAGACAGGTGAGATTCCTGAGAAAGCATTCTTTGTCTCTAGAAGAGCAGCTGCTAAAGATAGAGTAAGAAACTCTAGCAGGACCCTTCTTTCCTGTTGTCCTTTCCCCTTCTACTGAATGAAATCAGGGGAAAGGACAAAACAATGACCTTACCTTTAGGGCTTTGGTGAAAACCCTTTACACCTGGGGAAAGGGAATAGCAGTAAACCTGCCCTTGGGGGCGGGAGCTTGTTGGGTCACAGATTGACAGATTGAAGGAGGCTAAGGAAGCAGGACATCTAAATACATTCTTTACCCTGTGGAACAGAAAAAACTCGTTATTTAGGTAAGAAACCTACCTAAATCACTGATCATTACTCTTCAAAAGTATCAAGTGTCAAACAAGGAAAGATTTAGGGATTATCACAGATAGGACGAGACTAGGGAGGCAGGAACCTAGATGGTTTCTATGTATTATTATGGTGATGTCAATATTAAGGTAAGCTGAGTGAAAGATAGATAGGAATCCTCGGTACTGTTACTGCAACTTTTATGTAAGTGTAAAATTATTTTAAAATCAAAAGTTAAAGGGGAAAACATTGTAGACCCCCTTTTTAAACTGCTGCCTGAGATAGTCTGTAAGAACAAAGTTCTTGCCTTCAATTATTGGAGATTGAAATATATAAATGTTAGTTCACTTTAGGAAGATTAGGTTCTTTTTTTTTTTTTTTTTAAAGACAGAGTTTCGCTCTTGTTACCCAGGCTGGAGTGCAGTGGCGTGATCTCGGCTCACCGCAACCTCCGCCTCCTGGGTTCAAGCAATTCTCCTCCCTCAGCCTCCCGAGTACCTGGGAATACAGGCGTGTGCCACCATGCCTAGCTAATTTTTTTGTATTTTTAGTAGAGACGGGGTTTCACTATGTTGACCAGGATGGTCTCGATCTTTTGTCCTTGTGATCCACCCGCCTCGGCCTCCCAAAGTGCTGGGATTATAGGCGTGAGCCACTGTGCCTGGCCAATTAGGTTCTTTTTTTGTTTATTTTTAAATCCATATTTCCATGAAGGAAGATCAGATTCTTTTTCTACTCCCTTCTATTGTTGTTTAGTTTTTTTTTAAATAAGGAAGAATTGTTCATGAATCGTTTTTCTCCTGAAACATTTCAAGGCCTTTATATATCTCTCTCAAGTGGGTGAAGGAAATTTAGACATGTAGCTACTACCCAGTGAAAGCTTCTGGTTTAATAATTAAAAAAACTTGCACCTTTTTCCAACCCATATTTTCATTATTGACTCAGGAAATGTTGAGTAACAACTATGTGACAAGTACTGTACTAGAGTCCATGATACAAAAACTATTAAGGTAAGTGTCTGCCCTTGATAAACTTTTAGGGGAAGGTAGCAAAAACTGTTATAGAGGGAAGTTCAATGCCATGTGGAACATTCTGATTAATGTAACTTCATTTAGCAAGTTTTGTTCAGTTTCCTTTTATCTTCTGCTTGGAATTCTATCATTTAGAATCTCAATGCTATTTTACTCTTCTCTTATTCTCCCTTCCTCATTCAAACTATTTTGGAATTCTCAGTCGTTCCTGATGTTTTCCTAACTTAGAGAGAAACAGTGGCTTTGTCCTGAATGTACCTTATCTAGTATTACAGTTACTCGAATACCTCTTTGCTTAACACACTACTCTTACCAAAGAAACTTTGTAGTCTGAATATAAAGCTTTCACTTAAACTTTTGCTGCTTTGTTTTGTTTATTCCATGATCTTTTCATAGAATAAAACAGTTAACTTAGGAAACCTGTAAAACCTCTTTGAAAAAAATGTGTATACATGTATTTTGCAATAATTTCAGATAATCAGAAATACATTCTTTTTGAAAAATAATTTCAACTTTTATTTTAGATTCAAGGAACACATGTGCAAGTTTGTTGCATGGGTGTATTGTGTAATGCTGAGATTTGAGATAGGAATGATCCAGTCACCCAGGTAATGAGCATAGTACCCAATGATTTTCTAGCCCTTGCCCCCCTCCTTTCCTCCCCTCCCTTAATAGTCTCCAGTGTCTATTGACATCTTTATGTTCATGAGTGCCCAGTGTTTAGCCTCCACTTATAAGTATGATCTGAATGCTATTTGGTTTTCTTTTTTTGCATTAATTTGCTTAGGAGAATAGCCTCCAGCTGTTTCTATGTTGCTGTAAAGAATATGATTTGTTCTTTTTTATGGATAAATAGTATTCCATGAGGAGTGGAATAGTATTCCACACACACCTCATGTTTTCTTTATCCAATCCACTGTTAAGGACACTTAGGTTAGTTCCATGTTTTTTTGCTGTTGTGAATAGTGATGCAACAAACATGCAAGTGCACGTGTCTCTTTCATAGAACAGTTTCTTTTATTTTGGATATATGCCTAGTAATGGCATTGCTGAGTCAAATGGTAGCTCTGTTTTTATTTCTTTGAGAAATTTTCAAACTGCTTTCCACAGTGGCTGAGCTAGGTTACATTCCCACTAACAGGATAAACGTTCCCTTTTTTCTGCAGCCTTACCAGCATCTGTTCTTTTCTGACTTTTTAATAAAAGCCATTCTGACTGGTGTGAGATTGTGTCACATTGTGGTTTTGATTTGCATTTCTCTGATGATTAGTGATGTGGAACATTTTTTGATATGTTAGTTGCCTGCTTGTGGGGTGTCTTTGAGGAGTGTCTGTTCATATATTTGCCCACTTTTTGTTGGAGTCATTTGTTTTTTGCTTGTTAAATTGTTTAAGTTCATTACAGATTCTGGATATTAGACCTTTGTCAGATGCACTATTTGTGAATATATTCTCCCATTCCGTATATTGTCTTTACTCTGTTGGTAGTTTAATTAGGTCCTACTTGTCAATTTTTGTTTCTGTTATAATTGCTTTTGAAGACTTAGTCATACATTCTTTTCCAAAGCTGATGTCCACAATGGTGTTTCCTAAACCAGTCCTATAGAAGAATGGCTTCTTATAGTATGTGGTCTTGTATTTAAATCTTACACATCTTGAGTTAATTTTTGTATATGGTGAAAGGTAGAGGTCCAGTTTTGTTCTTCTGCATATAGGTAGCCGAACCCAGCACCATTTGTTGAATAGAGGGTTCTTTCCTCATGGCTTATTTTTGTTGACTGCATGAAGATCAGATGCCTGTAGGTGTGCAGCTTTATTTCTGGGTTCTTTGTACTCCATTGGTCTTTGTGTTTGGTTTTGTACCAGTACTGTGCTGTTTTGGTTACTGTTTGGCCTTATAGTATACTTTGAAGTTGGATAATGTGATGCTTCTAGTCTTTTTCCTTTTGCTTAGGATTCCTTTGGCAATCCTTTTGGGAACTTTTCTGGGTTCCATATTTTAGAATAGTTTTTTCTAGTTCTGTGAAAAATGACATTGGTAGTTTGATAGGCATAGCTTTGAATCTGTAGTTTGCTTTGGTCAATATGGATATTTTTATTTTATTTTATTTTTTTGAAATGGAGTCTTGCTCTGTCACCCAGGCTAGAGTGCAGTGGCATGATCTCTGTTCACTGCAATCTCCACATCCTGAGTTCAAGCAATTATCTTGCCTCAGCCTCTGGAGTAGCTGGGATTACAGGTGTGTATTAGCACGCCTGGCTAATTTTTGTATTTTTAGTAGAGATGGGGTTTCACCATGATGTCCAAACTCCTGACCTCAGGTGATCTGCCCATCTTGACCTCCCAAAGTGCTGGGATTACAGGTGTGAGCCACCGTGAGTGTGGCCATTTTAGTGATACTCATTCTTCCAATTCATGAGCATCGAATGTTTTTCCACTTGTTTGTATCATCTCTGACTTCTTTCAGCAGTGATTTTATAGTTTCCCTTGTAGAGATCTTTCACTTCCTTGATTACATGTATTCCTAGATACTAGCGTGTGTGTCTGTTGTAAGTGAGATTGTGATCTTGATTTGACCCTCAGCTTGAACATTATAGAGGTATAGAAATGCTGATTTTTATATACCGATTTTGTATTCTGAAACTTTACTGAAGTCATTTATCAGTTGCAAAATTGTTTTGGTGGAGTCTTTATGGTTTTTATAGGTATAGAATCATATTGTCTGCAAAGAGAGAGTAACTTCTTCTTTTCCTATTTGTATGTCTTTTATTTCTCCTTCTTGCCTGATTGCTCTGGCTAGGACTCCTAAAAATGCATTCTTAAGCTTATCCATCCATCTAGGAGAGATCCACTGAACCTGTTTTGGCCAAAAATTAAGTATCAACTTAACCTTCCTTGATTATTAGTAATTAATTTGGGGGGGATTATGATAATTCAAACACTGAAAACTTATAAAAAATAGATTTTGGAATGTTTTATAATGATGAGTGTGACTGTGAACTGTACAGCAAGATCATTGTAAAATAGAAAACTTCCTTTAGAGTAGGAATATGATTTAGATAATAGTCTGCCATCAGTTAGGCAGTCAAGACCAAGCAAGTGAGTGAAGTGAAGTCTTATATTCTGTTACACGGTGAAGTCTTGCAGTGTGTCAAAAACTCAACATCACCCAGTGAACTGAAGATTTTCTTTTAAAGTGAACATAAATAAACTCATTAAAGAGAAAGTCTTGCTGTTTCTTGACACTGTGAAGATTACATATTTTGGATTTTTGATAAACTTTATTTCCCAGATGATCGCTCTTTCTGGGTGCTCTCTAATTAACTTTTTAAAAAGCATGAAACACCACCTCTCCACCTCCTTTAAAATCTTTCTGTGAGAACAAGCAGAATGATTAACTTTCTAATTGATGTATGGTAGTGTAGCTATCTAAACTACTTTCATTAAAGCAACTTAATTTTTTAAAGATAGCCAAGTTAAATATGTAATCACTCTCTAGAGTAATTAAAATGAAAGAATGGATGTAATTAGAAATTGTGTCTGTCTTTTCATAGGATGTCACATAACTGATAGTTCTGCTATTATGCACTTGAAAATAAATGGTTCTGATAGTTTCCTTGGAAAAAGTGCTAGAGGATGTGGTACTTTCACACATAGAGTCCAATCTGAGTTTGGCATAATTGTTAGATTACTTGTTTGTCTTATCTGCAATTATGCAGTGAGATTTTAAAAAAAATGCATGTCTATTGAGCTGTCAGACTATATACTTTCTCCCAGCATATAGTCAGAGATGTGGGATTTTAGAAACTGAACAATTTTCTCTATTCCTAATTATAAAGAAAATTTTGAGTTTTGTTTTTGTTTTTGTTTTTTTTTTTTGAGATGGAGTTTCGCTGTTGTTGCCCAGACTGGAGTGCAATGGCACGATCTCGGCTCACCACAACCTCCGCCTCCTGGGTTCAAGCAATTCTCCTGCCTCAGCCTCCCGAGTAGCTGGGACAACAGGCACGCACCATCATGCCCAGCTAATTTTTGTATTTTTAGTAAAGATGAGGTTTCACCTTGTTGACCAGGATGGTCTCGATCTCTTGACCTCGTGATCCACCCGCCTCGGACTCCCAAAGTGCTAGGATTATAGGCGTGAGCCACTGCGCCCGGCCAAAATTTTGAGTTTTTTAATGGCTCTTTCTATTATAAAATATGGAATCCTTTTTAGGAAAAGAATTGAATCAAAATGAAATTTGAGATTGAACTTGGTTGCCTAGAGTTAGTTTAAGCAGATTGTTGCTGAATTGGAGAGTAATTTATGTAGCAGATATATATATATATATATATATATATATATATATATATAAAGTTGGTACATTGATTGATTGAGGAGGGGTCTCACTCTGTCACCCAGTGTGGAGTGTACTGGTGGCATCTTGGCTCACTGCAATCTCTGCCTCCTGGGTTCAAGTGATTCTCCTGCCTCAGCCTCCCAAGTAGCTGGGACTACAGGCACATACCACCATACCTGGCTGATTTTTAAAATTTTAGTAGAGATAGGGTTTCACCATGTTGGCCAGGCTGGTCTCGAACTCCTGGCTTCAAGCCATCCACCTGCTTTGACCTCTCAAAGTGTTGGGATGACAGGTGTGAGCCATCGCATCTGGCCTAAAGTTGCTCCTTTTAGCAAGAGGTCATACAAAAGGTGTGTCTTATTTGCATGCCTTTTCATCAAATTTTGCTGAGCAGTGTGTTTGCCAGATTTTTGGTTGGCATTGTTCTTTTTCTTAAAAAGTTAGCATTGTAATTAAAGCAAAAGATCAATTTGTGTGAAGTAACAAATTAGTCATGCTTATTAAATTTAAAACCCTTCTTATGTGTACTTTTCTAGTTTTTTTTGGTTGTTGTTGAGGATACATATCTTTGTATTGGATCCAGCCTATTCTTTGTAGACATTATGTTTCTTTCCTTACACATGATGTTTTTTCCTGTTTATCTGGTTAACTTCTTAGCTCAAAAACTATCTTCTCTAAGCATCCTTTTCTGACCTCCCTGTGTATGCTACCTCCATTCCTGCTATTCCATGTATATTGCTTTTAGCCAGGTCGTCAATAATCTAAATCTTAGGGGTTATATTTCAGTTCTTATTCTATCTTGCTGTGAAACTGGTCAGTGTTAATTTCTTTCTTTTCTTACATACTCTTTTCCCACTTTCTTGGTTTTCTTCCTTTTGTTGTGTAGTTGCTGCTGCTTTTTCTTTCTTTGTGATCTCCTTCTCTTCTGTTCATTCCACTAATGTTGATGTTCCTCAGGTAATTTCTCTGGGCTCCTTTGTTTTTCCAGCATGTCAGATCCTCCGAGGAAAATGTCATTTATTTAATAACTTCAGTTCTCATCTAGTCATTATGACCCCCAAATAAAAACTCTTAAATTAGACCTTCCTTCTGTATTCCATACTAATATATAGGTATCTGCAAACAACTCAGGGATTCTTCTCCAGTCTCCCTGATGATGTCATTTCTTTGCTCAAAAATGTTCAGTGCCCTTCTTGACTACCAAATGTGTTGGCTCCAAACTATATTTCTAGCTTTATATTCTGCTTTTCCACATACAGTCTTTGCTCTATCTAGTTCAACTTGATTTCTACTAATGTAATCTGAAACACCTCCCTTTTATTTGCTCTTGCTTCATACCTTCCTCTCTTAAATAGATCCTTACCTCTTACAGATGCCCAGACAGCTCTGATGTTTTCTTGATGCTGGAACTGTCCCTGTTCCAGTTAGTCTATATTAATCTTTCCTTTTTCTGAACCCCTATATTTTATTGATATCCATTTAATAACATTACTACATTCTGTTTGTTGTATGATTATTTAGTACTTGTCAGTCATATCCTTGAGGGCTGGAATTAAGACACTTTCCCTTATAGGACCCAGACACTGTACCTGGTATATGGTGGATATTCCTTGTCTGACGTGGTGTTTGACTGAGAGGTTGAGGAGGGACGCCTCTGATAACTCTTTCAGTTATCATTCATGTTAAGTTCTGGGAACACAACAGGGTTGATTGCCGTTTCATTGCTCAGCCTGTGTATGTAGTTATAGCCTAGATTTATGCTCAATATATGTGGGAAAGCAGTTGTGGATTTTTGGAACTCCAGCTGATGGCACTTCACATTTTTTTGATTTTAAGATGAATGTTTCCTCCTACATTTTTGACATAAATGAAATTAGGATGTATCCTATAGTTGAAGGCCTCTTGAGGTGATAATTGGTGATGCTGTACTGTTTTTAATGTATCTTTAATAATGGTATGTCTTACATTCCATAGCATCTTAGATTTGAGGAATTTTAGTAAGTATACTATAAGGTTATGCTTGATTTCCTTTCTTAAAATTATATCACCCAAGAGTATCATGATTGCAGAGGACAGAGTGGCTTCTACTCAACATTCTTTCCAATCCAGCTGCATTACATAGCAGTTTTGCAGGTTTGGTGGGGTAGAGTCTCCTTATTACAGTACTTGTGGTAGGTTCCCATTGGCATGGATAATTCTGGTCAACCTTATTCCCTATCTGCAATGGTTGGTTCTGTGGTGGGAACAAAAACTGATATGTCCAATTAAAGTGAGATTCAGAGCTTTCTTTTGGTAGGAAGAAATGCTTTTGCTCTCCCCTTTTATATGAGTACAGGGTAGTTCCAGGACCCATTGGCATCTATACTATTACTGAGGGGGAGCTTCAAGCCAGCTCTGGAAGAGGGCAGAGCAGAGGGCATTGGAGAGAAAGGAGTTGCAGCCATAAAGAGGCAGCAGAGCATCAGCAGTTAAGAGCATGGCTCTGGTTTAGATTGCATGGGTTTGAATGCCAGCTCTACTACTTAGTGACTGTGCCACCCTGGGCAAATATAGTAATAGATGCTCTCTGTACCTTAGGAAAAGTTCCTTATCTGCAAAATGGGGATAATAGCTTTCAGAAAGTTGTGGCAAGGATTAAATAGATTAATTCACACAAAATGGAGAGAGCAGTACTTGACACATTGTATTTGCTGTTGTTACTGTTGTCTTATTTATTTATTTATTTATTTATTTATTTATTTATGAATGAATGAATGAATGAATGAATGAATGACAGAGTCTCGCTCTTTCGCCCAGGCTGGAGTGCATTGGCGCAGTCTTGGCTCACTGCAGTCTCCACCTCCCATGTTCAAGTGATTCCCCTGCCTCAGCCTCCCGCATAGCTAGGACTATAGGCGTGCACCACCACGTCTGGCTAATTTTTTTGTGTTTAGAAGAGACGTGGTTTCACCATGTTGGCCGGGATGGTCCTGATCTCCTGACCTCATGATCCAAGGTGTTGGGATTGCAGGCGTGAACCACTGCGCCCAGCTGTCATTTTTATTTTTAACAAACTCTGAAACCTGCCCACCCTCTGGGCTTTTAAATTTTTTAATGCAAATCTGTTTTTTTTGTTGTTTGCAACTGAAAAACATCCTAACTCTTATACTGGTTAGCGTAGAACTCTGAGACTAATTCAAATTCAGCTTAAAGATAAATATTAAGTAAGTAGTTTGACTTCCTTCCCACTATATACTTTATACAGTAGGTTAAAGGAGCTCTAAAAAGGTGAGAATTACTATTGCATAGACCAATTTTTTTCTAGTATTGAACAAACCAATCCAAGGGTATTTATGAGAGCTAACTGAATTACCTTCCTCCCTCCTTATTTTAACAAATATGCACTAATAAAATGGTACTGGCTTTTAGTACCTATGTTGTGAAGTGGTCTAAAATTTTTTTATATTTGAACATTTTATTGAGTAGATAAGCAGACATTTTCAGTTACTTTTAGTCATGTAAGTATCCCCATTTTCATGTCTGTATTTGGAATTCCTCTAAAATAAGTTAAGGATTTAAGAATCTTTTAACTTTTTAAATATACCTCTACATTCTAAATTCTTCTGCTTTTTTTTTTTCCTCATGAGATAAGATCTCACTCTATCGCCCATGTTGGAGTGCAGTGCCACAATCATGGCTCATTGCAGCCTCAACCGCCTGGGTTTAAGCAATACTCCTACCTCAGTTTTCTGAGTAGCTGTGATTGTAGGCATGCCCGGCTGATTTTTAAAATTTTTGTAGAGATGGGGTCTCCCTATGCTGCTCAGGTTAGTCTTGAACTCCTGGGCTCAAATGATCCTCCCACCTTGGCCTCCCGAAGTGTTGTGATTACAGGCATGAGCCACCACACCTGGCCTGATTAATCTTTCTTAAATGTATGTATGCTCATATTTCTTTTAATGTGTAATATTAGAAGTGTTTTAGGTCTTTATTTCTAGGTTTGGTGATAGTTCTGTGACCAGAAATATGTTACAGGAACTTACAAAACTCAGTGTGTTCCAGTATGACACTCACTTTCTGTAGCTAGCTTCCTTTCTTTGTTTACATATAACCTGGATGGCTGAAAGGTGTAGTCTCCTTGCTTCCTGTCTGCTAACGTCTCTTTCCTTGCTAGTAGTTAAAAACACACACTTTCAAAGGAGTTCAGTGGTTTCTAAAATTATTTTTATGGCATTATAGGTTCTCAGACTTATACAGAGTTTTATTGTTTACTATATATATATTTTTTTCTTTATAAGATTTCTGAAAAGTAGAGAGGGCAGACATTATTTTATCCTATTGTAGATGAACAAATGGTGGCTTCTAGTTAATATAATATGGTGGTGACATATACAGAAATATGTGATTTTCCTCTCAGAGTTGAAAGTATCAAATACTCAGCATTTGACTTTAATTGGAAAACACTAACAGTATTCCCACTAAGGTTGGGACCATTGTACTGGCAGTATTAACAAATGCACCTGACAGGAGAAAACAATCAGAGGTACTGTAATTGGAAAACGATTTCTATTTGCAGCTTATGTGACATTTTACTTAAAAAAATCCTAGTAAGTCAATGATAAAACCTTACTTAGTGAACCTCAAAAAACATTATGTTAAGTGAAAATCAGACATAAAAGATTGCATGTCATATAATTCCAGTTGTCTAGGTTGGTATTATATCTGTAACACCTGGAGAGCTGTGGTCTCTTCTGAATGGAACCATACATGGGTGGGTTTTGGTGTGTGCTGAAAAAGTTTTGGGGCTCTGCCACCACTCACTGCATATGGTCTGCCTATGGTCACTCAGAAGTCTGGACTGGCACTTTGGAAGGAGACCTGAGGTAGTCTTGCTGTTATCAGTTTTACATTGAGCCTGGGGTTTTTGCTGATTAAATATAATCAAGTAGGATAAATTGCAACATTAACAGGATAATTATTCATTTAACCTCTACTAATGTGAATTCTGTTATATTTAGTACTTGATTACTATTGTCACTATGTGAAAGTATAGTATAAAATAAGAAATTATGTAAACTATAATTATATTTTTGCCATTGAATATGTTGATGTGATAACTTTTTGAATGTTGATAAAAAAGCTGTAGCATCTATAAGATAAACATCATTATGAACCAAAGATGACAAAACAATTTTGCAAATAACTATTTGGCCTAATTTCCTTTTTTCAAATTCTCAACTGCCATTTTTTTTTTGGCGATGTCAGAAGTTCAAAAACTTACTTGAATGAGAAGATATTACCAGTAAACTCGTTGGCTAATTAAAGTATTTCTTGATTTTGAAAATCATACACAGCTATTTTATGACAGATTGAAACGAAAGCAATGTAGAATGACCATATTTCAGTAAATCATCTGTGAAAACTTCAGGCAGACATTTATATCAGTTAGTAAAGATGCTGGTTTTCAGTTTTCTTCCCAACAGATGCGCTAACACAGACCAGCTTAAATATGTTGCTTGGTAGGCATTGTTCTTGCTATGTTTTAGTAAGTTTACTTGTTTTCTGCTTTATTTTTATTTTTGTGGTTGTTTTGTCCTCTCTTTTTCTGTCTTCCTTAGAATATTTATTAATATTCTATTTTGTCTCTTCTGTTGACTCGTTAGCTATACTTATTTGTTGTTGCTTTCGGTTTAAAACATCTATCTCTAACTCATTATAATCTGTAAAATAATATTATAAATTCAATATATAATGTAAGAACCTTACAATAGTATACTTCTATTTCTCCCCTCCTATTTTCTGTGCTATTTCATCATGCATTTTACTTTTACATGTTGTAAACCCTACAGTACTTTGTCATAACGTTTCTAGCACTCTTCATTTCTTTGTATTTATCTGTTTCTAGCTGCTATCCTTTTTCTTCAACCTGAAAAACTTCCTTAAAAATTTCTAGTTTTAGGTCTGTTGGTACCCAATTCTCCTTGCAGTTGTCTGGATTTTTTATTTTGCCTTTATTTTTAATGATTTTTCTGCTAGATATAGAATTCTGGCTTGAATTTTTTGTTTTTACCTTTCATTCACTTTAAAGATGTTCCATTGTCTCCTGGTTTGCATTGTTTCTGGGGGACACTTCAGTGGCAAAGTTTTTACAATGGTCTATAAGTTTCTGCTTGTTCTAAACTTTGACAGAACAAAGTTTTCTTCTCCCTCCCTCTTTTAAACAGGCTGCTTACCTTCTCCCTGTTTTCCCATTTATTGCCTAGTCTTTGGGGACCACTCTTATACTGGATTTCTTATAGTGCAGGCTTTTTTTTTTTTTTTTTTTTTTTGAGATAAATTGTCCAGCTTAGTTTTAAACTCCTGGCCTCAGGCAATCCTCCTGCCTCAGACTGCTGCTGCTGTGTAGCTGGGACTACAGATGTATGCCTTCACATCCGACTACTTAAAAAAATTTTTTTAGAGGTAGCATCTTGTTATGCTTCCCAGGCTAGTGTTGAACTCCTGGCCTCAAGTGATCCCACTAACTCATTCCCTCTGCCAGGTGGGATTATAGGCACAAGCTACTGCTCCTGGCTCATGCAGACTTATGAGAAAACATTCTGTGACTACTCTCTGTGTACTTATACCACACTTGTTTTCATTCTGACTCTATTTTTCTTCACTTACCACTGTGTGATGTATGTGTTTGTTATTGTTTTGTTTCTTCTTTTGAATTTTGGATCCAACTAGAGAGGGAACTAATTTTGTTATTATCTTCTAGAACAGTGTCTGGCACAAAGTAAGGGGTTCAGTGAATATTTGTGGCCAGAAAGAAAGACTTCGGTTCATTAAGGAGGTGGTTCTAGAAATTCTGGGAGATAGAAAGAGCTATCTTTAAAAAAAGTTAGAATAAATATAAGGGTACTTATGAGTTCATTGTTTGAAAATACTGTGCACTAGGTGCAGTGGCTCACACCTGTAATCCCAGCACTTTGGGAGGCCCAGGTGGGCGGATCACTTGAGGTCAGGAGTTCGAGACCAGCCTGGCTAATGTGGCAAAACCTCATCTCTACTAAAAATATGAAAATTAGCTGGGCGTGGTGGTGCACGCCTGTAATCCCTGCTACTCGGGAGGCTGAGGCAGGAGAATCTCTTGAACCTGGGAGGTTGACATTACAGTTAGTGGAGATCACACCACTGGACTCCAGCCTGAGTGACAGAGTGAGACTCCATCTCAAAAAAAAAAAAAAAAAAAAAAAAAAGCAAGCATTGTAGCCTTTGTTACTAATTTCCCAGCATATCAGGAGCAGGTTATGCTTTCTGAGTCTGCTAAATGAAGGATGAGATCAGGCAATGTTTAAAATCCCATCCAACTATAATACAGACATTTATCTATTTATTCTAAACAAGATCCTAACTAGGTCTCTTCCTTAGTTGTCCTTGCAAAAGTCCATTTTAATCAGGCTAAATATGTAGTAGAGAGATTATGTCATTTTCCTATGCAAAAATCTTTGCCCTAGTATTCTTCATCCATGGCTCATCATCGAAGGCCCTTCACCGTTTCATGCCATTCTGTCTCCAGTATTCCACGTCACCATTCCTTAGTTGTGATGGCTAACTGGGTTAAGGGATGTCTAGATAGCTGGTAAAATATTATCTCTGGATGTATCTGTGAGAGTGCTCCAGGAAGAGATGAGCATTTGAATCTGCAGACTAGTAAAGATCACCCTCATCAGTGCAGGTGGGCATTATCCAGTCTCTTGAGGGCATGAGTAGAATGAAAAGGAGAGGAAAGGTGAATGTGCTCTCTCTCTCTCTTTTCAGCTGGCACATTCCTCTCCTCCTGCTCTTGGGGCTCTTGTTTCAGGGGCTTTCAGACTCAGACTTCAGTCCCTGGTTTTCAGGTGTGTTCTGTTCCTTGCATTGCCCTCGACGTTCCGGGCTTTGCTTTCAGCTTCCCTCTCCCTGCGCAGCAGCTCAGCTGTAGGCCTTTCTGAGCTCCCTTTGGACTTAAAAATCTTTTTTCTGTTTTACTGTTTTTAATTTTAAGCCTTGTATTATTTTCAAATATCTCTAGATTATTTAAGATGGTTTTTAGTCTCTCTCTCTCTCTTTTTTTAAAGTATTTAAAGTCTTATTGCCTTTAATATAGACTCTCTGACTTACAATAAAATGATGAAATTACATTAGAACTTTCATTTTAAGGTCATCTTGTTTTTTTTCCTTATTTCTTTTATGGAATTGAAGGTCACCTTTTCTATTTTATTATTTTACTGCCTTTAGTAGTTTTAACAATACAATGGGGCTCTTGAGATCTTTTTATTAAAATTGTTTTGGTAACTTCTAGTTTACAGAATTAGTAATAGCACTTTATTTTTTTTAAAGGAACTTGTCAAGCCATTTATTCTTTGTTGTAAGGTAAATAAAAATGGTACACCTGCTTTAGCCTTATTGGTAGTTTTGTGTAATACAGTGAAACATATAATGTTAGTAGATATTAAAGAAGCATCTTCCTTAAACATTTGTTGTTTCATCAATATGAGACATGCTAAATGTGATTAGTAATTTAGATTATTCCTTGCCAGTTAATGATGCAAATAGTGTTGACCCTTACCTACCAGATGTAAATGTGCAGTGTAAACATTGGAGAATAATGGCTGTTTGAGGAGTTCAGAGTTTATTTCTATGTAGGATATTATACTTTTACAAGACTATGTGTTGACATATACTAACTAGCTGCCTAGAAAGATCTGTCTTATGAAAATTGTCGTACTTCAGAACCCAGACGAAGAAAATGGTAAAGTTAATCAATTATGGCATTAATCCCTCCAAATTGGATTGGTTATTTTTCCAGTTAATGACTTTTTGCCTTGCTCCACGACAATTTCTCTTTCCTAACCTATGCTAAAATTTTAGTGGGCACTACCCTTCTTGTTAACATTTCCATTTTAATATATTTTGAAGATTTATCTTGAAAGCTTTTTGTTAGTAGGCATTTGATTTATTAGAACAAGCCAAAGATCAGATATTTCTGGCAGCTGAATCCTTTACGTGTGTAGGATATCATACCAAGTATGAGACTATCTTCTCTGTCCATTCATATGACTTTCTCTAGATAAGGTCATGAATTCTTGGAGATAAAACTGTCGTTCTTCACATATTCTCCCTAGCCTGTTAAATTATTTACAAATGAACCTTGGATGATGATGATTTCAGATTGACTCTAGTCTGAATTATCGTTGACTGCAGTGTGCTTTAGGAAGTAGGTGCTTAATACATGTTTGTTGGCATGGCTGTGAAGTCACAGTGCCTTTAATGGTTTTATTTACTTCCAACCCCAAGCTATAGGAACAGTCTCTTGCATTATGGAGTCAATTTCTTTTTGCTGTACTTTTAGTTCAACTTAATCTTCTAAACTTCTTACTGAGTTGTTTATGTATTAGGTTCTTATTCATACTATATCAAGTCATGACAAACTTTTCAGCTTAAAACGGTGAACCCCAACCTTTTTTTTTGCACCAGGGACTTGTTTTGCGGAAGACAGTATTTCCAGGGAGTACGGTGAGGGGGCAGATGGTTTCTAGATAAAACTGTTCCATCTCGGATCATCAGGCATTAGATTCTCATAAGAAGCATGCAACTTAGATTCCTGGCATGCACAGTTTCACAATAGGATTAGTGTTCCTACAAGAATCCAGTGCCATCACTGGTCTTGATACAGGAATGCTGGGAAAGGAAGAGAGTGGTCCCTTTAAATAAGGAAGGGGGTTCCAGGCACGGTGGCTCACGCCTATAATCCCAGCACTTTGGGAGGCTGAGGTGGGTGGATCATTTGAGGTCAGGAGTTCCAGACCAGCCTGGCCAACATGGTGAAACCCCATCTCTACTAAAAATACACAGTACAAACATTAGCTGGGCATGGTGGCAGGCACCTGCAATCCTACCTACTCAGGAGGCTGAGGCAGGAGAATCGCTTGAACCTGGGAGGCAGAAGTTGCAGTGAGCCAAGATTGTGCCACTGTACTCCAGCCTGGCTACAAGAGCTAAAGCCTGTCTCCAAAAAGAAATTAAAAAAAAAAAAAAATTAAGAAGGGGGTAAGGAAAGTGCTGGGTAGATGAGGGCATCATCCCTGGCTAGGGCTCTACCCCCATGGACCTTGGTGAGGACAGGGCTTTGCGCTCAACTGTTGCATTTTCAAAGACCATCCTGGTCTGCCACATCCCCATCCTGGGCATATAAAAACCCAAGACTGTAGCAAGGCACAGACAGAAGCTGCTGGAGGACAAGTGGCTGGACATCGAGAGGATATCTAGGGGAGCATGCCGGCAGAAGAGCACACCAGCAGATGCTGGCACGCTGACAGGCCAGTGACCAGCAGAACCACGGGAGTTTTGGGGTCGCTGAGTGGCCTGACTCCAGGGGAAAACCATTTCCCTCTGGCTCCCCCATCTGCCGAGAGCTACTTAATAAAACCTTGCATTTATTCCCCAAGCCCACTGTGATTTGATTCTTCCAGTACACCAAGGCAAGGAACCCCAGGATACAGAAATCCCTTTGTCCTTGTGATAAGGAAGGGAATCTAATTGAGCTGACTAACATAAGCCACCTACAGGCGGCTAAATTAAAAGAGCACCTTGTGACACAAATGCTCACTGGGGCTTCAGGAGCTGTAAACATTCAGCTCTAGACACTGCTGTGGGTTCGGAGCCCCACCACCTGCCCGTCTGTATGCTCCCCATAGAGGTTTGAGCAGTGGTGCACTGAAGAAGCGAGCCATTCCCCCTGTCGCAGAGGGGCATGAGGGAACCTTTAATCTACTTTCTGCCTTCGGAGGAGTTTGCTTGTTATACATATTTCATATAAATGGAACCATATAATATTTGTTGGTTTATCCCTATTGTAGCATGTATCAGAACATCTGTTGGTTTTTGGACTTGGAGAGTATACGGGTGAAGATAATTCCCCCCACTCTGAAAGTCTGAATTTGCTGAAATAACCTGACAATAGACTAATTAACAGGGGAAAAGGCATAGAAATTTATTAATGTGTATAAGCACAGGAGCCATGCAATATATGAGACTCAAATAACTTTTGAGTCTTTGCAAAGACCTTTGCAAAGGTTATGATGGTGAGAGAAATCCAACACAGCTGACTTTATCTTGCTTCTAACCCCACAAGCTAATTTTCTGCTCATTCCTGGGTATAGGTCAAGCTAACTAGGAGAGGAGTTTAGTTTACAGTTTAACTTTAAAGAAGGGATGATAATAGTCCTTCCTGAAACTGGTCCTCCCCTTGCTTGGGAACTGAAACTGCCTTTGTAAAACAAATGGAAGGCAACAAGATTAGAATTATGATAAGGGTCTGAATTCTGCTAAGCTATAGGCACAGTTAAGCAGAGATAACCAGCCAGCTTCCTTAACTTGGTTACTGCTGGAGGTCACAAGATTTGTAACTTCCCTAGTTGCTCCTATAGATAACATCACTATTGTAAACCCTGAGATTGGTTTTTGAGATATTTTTCAGACTTTCGCATTTTGATGAACTGACTGATGCCATCTGGACCATGACTGTACCAAGGAACTGACTCAGCTCATCCCGTGACCCACACCTAGAAACTGACTCCACACGTGAAGACAGTTCCAACACTCCAGTGATTTCATCTCTAATCAGTAGCATATACTACTCCCTGATCCCCAGCTTGCCAAATTATCCTTAAAAACCCTGGGCTCCAAGCTTTCAAGGAGGTGGCTTTGAGAGATATTGCCCCTCCTTCCTCTCAGCTGCCTTACAATAATTAAACTCTTCTCTGCTGCAACACTCCTACTGTTCTCAGTGTACTGGCTTTTCTGGGCAGCGGGTAAGAAGAACCTGTTGGGCTGTAACAGAAGGGCCAGATAGCCACAGCTTAAATAGCACCCTCCTCCTAGGGGACAGGGAGATGGGGGAATGCAGGCAATTTTGGGGGTATAGTAAGTGACTTTTAGGAGAATTTAATGGGTCCAAGGAGCAGACAGTAGTTTGTAAATGGTTCTTTTTGGAAACTGAATGAGACTCACAGTTATGGGAAGTTGAGGGGAGGAACTGCAGGGTGAACAAAGGTTGTCCTATTATGCAGTTAAAGTCTCTTAGGTAACCTCTCAAAGCTGCTCTCTGAAGAATAGGTGAAAAGTGTGTCTGGTCATGAACTTTTATAGTTTCTTCTCTTCTCAGGTTTATCTTTCCTGGTAATTTAATGAGAGTTCTAGGGAGGAGGTTTAAGAGAATTTTGTCTCTTTTGGAAAAAGTTTCCTCAAAAAAAAATTTTTTTTTGGAAAAAAAAAAAAAAATTCCAGAGAGCTCCTCTCTGTGCTTTGGGGGTTGAAGAGAAACAGGAGAAGGTTACAGAGTCCTTGGTTCTGAGGCAGCTTCTAAGGTCTTCTGATTTTTTTAAATTCAAAAGTGCCCAGCATATGAAAACATCATACTTTGGGGTATCATTTTTCTGAGCCCCAATAATAGTAATTTTCTGCTGAAAACATTTGTATGGTTTTCAATACAAAAATGTATTCTTTATTTTCCCCCTTTTCTTTCATTTTATATGACCTTCGTAAAAGGTTTGTTTTTTTTTACTTTTCCCAGTGGACACTGTTATAATTGTAGGCTTGTTGATTCATGCTGATGAATAGTAATTTCTTGCAAGTTATTATGGCACATAGGGTTCATTTTTCATGTGATCTGCATAAAAATAGTTGTGGTGAATACTAATCAAGTAAGAATGCAGATTTGAATACTACGCTTCAAAGAAAAAAACTTAATTAGAACCCATAAGTCACAGTGGTGGTCCCTCTGCAGGGAAAGTATGCTTTACTAGTTCCGTAAGTTAAAACTTTTATCTTGTTCCAACCTATAAATTGATTAGTGACACTGCATGGATAAGAAATTGGCAGCGGGTTGGGCAGAACTACTGTCTCATATGATGTTCTTAAGGATTGTTTATTATTAGTAGTAGCATAGTTTAAACTAAAACTGGTTTTCCCAGGATAAAAATTTATTTGACCAGTTAAATCAAGTTTATTTCTCAAAAAATTTATAAGTGAATGCATTGTACTATATGCAACATAGGAGATATTAATTACTTTTAATGGCAAAACCCGAAGGTTCTTTCGCACCAACCTAATACAAAGAAATATAAGTCCTCTAAGAGCTTACAGTCTAGTGTACTTATCTGTGGGAGTTTATACGTACATGTATGCAGTTCAAGACTTAACATACAGAAAGTTAATTAACACAGAATTAAATGGTGTGCCCAGAACACCATAAAAATGATATCAGAGTTTGAGGGCTAATAGGTAAATAAACTTATATATACTAGTGGCGTTCAGTATTTTTATTTTAAGTGATGCAAAAATTTTTTTCTCTAAATGATATCTTAAACTGAACCAAAAGGGTGAACAAATGGTGAAAGCTGGGCCTGATGGTGTGTGTGTGCCTATAGTCCTGGCGACTTGGGATGCTGAGGCAGGAGGATCACTTGAGCCCAGTAGTTTGAGTCTAGCCTGGGCTGAACATAGTGAGATCCTTATCTTTAAAAGAAAAAGTGAGCGAACATTCATTCATTCATTTAAGTTTTAGTGCTGGGGACCAGGGTTCTAGATACAGTTCTGTGAAATAGCTTTATGACCTGGGACTATTCACCTCAACTCTGGGTCAATTTCCTTCTTAGTAAATGGACTAATAATGGGATTGTTGTAAGGATTAAAAGTAATGGAGTAAGTAGTTAAAGCATTTAAAAAGGGTCTGGGACATTGTAGGTACTATATACTTTTTATCTATTATTATTGCTGTTACATTAGAAGTGGGGGATGGGCCACAACACTTTCCTTTCTCTTTGCATCTGTGGGTCCTAAGCCTAGAGAAGGTAAATGCTATCACAGTTCAGAGAAGAAACGATCACTTAAGCTGACATGGCAGTTTTTGTAGAAAAATTATTGACAGTGTATCTGTGTCAACAGTTCCAGGCGTTTGTTAGTTTTATTATCATCTTTCGGCTATGATCTTCATTACGGTAATATAAACATACCTAAGCTGAAATAGCTTTAAATTAAGGCAGCGTTTCGTGATGGGTACTGTTCTGCTCATCAAGATTTACCCAGTGTGGATGTCAAAAACCTGGCTTACGCCTGTAATCCCAGGATTTTGGGAGGCCGAGGTAAGTGGATCACCTGATGTCACAAGTTGGGGAACATTTATTTTTACATATATTTGTATATGTGTGTGTGCACATTAGTGTATATATGAATATATATTTTATTTACATAAATAGTATGCAGTTAAAATATATACATAAAAGCCTTAAAAATAATGACAGTGAGAGCTATTTACATGACACCATGTATTCTAAATCTCATTTCTTCCTGTAGCAAACCCAAACCTTAACCTTGTAGAGAAGAGAATGGTTTTGGTTTTATGTGGCTCCTTCTCTGTGTCCCACGTGGCTGATTTGGGATGTCTGATGTTTGCTTCAGGGCTTTGCTAACTTACCAGATAATATTCTTAGTTTTTTCTTTCATATTTTCCAAGGACAATCTTTAAATAACATTTAAAAATGGCTCTTTTGGGCCGGGCGTGGTGGCTCAAGCCTGTAATCCCAGCACTTTGGGAGGCCGAGGCGGGTGGATCACGACGTCAAGAGATCGAGACCATCCTGGTCAACATGGTGAAACCCCGTTTCTACTAAAAATACAAAAAATCAGCTGGGCATGGTGGTGCGTGCCTGTAATCCCAGCTACTCAGGAGGCTGAGGCAGGAGAATTGCCTGAACCCAGGAGGCGGAGGTTGCGGTGAGCCGAGATCGCGCCATTGCACTCCAGCCTGGGTAACATGAGTGAAACTCTGTCTCAAAAGAAAAAAAAAAAGGCTCTTTTGCTTTCCTCTAATATGTCTGTCACATTTCTCACTGCTGGCTTTATTTGTAAATAACAGTGGGTGATTTCTCAGCCCTGGTGGTTTCTCTGTAAAGACTGCATTCTGTTTTGCATTTGGTAACTATGTCTCTCTGACTGCTCTAGGGGTAGGAGGAGTCTGTATTCCAAAGAGAAAATGAATTTTCAAATGTAGGGATACATTTCTGTGTTGTGCCATTATATGCCACCCCTCTTTCCCCTCACAGATAGAAATTATGGGGAATTACTTTGTAATCACTTCATGTTCAATATTACATTACCACACCAAAATAAAATATTTAATTCTAAGGTTAATGGTTTTGTTTTTTAAGAGTTTTAATCACTTGGGGACTAAAAAAAATCCCACGTTGATTTGCTAGTGCATTGTGTTAGGCTGTTGCGTTGCTATAAAGAAGTACCCGAGGCTGGGCAATTTATAAAGATAAGAGGTTTACTTGGGTCACAGTTCTGCAGCCTGTATAAGAACCATGTGTGGCACCTGGCATCTGCTTGGTTTCTGATAGAGCCTCAGGAAGCTTACAGTCATGGTAGAAGGCAAAGCTGAGCTGGCCTGTCAAATGGAGAAAGCAGGAGCTAGTGTCAGGGGGAGGTGTCACATACTTTGAAGTGAGCATATCTTATCATGAGAACAGCACTAAGCCATGAGAGATCGTCCCCCATGACCCACATGGGGGTAGTGCTTTCTCCAGGCCCTACCTCCAACACTGGGGATTACAGTTCAACATGTGATTTGGTGGGGATGTATATTCAAACTACATCATGCACCCTGATGAGGATAGCTGTTGTTAAACAAATCATTCTGTTGGGAATAGAACTGTTGTCATTTCCTTTAGCTATTTACCCATTTTTTTCGAAGTAAATTTTAGTCTGTTATAGAGAGTGTAGCCTGATGATTATGGGCATAGGTTCTGGAGTCAGGTACCTGGATCTGAATATAAATTAGACTATTTACTGTGTGACTTTGGGCAACCTAACTTTCTGTTCCCAGTTTTCTCATTTGTAAAATGAAGCTAAATTTGGTATCTACCTGATAGGATTATTATAAAGACTAAATGAGATGCTTAGCACAGTTCTTGGTACGTAGTTAGCACTAATTATAATTACTGTAGAGTGGTAGCATGATGTAATAGAATCAGACAAATATGGGTCGTAATCCTAGCACTGGTTGAGGGGGACGGTGGAGGTGTCTCTATACATGACCTTGAGCAAACTGTTTAACCTGTCTTGTCTTGATTTCTTCAACCTATAAATTGTGGGTAACATTCCTTATCAGGTAATTAGGAATATCTGATACATACCAAAATTTAGAAACCGCTACTATATTCATCTTCTCTCCTTTTCTTTCTACTTTTTAATTCAGTTTAAGAATGCTACAAATTCAGGAAACTTTTTAATTTACTGAAAGAAAAATCAGTTCGTATCCTTTTTAACACATTAAGTAGTTGTCATTCAATATATTTTATTTAGTGTTATTGGAATTGATTTTTTTTCAATGTCTAAACTATTTTTAGCAGAATTACAGGAAACAAATAGAAGACATTGAAAAGAGATCAAGTATTAAAGAATGTTAAGGTTTTATTTCTAAAGGATAATTAGGCAATGCAGTTTTGTCTTCATTAGAAGCCAAGAAGGAAGAAACTAAAGATATGCCAGGTCAGGGAAATGAGACAGCAGTCCTTGTTTAGTCTTTGATTAGCATCAGCAACACTAGGATGATCCATTCAAGCTGGGATGGGGCTACAGGAACTACCCAAGGAATTGTAAGTCATATTTACTGAGTAGGTAAAGATTCGGAGAGGTTTGAGATGATTTGATAGTAACAAGCCAAGATCATTTCTGTAGGTTGTCGGGGATGTGTGACAATGGCAGTTAGCGCAAAACTAGTTGGCTTAGTCAGGGAGAGGTGATAGGGGAATACAAAAGATAGTGGCTTCTCTACCTTAAGGTTTTATACTTTAAAGACTTGGCTGGGCTCAGTGGCTTATGCCTGATAATCCCAGCACTTTGGGAGGCCAGGTGGATCACTTGAGGTCAGGAGCTCAAGACTAGCCTGGCCAACATGGTGAAACCCCATCTCTACTAAAAATACAAAAATTAGCCAGGTGTGGTGGTGGGTGCCTATAGTCTTAGCTACTCAGGAGGCTGAGACAGGAGAATCACTTGAAGCCAGGAGGCAGAGTTTTCAGTGAGCTGAGATTGCACCACTGTACTCCAGCCTGGGTGAGAGCGCGAAACTCTATCTCAAAAAAATAAAAATAAATAAAGACTTGCTTCTAGAGTAGGAATTAGGATGGGGAGACGCCAGAACTTTATGGAGAACTCCTAAATTTCATTTTTCCCTCTGTTTATCAATACTCCTGGGCAGTCAGAAAGCTGTTAGTCCCTAATACCTTAGGGACATGTAACTCTGATTTTCCTGTATAGTAAAATAATGATAGGAAACAGCAACCGTTTATTCTGTAGATGACCAATTTTTTTCCCCAGAGATGTCAAGAATGGGACATCACCCCTTTGAAGCACAAAACTCCTTTTTATAAACATATATTTTGAGACATGCACATGCATACACACGCACACAAACAAATGCTATCCTGAAGAGAAAATCTTAATGTAACTACTTATGTACACAATTTCAAAATGCAATATAGTGCAATATTGTAATTTTTTATGATAAAGTTATTTATCATAAAACAGTGTATGTTACCTATTATGGCCAGAGTGTTTGCACCCTTCCAAAATTTATATGCTGTGTGATCTTAGCCCCCAAGTTGATAATATTAAGTGATGGGGTTTGGGGGAGGTAATTAGATCAGGAAGGCAGAGTCCTCATGAATGGGATTAGTGTCCTTATAAAAGAGGCCCCAGGAAGCTGACCTCTCCTTCCGCCATGTGAGGACACAGCAAGAAGGTACCATCTGTGAATGAGTAAACCTGCCTTCAGCAGACACTGAATCTGCAGACATGTTGATTTTTGGATTTCCCAACCTCCAGAACAGTGGGAAAAAAAAAAAAATATATATATATATATATATATATATTTTTTTTTTTCTTTTTTTTGAGAAGACCGAGTCTCACTTTGTCACCCAGGCTGGAGTGCAGTGGTATGATCTTAGCTCACTGCAACCTCTGCCTCCCAGGTTCAAGTGATTCTCCTGCCTCAGCCTCCCGAGTAGCTAGGATTACAGGCACTTGCCACCATGCCTGGCTAATTTTTGTATTTTTAGTAGAGATGGGTTTCACCATGTTAGCCAGGCTGGTCTCCAACTCCTGACCTCAGATAATCGGCCTGCCTCAGCCTCTTAAAGTGCTGGGATTACAGGCATGAGCCACCACGTCCAGCCGAAAAGTAAACTTTTGTTGTATGTAAGCCACCCAATTTATGGTATTCTGTTCTAGCAGCCTCAGCTGACTAAGATGTTGTTATATATAAATACCTAGGTACTAAGAGAAGTCACGGTACAGAATTACTGTAAAGGTGCAGCTCCAGTTGGAGACTGATACAGCTGTGTTGTGTTTGTGATTCAAATAGCATGACATTTTAGTCTGAAATGATGAACAACTCCTGGTAAGATTTCGAAGACAAAAGCACCAGCTTCTTTCATTTTATCTGGTGGTTGCAATGTTAGAAAATTCAGCATATATTAAATAAACTAAAATACAAGAATTGCTTCTTACATGTAATCAGCAGTTAGGTTCTAGACCTAAATGTCTGAACTGGACATTTGAAAGTTGTATGTGATTGTGACAGATACTGTGGGATATAAGCACCTTTGTCTCCTTCAGAGTGAATCCTGATGGTGTCCCGCAATTGTGAAAACCAAACTATCCTCACAAATTTCCAGACCTCCCAGGGGGCAATGCCAGACCTTTTGAATAGCAGTTTTATTCCATCTACAATCCCCAGGGGATTTAGTCAGAAGACAGGACAGTGATAGCTGCTGTCAATCCAAATCCCAAGAGACTTACTCTTGCCTGTCGTACCAATCTAATTAAATAAACTATAAAAATATTACCAGGTAGATAGCTTGGAAAAGGTTCTGTTTGTTTGCTTTGAAGGGAGGACTGCTGCATATTTAAGCAGTTTTGCATGGTGGCTGCAATAGAGCAGAGATTCTCCATCCAGACTGCCTGTGTTTGGATCCAGTCACATTGCCACTTACTAGCTATGTGATCCTGCACGAGTTGCCTAACCTCTAAGTGTCTCAGTTTTTTTCACTTGAAAATAAATAGGCACATTGAGTATCTACTTTGTAGGATTGTTGTGAGAATTTATTAAGCTGGTACATGTCATGTGCTTTGAATAGTGCCTAACGTGTAGCACAGTGGACTTGATGCACCGAAGAGAGACTTATGAGAAGAATGAAAAGGCAAAGACAGGCTTTTTAAAGCTGAGAAAGGAAATTATTAAATTAGAAGGCTGAAAATGAAAAAGATCATATGTTTTGATTTTCTCTCATAGTGCATCTTTACCAGAGCTCTAAAATTTTTTAATGGGCAAAATTCAGAAATTCAGCCTCATGCTTTCCTTCTTCCTTTTGGTAAGGATAATAATAGTTAATAGCTAACAGCTATAGAGCTCTTACTCCATGCAAAGCATAGTACTAATACATTTACAAACATTGTATCATTTAATTTTTAAACAAATCTGTGAGGTGCATACTATTAATACCCCCATTTTGGCTGGGCGCAGTAGCTCACACCTGTAATTCCAGTGTTTTGGGAAGCTGAGGCAGACGGATTGCTTGAGTCTTGGAGTTTGAGCTCTTATCTCTATTAAAAAAACAAACAAAACCCATTTTAACATATAGGAGAATAAGAGAATTAGAATAATTCACAGACTTGGAGAGATTCAGACTCAAACCATCTAATTTCAGAGTCCATTCTTTTAATCACTGTGCAACAGTGAACAATGAAATGCTCAAATAAAGATACCACTTGAGAGAAGCCTCAACCATTGAAGCCTGTGAAAAATCTCAGATTAATTGTGCAAGGTGACTAATCCTTGACGTTTTCTGGTTTACTCTGGGATTTTTATGTTCAGTTTGCTGGTGGAGTTTTTGGTTTTGTTTGAAAAGTGGGTTAGTATCTGTTAACCACAACTTACTATGTATTTTCCAATAGCTAGAAGAGTACATTTTGAGTGTTACCAACACAAATAAATGATAAATGTTTGAGGTGATGGATATGCTAATTTACTCTGATTTGATCATTACACATTGTGTATATGTGTAAAAATACCATACTGTATAGCCAGGCGTGGTGGCTCATGCCTGTAATTCCAGAACTTTGGGAGGCTGAGATGGGCAGATCGCGTGAGTCGAGGAATTTGACACAAGCCTGGAGAACATTTGAAACCTCATCTCTACAAAAAATAAAAAATTAGCCAAGCGTAGTGGTGCACATCTGTAGTCCCAGCTACTTGAGAGGCTGAGGTGGGAGAATTACTTGAGTCTGGGAGGTTGAAGTTGCAGTGAGCAATGATTACACTATTGCACTTCAGTCTGAGTTACAGAGTGAGACCCTGTCTAAACAACAACAAAAAACACATGCTGTACCTCATAAATGTTTATAATTATTATGTGCCAATTAAAATATTAAAGTAAAAAAGTGTATTAGTGTCTAAGTCAGAACTGCCTAAGGCACTTTCTGTAATGACAGACGGGTTTTATACTTGCTCTGTCCAGTATAGTAACCGGCCAGTAATCATATGTTGTTATTGATCACTTGAAATGTGGCTAGTGTGACTGAGGAAATTTTAAATTTTATTGATTTTTCATTAAATAGCCAAATGTGGTCAGTATTGAAGAGTGCAAGCCTAGATCAAGTAATGAGGATGCAAAGATCAAGTGCTCGCAGGGCCTTTCTAAGTGCTGCAGTTGCATTGACTCAGCTCTGTCTTGTTAACCTCAGACTCCTCACTCTGCTTTTTAGCAGGAGCAAGAGTCTGCAAGCAGATGTAGACATAATATATGTAGATGGTGGGGCTTACTTACCTCTTTTTGAATATAGAGGCCTTATGAGCATGTCTTCCCTTCTAGCAGGTGGGTGCTGTATGTGAAGTCTTCTAGTTTGTTCACAGGTTATCAGTCTCCACATCCTGGGTGTGTACAGCTGAACTGACTCAAGGAACCTCTAATTATTGCAGCATATGTTTCAGTTTTCATGCTGGAGGAAGTGTGTTCCCTTCAGTCAGAGAAGTCAGCACAGATGGGATCTTGAGCCAATGCCTCAAAATACAAAAACTAAACTGCTAACCTTTCACAGTTACCATGGTGCTGCTGACCTCAACAGCAGTGGCCACCGTGGTATGTGTAAAGCTTTTATAACAAAAAGCGAAACATTTCCACTTACAGCTATCATCGTGATTTGAATTTAAGATAGGTAAATGAAGGGTAACATGTTGGCTGGCTTTATTTATTTTAAAAGTTAACAGCATTCGAGCAACTGTAGGTTAGTTGTGTTTGGTGTGCCCGTATGTAGAGCAGCATACATTCCAATTCGGGTATGCATCCAAACCTGAATACATTTCTGTGAGACTGTTGACTTTGAATCAGGGTATGTGAGATGTTTTATCTGCTTTATATATTTTTTATATGCTTATCACAAATGTATGTGCTTGAACGTAGATAAATATTTTTTATTTTTTGGGCCCTATAAATGATATCATTGCTGAATGTAGTCTTATGCAATTTAAAAATCCTCAGCATTACATTTTCAGCATGTATCTGTTATTGCACATAGCATTAGTTATTAATTTTCGCCACTTTATGGTATTCTATGGTATAGCATAGACCACACTTCATCAGTTTTTCTGTCAGTGAACTTCTGGGTTATTTCCTAGTTAAATGTTCTTACCATTGATTATAATTTCTCTTGTATTACTGTTAGAAAGCAGCAAGAATAGGGAATAAATTATCCATATCTCATAGAAGGAGAGACTAGAGGAGAGGAACTAGGAATATAGGATATGTTTAAAATAGGGAGTAAAGAAGGAAACTGGGATATATTTTCTTGGTATGTGGAACCATCACTAATGCCATCTCATTTAATTCCTGGGCTCAAACTATCCTCCTGCCCTAGCCTCCCGAGTACTTGGGGCTATAGGCATGTGTCATCATGCTTAGCTAATTAAAAAAAAAAAAAAAGATTTTTTTATTTTTATTTTTTTTTAAAGACACAGGGCCTTGCTGTGTTGCTCAGGTTGGTCTCAACCTCCTGGCCTAAAGCAGCCCTCTTACCACAGCCTCCCAAAGTGCTGGGATCACAGGCTGAGCCACTGTACCTGGTCAACTGTAATTTATGCAACTACCCTGTGTAGTCCTTACTCTTCTAGTAATTTTCCTTTAGTCAGGGAGGAACTAAAAAAGCCACGTAGTCCGGGATCACCCTTAATCAGCCACAAATAGAGAACTTGACGCTGATTTATCAGCAATTTGCCATATGAGTTTTGTTTGTTTTAAATGGTGAATCTTAATGGAGAATTAGGGTAGAATGAGGTGCCAGCCTAGCAAATGATTGAACTTCATTTTTTTTTTTTTTTCTGTTGATGACATTTTTGACTGCTACATGCATAATAGAACTTAGGTATAGATTTAAAATTTATTTCCATATTTTAAATTATTGACTGTTATTGCTAGGCCAGAGCTCATAAAGCCCAAGTGAGTGCACAGCTGAATAGAGAAAAATATCTTTATAGTGAACGAAGGCTGGAAATTGGCATTGCTCATTGCAGGTGGCTGTTGGATTTGCTCATGTTTTATTTAGGTGTTTAGCGGTGCCATTTGAGCTTCTAATTAAAGTTGTGCCTGCACTTCAGTTGTTTATGAAGCCTCGCATAGTCTTGATCGTCAGATCAGCTTGATGAGGATTTGCAAAGGTAAGCTTTATTACTTCACACAGTGGCTTCTAGCCTCTATCTTGATTGTGAAGGGAGCATTGACTCATAAGAACATAACAAATAGTTCAGTGATGACTGGAGTATATTAAGTGGAGAATGGAATGCAGAAGTCTGTTACAGACACTCTGTCTCTATTAACCTCTCTAACCCTTCTATTTAGTTTGATGGATAGAGGGATTTGTGCCGCAAAATCACAGAGTTATCACGTGCTCAGATATGGGATCATCTTTAAGATGGCGTTGTTAATCATTTTAGCAGTTCAAGACTCACTTTAACTGGTTTGAACAGTTTTGCTTCACATTTTATTATGGCCTTTTATAAATTTGGAAAATAGTCAGCAAATTTAATAATTTGTTCATCAGGATGAAGAAACATTTGTATTTTGATATTTACTCACATGTTTGATATGCTAATCCTATATATGCTACATTGATATTTCTATGATTACAGTAAAAAATCACAACTCTATCTTTTGCCATTATATTGGAAAAAGAAAGGATAAAGGTAATATGACTGTTTAGAGAGATTATTCTCATTTTAGGCTACGATGTATTATGAATGAATAATCTTAAAATAGTACTTGAATTATTGGGATTTAAAAACGTTGCTACTTGATGTTTTTGAACTTTACATGATTATTACATACCCTGTTTTTTTATTTTGAAAAATGTAAGGCTGGGCACATTGGCTCACACCTGTAATCCTAGCATTTGGGAGGTCAAGGCGGGCAGATCACGAGGTCAGGAGATTGAGATGAGCCTGGCCAACACGGTGAAACCCCGTCACTACTAAAAATACAAAGATTAGCTAGGCATAGTGGCACTTTCCTGTAATCCAGCTACTTGGGAGACTGAGGCAGGGGAATATCTTAAATCCGAGAGGCAGAGGTTGCAGTGAGCCGAGATTGTGCCACTGTACTCCAGCCTGGACCACAGAGCGAGACTCTGTCTCAAAAAAAAAAAAAGTTTAAATAGACATGAGGTATTACTATGTTGCTTCGGCTGATCTTGAACTCCTGGGCTCAAGAGATACTTCCCCTGGGTCTCCCAAAGTGCTGGGATTTATAGGTGTGAGCGACCATGCCTGGCCTACATACCTTATTTTTTTAGAGTTTAATATTGTCAGCTTTTTTACACTTGAATGACTCTCCTTGGTTACTTAGAAATTTTATTTTAGCTTTCAAAAAAAAGCTTTGACTTGAAAATGATCATTTAGTTAATCTAAGGGAATATGAGTCTAAGATACTGTGATGATGTTCTGCTGCCCCAAACACTTTTTAAAAGGTTAATATTGTGTTCATGATGTATGACCAATTTTATGACCAGTTCTTTTGATTTATAATAAGCTTCAGATTTTGTGAATTTTATGAATTTTGAGTGTGTCTGAAAAAGACAGTGGGAGGAATAAAGTAATTTCTTTCCACATGTATCTTTCTATTTTTCATTGTTTTTCAAAGAAAACATTTATATACTGTATAATTCATAGTTTATAGTTCTTTTTTTGTGTGCCTAGGATAATAAAATAAAGTACATTGGTTCTTTTATTACATGGCTAATATTGTTTCTTTTGGTGGCTTTGTTTGTTTTGTTTTCTCTTTAAAAATATCTCAAGTTTTGTATCTTAATTGCAGTAGCCTGAAAAGGGCAAGGATTTTTCTATTGGAAATGGACAGGAAACTAGACTGCATCAAAAGATTGAAAGTCATAAAATAGCACAATTAATGGCTGATACCAATCGTGATATTGTTTCTTAAAGTTGCCTTAACTCTGCAGTAATTTTTAAAAATGGTTTTGTAGCCAGACACAGTGGCATGTGCCAGTAATCCCAGCTATTTGGGAGGCTGGGGTGGGAGGACTGCTTGACTCCAGGAGATTGAGACCAGTCTGGGCAACAATACAAGACACCGTTTCAAAAAAAATAAGTGAATAAATAATGGCTTTGAATAAAATGTTGAAATGCAAGTTGTAGCTGCAAAGAATATTTGTAAAAGGCACTTAACATACTGTTTCAGTTTCTTAAATTATTTTCTTACTAGATTAAGCTTTGTGAAGGCAGGCACTCTTTCTGTTCTGTGCTTATTCCTCACTGCCTATCACAGTATGTGGGTAAATAAATGTTAGATGAATAGATAAATGAATGAGTGACCTGTTAAACTGATGACAGTATCTTAAAATCAGTCACCTAGCAATGGAGCATTTTTTAGGATTATATATCTGAAATACGTAACTTTTGATCGATAACTTTTTTTTTCTTTTGGGAAAACAAAGGAAAAGATAAAACTAAGAGAAAGATAAAATTTTAGCATAAAACTTTAGTATAAAGATTAATGTAATCTTAGTGGTCTTGTTTAATGACTTGCTAATGTCAATGTTTTGAGAACTTGGATACAGTGAGAATATAACAAATTCATAATTATAATTTGCTGATTTTTAGATCAGACTCAATTTCTATGCTTGCATTTTATGTTTGTTCATACAAATAATTTGAAAGCCAATGTAAATGTGTTTCATTTATAGCCTTAGTAATAAAATTGATAGGGTGACATGTTGCTACAAGTCCATAAATGGTATGGCTTACTTCATAGTTTGGTAGGACATAGATCCTTAAGGAGAGGCATATGTCTTTCTCATCTTTTTTTCTTTTTTACAGTACTTTTTAAATAGTAGCTATTAAAAATGTGAGGCTGGACGTGGTGGCTCACTCCTGTAGTCCTAGTGCTTTTGGAAAGCTGAGGTGGGCAGATCTCTTGAGCCCAGGAGTTCAAGACCACTTTGGGCAACCTGGCAATACCCCAGAGTACAAAGAAATACAAAAAATACAAAAATTAGCCAGACATGGTGGCACACACCTCTAGTCCCAGCTACTTGGGAGGCTGAGGTAGGAGAATTGCTTGAGCCTAAGATGTTGAGGCTGCAGTGAGCCATGATCATGTCACTCTAGCCCAGGTGACAGAGTAAGATTGTGTCTCAAAAATAAATACATAAAAATAAAATGTGGGGCCAGGCTTGCTGGCTCACACCTGTAATCCCACACTTTGGGAGGCTGAGGCAGGCGGATCATTTGAGGCCAGGAGTTCAAGACCAGCTTGGCCAACATGGTGAAGTCCCATCTCTACTAAAAATGCAAAAAGGTTAGCTGGGTGTGGTGGCACGTGCCTGTACTCTCAGCTACTTGGGAGACTGAGGCAGGAGAATCGCCTGAATGTGGGAGGTGGAGGTTGCAGTGAGCCGAGATCATGCCACTGCACTCCAGCCTGTGTAACAGAGCAAGACTCTGTCTCAAAATAAATAAATAAAGATTAAAATAAAATATGTTAAAAATATGTGCACAGTTGAAATCTCAAGAGAAAATCTACAACTATCAACTCTTTTATGGTATGACTGATTACGCTAGGCAATCAGTCTTTTTATTAATAGTCGAAAGAGGGCTGGGATTAGATCTTGTTTGATACTGTCTATTTTATACAGCTGTGGTCAGACAGCACTAGTTCTTGAGTCCTCTATTTCTTTGGGTTCTATGAAGTCTCTCACCTGTTTTTCTTCCTCCATTGTGCATACCTTATTCTCATTTTTTCTGTTCCAGTCTCCTCCTCCTTTTGGCTCCTGCCTATCTGATTAACCTCAGCCCCAGTGTTCTTCTCTTCGTGGTCTGTGCTTCAGTTGTTCTAGATTACTTACAGTCCCCTGAATGTACTGTTTACCTTTCTACATGCTTTTCCTTGTCAGCCTGGTTTAACTCTTGCCCTTTTAGAACCATTCTAAATATTTCATTTGTGAAGCTATTCCTAAGTAGAGTTCATCACGACTGTGTGTTGTACTTATCTCTATTGTAGATTTTACCATACCTTATTATAGATTTTCATTTATGAAATCACCTTTGCAGTGATTATGACAGAGAAGCTGAGCATGGCTGACTCCATCTTCTAACCTCACAGGCTGGCTGTCCTTGCCCATTTCTGGGCGTAGGCCAAATTAACAATGGGAAGAATTTAGTGTATAGTTTAACTTTGAAGCAAGGATGATAGTAGTCCCTCTCTGAAGCTAACTCCCTTCTTGATCAGGGACTAAAACTGCCTTTGCAAAATAATGAAAGCTTATGAGATTGGGATTATGGGAAGATCCTGAAATTCTGCTAAGATGTAGGCATGGTTAGACTATACCAGCCATTGTTCCGGAGATCACAAGATTTGTAACTTCCCCAATGGCTCCTACACATAACATCACTATTGTAAAACATAAGATTGGTCTTTTGAGATGTTTATCAAACTTGTATATTCTGGTGACTGACTGCACCGGTCTTTTTGTTGTTGTTCTGTTTTTTCTTTTCTTTTCTTTTTTTTTTTTTTTTTTTATGGCTCAGCCAGTCTTGTGTACCCACCCCAGAGGCAGACTGAACACACAAGGCCTGTTTTCTACAGCCCTATGATTTCATCCCAAACCAGTCAGCATTCTCAATTCCTTATCCCCTGTCTGCTGACCTATTCCTAAAAGCCCTGGTCCCGAGCTTTTCGGGAGGTTGATTTGAGTGATAAACTCCTGTTCTTTTGCTTGGCTAGCTCTGTGTTTGTAAACTCTTTCCCCACCGCAGTACTGTTGTCTCTGAATCAGCTCTATCTGTGCAGCAAGCAAGATGAACCCACTGGGTGACTACATCTGTCTAGGTATATTTTTCCTGCTAGACTGAAGCAGGAGCGGCTGCAAACAAACCTCTCAAACACCAAACTGGGAAGGAAGTGGCAGTTTTATTCGGCCAGGAGCTGTGGCTGGCTCCAGCCTCAATAACCAAGCTCCCCGACAGAGAAAATCCTGGCCCTTTTTAAGGCTTACAGTCTAACAGGTGCACATGTGAGAGCGTGGGGTATGTGACCAGGTAGGGCTCTGAGCAGTTGAGCAAGATCAGTGCCTTCTGGGGAAAATTCCTCCGTATCTTGTCCATGATCTATAGATAGGATTGTGAGTAGGAGTAGGGAGTTCGATCCTTAACCTTTAGACCTGGCTGGTGGTGCCAGCTGGTCCTTCCACTGACCTTATCTGGCTGACTTTTAACTTTTCCTTTTGAAATGCAATGTAGAAGGCTAGGGGGAAGTAGAAGCTTAAGAGAAAGGGGTCTCCTTCCTCAAGACCATTAACTTCTTGAGGGCCTGGCAATAATAAACATTTATGTTTTTCCATGATGAATAAGTAAGGAATTTAGGATAGCTGTGTTAGAATAGCTCCTATCTTCAGAGGTGGTTTTTCAACCCAGAGCACAAAAGGTATCATCTGAAATAGTTAAGGTCACAGAGCTAATATATGATGTACCAGCAGTCCCAACCTTTTTGGCACCAGGAACCAGTTTCTTGGAAGATCATTTTACCACAGTTCGGAGGGCAGGGGATGGCTTTGGGATGATTCAAGCATATTACATTTATTATTAGAAGTGTGCATGCTAGATCCCTCGCACGCGCCTCCTAGACCCCTCGCATGCACAGTTCATAGTAGTGTTTGTGTTGCTATGACAATCTAATGCTGCTGCTGATCTGACAGGAGGTGGAGCTCAGGTGGTAATGCTTGCCTGCCTGCTACTCACCTCCTGTTGTGTGGCCAGGTTTCTAACAGGCCACAGACCGGTAGTGGTCAATGAACAGGCAAATAAATTGTACAGTTTTCCCAAGAGAATATCCACTATAAGGATTCCTAATTTCTTGAAATTTTAGATAGCAATGACACACTCCTTTAGTGTCTTCAGCCACACTTGGTAAAGAAATATTGTTGCTGTGGTTAAGCCATAGTTTTTGTACTTGTTGAGTGTATTAGTTTTCACACTGCTGTAAAGACACACTAGAGACTGGGTAATCTATAAAAGAAAGAGGTTTCATTGGCTGATGGTTCTGCAGGCCATACGGCCTTCTTCCTCGGGAAATGTATAATCATTGTGAAAGACAAAAGGAAAGTAAGCATATCTCCACATGGCTGGCAGGAAAACAACCAGATCTCATGGCAACTTACTATCATAAGGACAGCAAGGCGGAAGTGTATTCCGTGATTCAGGCCTCTCCTTCAACACTGGGGATTATAATTCAACTTGAAATTTGGGTGCAGACACAGAGCCAAACCATATCATTGAGTATATTAAAGCACTGGTTGTCTTAAGATTAAAATAAACTGATACTGCATAATAGTTTGTTCTTTGGTCATATGAAAGTTATCCTGAATTAGTTCTGTGGGTTGATAATGTGTATCCAGTTCTGATACAGAAGCTGTCTGATGATCCAAATAGAATGCTAAGGTTGGAGTAGAAACTTCAAGAGCTTTGTGATTCAATATATAATTAGTAAGTGAGCCATTGGGAGCAAAAATACTTTGAATAATGAATAATTAGCTAGCTGAGAAGCTAACACTAAAATTCCCAAGCAGTATAGGATCAAGAAAAATAGAGACATGTACCAGTAGGATATTGATGTAAGTATAAAGCCCAATTTGCAAAAGCTTAGTTATTTCTATCATTTACGTATGAGTAGCTCATACTTTCTTCTCAATCTTAAAGTAAATAGTATTTTTCTAGACTCTCCAATAATTTGGAGTGTGTTTCCAAGGCCCCTTACATGATGACATATAGTAACCCTCACTCTCATAAAGGATCTTGACCATGTTCTTTCTCCAAACATTGTTCTTTTTCCTTGTAGACAACCTCAGATATTTAACTTTGTAATTGTAAAATCAGGTTTTAAAAGCCACTCTATCCTCTTAGATGCCTAACATAGGTGTCTTGACGTCTGCAGGCTCTTGCCATGTGATTTTTCTTGTTCTTATTGTTCAGGTGGTGGCAGAGCATAGAGACAGTGATTGGGTTCCTCTTCCCTAACAGTGTTGGTCCACATGCAGTAGTAGTGCACATTGTCTACTTGTGAAAATGGTGGAACTTTTCAGAGGCACATGAGAGCCAGTGGTTTTGCCTTGTCTGCTTTAAGAGAACCCCTGAGGATGATTCAAATGACTCTTTTGAAAAGGATCAATTTGTCTCAGGCTAAAGGGAAATGGAAAAAAACAAAACATTTCCATTTGGACTGGATGAGTGATGTTGGCATTGAGATTGCTATTCAGACAGCATTGAAACATTTCATTAAAACATTTAAAGGATGGACCAAAATGATAAGATATATTTCTACACTTGGATTTTGGCTATATTCATGGATTTGATTGCTATTATATTTAGAGCTTTCCTCATTCCAAAATATCCATGCTATTTGGTTCTGGATTGGTTGCTTGGGAATAGTGGTAAAAATGTAGCCTTCTGTTTTAAAATGGAGGGAGCAGGAATTGCTTTCTTGGTGTTGACTGGTTGTCCCAGGAGGTTCTACCCAACAAGTGAGTGAATGGCCTCTCTTGGGAGTTGATTGCTATGTTCATTGTTCAGTCTGTTCACAACAATAGGACTTACTCTTGAGAACCTGATATTGGTGATTTCTTATTTTGGAATATTTTCATTTCTCTGTCAAAAGCCTGAGTTCCGGTGAAATCCACAGCAGGATTCAAAGGTTGGTATCTGCCATAGGTTACTACTGTTTGTTTACCTTGTAAGCCTCTCAGTTTTGGTGTTCTGACATCGGGATCTTGTCTGTGCAGTGAGGATTGTGTATCGTGGGGTTACACTTCCTTTCATTATGGCAAGGCGGTACATAGGAGGACTCTCACAGTGTATATTGGCCAGAAACAGCTGTTTGGATTCTGTTCTTAAAGGAAATTAATACTTACTTTCAAATGTGTTAGAGATCTTGGGTTTATCAGTTATATATATTACATACCTGTGCTATATGTGAGTTAGTTTGCCTGATATTTTAGGTACTTACTGATAAGAGCGATCAAAAAACATACAGCATTGTACTACTAGTATCATTCCTTCCTCGAAGGACATAAGGGTAACAGTTATTTATTAGGATATGACACCAGAATAATTTAACTGATTAGATTTTCCTTTCTGTTTCTGTGAAATAAAATCAAAGCTAAGAAAGATGGACTCCATGTGGAAAAAGCCCTTGCTTCTTTCTAGCCATTAATACTAGTTTTCAGTTTTAACCATAGATGTCACCAGAGCATAGAAAGTAGTTCAGCATTAGAAATGAAACAATTGTTTTTAGATTTTTTTCTAAAGATAGGATTTTACTCTCTTGCACAGGCTGGAGTGCAGTGGCGAGATCTCAGCATACTGCAGCCTCACCTCCTGGGCTTAAGCAATCCTCCTACTTCAGCCTCCTATAGCTGGGAAGACAGGTGCCTGCCACCATGCGTGGCTGATTAAAACAATTTTTTTTTTTTTAATAGAGATGGGGTCATGCTATGTTGCTCAGGCTGGTCCTAAACTCCTGGGCTCAAAGAATCCTCCTACTTTGGCCTCCCAAAGTGCCGAGATTATAGGTATGAACCTCTAGGCAATTCTATGCCAGCCTAGAATTTTATCTGATGTTATAAATTTCTCATGCTGTTTAACTTTTTGAAGAATATTACATCAGTATACTAAGTGCTTTGGTTGAGATAATTAGATGAAGTCCTTTTCTAAGATGAGTTAATTATGATGCTTCTCTTAGTAATATTATAATGTATGTAGGAATCCCAAGCACAGGATCAGGCTGCCTAGGTTCAAATTTTGGTTCTTTCACTGAGTGACTGTATCATAATGGTCAAGTTTAAAAACTTTTTAAGTTAGTTTGTTTAAGAAAGAACTTCATTGAGATATAATTCACATCTCATATACTTCACTCATTTAAATTGTATGGTTTCATGTTTTTTTAACATAGTCTCAGAGTTGTTTAGCCACCTATTTTAGAACATTTTCCTTCTTCCTAAAAGAAAACTTGTTTTCATTATATGGACTATGTAATTAGTATTTAATGTTTTTAGGGACTACTCAATTGTTTCCTAAGTGATATACCATTTTACATTCCCACCAGCAAGTATGAAGGTTCTTTCTTCTCATTTTTGCCAACACTTGTTATTCTCTGTTTTTTTGTAAGGATAGCCTGCTAGTGTGTTTGAAGTGGCATATCTATGTGGTTTTGATTTGTATTTCCATAATGATTAATGATGTTGAACATCTTTTTATATGCTTATTGACTATTAATGTATCTTCTTTTAGTGATTTATTCTAATTGACCTTTTTTTTTTTTTTTTTGCTGTTGACCCATCTCTAAAAACTAGTACCTTCAAGGCCAGGCCCGGTGGCTCATACCTGGAATCCCAGCGTTTTTGAAGGTGGAGGTGGAAGGCCTGGAGTTTAAGGCCAGCCTGGGCAACAAAGTGAGACCACATGTCTACAAAAAATTAAAAAATTTGCTGGATGGGGTAGTGTGTTGTAGTCCCAGCTACTTGGGAGGTGAAGCTGGGAGGATCACTTGAGCACAGGAGATTGAGTCTGCAGTGAGCCACTGCACTCCAGCCTGGGCAAAAAGAGTGAGACCTTGTATCTAAAAAATTCCTCAAAACTAGTCCCTTCATAATGGAGTTATTATGAGGATTGAAAGAATTAATGTATATAAAATACTTAGCACAGTACCTGACACATAGTAAATGCTCCTCTAATGTTGGTTATTATTATTGTTATTATTGCTTAAAGTAACTGTTTCATGTGTTTAATGCTTCCTGGTCACTCTATTTTAATTCCTCTGATATGAGTTGTGAAAAAAATCTTCAACTCCAATTTTCACCAACCTTGCTCCTTCCTACATGTGTTCAAGTGTTCATTTGTTCATTTATCTTTCATTTAGCCAGCATTTACTGAACGCCTGTTATGTATCATGTTTTGTGATAGAACCTGTTACTGCAAACTGGAAAACAAAAAGGATAAAAGTCTGGAGGGAAATTCAATACCAAAATGATGGTTGGAGAGCAATGAGTGCTTTAATGTAGGTATTTGCAAGATTTGGTAAAGCATTCAGAGAAGGGTTTGTTGATAAGCTGAAACTTGAAGGATGAGTGGGAGTTTCTGATTCAAATATTGACGTCAGTGTTATGGGTAATGTAAGGGTATGTTCAAATGCATAGGAATTTAAAGACACTGAATGTTCAGGGTATGTTGAGAATTATAGAACTGCTCCATGGGTAGTGCTGATAGGAGTTGGGAATAAGATATCAACAGCTGGAGAGAGAGGAGTACCAAATAGGAAAGCACTTCTCTTGCTTCTTGACTTTTTTTTTTTAATTGTAATTTATGTTCTGTGGTACATGTGCAGATCATGTAGGATTGTTGCATAGGTACATACATGGCAAGGTGGTTTGCTACCTTCATCCCCTCATCACCTGTATCTGGTATTTCTCCCCTCATTATCCCTCCCCACCCAGCTGTCCCTCCCCTGCTTCTTGACTTTTAATGCTTAGAACATTCTTCTTTCTCCCCTTTTTACATATCTAGCTTTTCATTACGAAATGTGTTACTTTTCATTATCAAATGTCCCTCCTTGTCTCCAGTACTGTTTGTGTCTTAAAGTCTTTTTTGTTTGATATTAATATAGTAACTGCAGCATTCTTAAGGTTACCAGTTTGTTTTGTTTTGAACTTGTTTGTATCTTTGAATCTAGAGTATGTCTCTTACAGAGAGAATATAGCTGAGTCTTGCATTTTTTGTTTTCTTTTCTTTTCCTTTCCCCTCCTGTCTCCTTCCCTACCTCCTTCTCTCTTTTCTTCTTTCTTTTGAGATAAGGTCTTGCTTTGTTTCTCAGGCTGGAGTGCAGTGGTGCAATCAAAGCTCACTGTAGCCTCTGTCTCCTGGGCTCAAGCAGTTCTCGTATTTTAGCCTCCCTTGTAGCTAGGACTACACTTGCATACCACTGTGCGTGCGTGTGTGTGTGTGTGTGTGTCAGAGATAGAGTCTCGCTTAGTTGCCCAGGCTGGTTTTGAACTCCTGGCCTCAAGTAATTTTCCCACTTTGACCTCCCAAAGTGTTGAAATTATAGGCATGAGCCATTGCACCCAGATGAATCTTGCTTTTAAAACTCCACTCATGTTCTTTTCCTTTTGATGTGAATGTTTGGTACATTCATGTTTAATATAATTTTTGATATAGTTGGATTTATGTGTGCCATTTTGATTTTTGTTTTCTATAGATTTCATGTCTTTTTTTGTCTTCTTTTCTTCTATTACATTTGTGTTAAATGTTTTTGGAGTGTACCATTTTAATTCATCTGTTGATTTTTTTTTAAAGTTATCTTTTTTTTTTAGTGGTTGCTCTGGTGCTGTAGCCACTAGCTACATGTGGCCGTTGTACACTTGAAATATGGCTACTCTGAATTTATGTGTGCTAAAGTGAAATACAAATCAGATTTCCATGACTTAATAGTGAATGTAAAATATTTATAATTTTTGTATTGATTATATTCTGTCACAATACTTTGGACATATTGAATTAAATAAAATATGTTATTAATGTTTCATGTTTTTTCCTATTGCATTCCTACTTAATAAAGTTTCAAGTTTTAAAAAACCTTTAAAATATTAACTAGAAAATTAAAAATTACGTATATGACATATTTGTGGTTCTCACATTTCTTTTGGATAGCATTGCTTTAAGGATTACAGGATGAATGTTGAACATATCATAATCTGAAAGTTTTACGGTTATTTAATAGTTACTTAATCTAGTGAAGTATGGTAACTTTGTTCCCATATAGCTTCATGTATCCCCCACCCCACATTGTGCTATTTTTGTCATGTACTGTCCATCTTTATATATATATTATGCACTGAATAATGATTTTTACTTTAAGCCAATGTTAGGTTTTTAAAGAAATTAAAAATACAGTATATGGTATACAGGCTTTTATATATACCTACATATCAACAATTTCCAGTATTCTTTCTTAGGGAGTTTAGTTACTATTTTTTTTTTTTTTTGAGACAGACTCTTGCTCTGTCACCCAGGCTGGAATGCAGTGGTATGATCATAGCTTACTGCAACCATGAACTCCTGGGCTGAAGGGATCCTCCTGACACTTGCCCAATTGTAGCCTCAGGGAGCAATGGTACGGTTTTTCCCTTTTTGTCTCCCACCACATTTGCTACTTTAGCTGGTAAAGACCTGGAGTTTTGCCCCTATCCCATGGCAGATCTGCTCCTTCTGGTAGCAAAGATACTGGCTTTTGCAGACAGCCCCGCTCTGTCAAACTATAGTTTTCACCACCACAGCTGAGTGTAGGAGAGAAGTAGCCTGAGGTAAGGAGGTGTCCTAGAGACTTGTGCTGTTTTTACCTAAACCTCTAGCTGTTTTTCAAGAATGAATGCTTTTTAATTTGTTGTCTGCTTTGGTCTGTTTTCATGCTCTGAAATGTTATTTTTAATATATATTTTTTCCAGTTTTATAGTTGTTTTTTTTTTTTTTTTTTTTTTTGAGACGGAGTTTCACTCTTGTTACCCAGGCTGGAGTGCAATGGCGTGATCTCGACTCACCGCAACCTCCGCCTCCTGGGTTCAGGCAATTCTCCTGCCTCAGCCTCCTGAGTAGCTGGGATTACAGGCACGCACCACCATGCCCAGCTAATTTTTTGTAGTTTTAGTAGAGACGGGGTTTCACCGTGTTGACCAGGATGGTCTCGATCTCTTGACCTCGTGATCCACCCGCCTCGGCCTCCCAAAGTGCTGGGATTACAGGCGTGAGCCACCGCGCCCGGCCTTATAGTTGTTTTTTATAGCAATGAATTACTGACTACTCCACGTAGCTGTAACTAGAAGTCCTTCAGAACTCTTCCTTTTCCTTCAGGTTTTCTTCCTCCAAGGAGCCTTCCCTGCCCCACACTGCTGCTTTGCTTTAGGTCTCTCTGCTCTGTGTTCTGGTAACATTCTGTGCTTTTTATTGTCAGATTGATTGTCTTTATGCTGGATTGTAAACTCTAGGAAGCGAGGTGCTTTTAAAATACTACATTTCTTTCTAAACACAGTGCTTGGCACATGGTAACAAATATCTGTGGAATGAATAAATGTTAAACTGGCATTTTGAATCTGGTTTGGTAATATGTTAACTTTAAATGCTATTGAGGGCCACCTGTGAGGTACTTAATACATGAAATGTTGTGCATATTTTATTTACTCCTTAAAACAAAGTTAACAGTATTGTCTCCATGTTATAAATAAGAAGTCTCAAGCTAGAAAAGTTAGCTGAGTTGTCCTTAGCCCTATCATATTAAGTGTGAAGCCAAGATTCTCACTCCATGTCTAAAGCCTATACTATATACAATAAGCTAAGTATGTTGCCTCAGGGAGTGATTAGGAGAGATATTTATCCAGTTATATTCATTTAAAGGAAGCTTCTAACTTTGGGAGGCCGAGGCGGGTGGATCACAAGGTCAAGAGATCGAGACCATCCTGGTCAACATGGTGAAACCCCGTCTCTACTAAAAATACAAAAAATTAGCTGGGCATGGTGGCGCGTGCCTGTAATCCCAGCTACTCAGGAGGCTGAGGCAGGAGAATTGCCTGAACCCAGGAGGCGGAGGTTGCGGTGAGCCGAGATCGCGCCATTGCACTCCGGCCTGGGTAACAAGAAAGAAACTCCGTCTCAAAAAAAAAAAAAAAAGGAAGCTTCTAAATGGTAATATTGTTTCTTAATAGTATTTCTGAGCACTGCTCTTTACCCATGTGCAAGACAGTCTGCTTGCTGTATTCTCCATCTGCTTTTCTTCTCTGTTTTTCATGAGAGTCATATAACATAGGTAGTTCCCCAAAGGATATTAATGTGCTGGTCCATACCTCAAAGGCTCTTGCTTATTGTGTAGTCCCTTTTTCATATTCTGTGCACAAAAAGGTTTGTCTTCTCTATATCAAAAAGTATAACATTGTATAACATAGGACTGTATAATACAGCATTCACATCATATACGGGGAGGGGTGAACTATGTAATAATGTAGTCAGTTTTTCTCTTTCCCTCATTGTCATATTGCTCATAGAGGGCAAGAAGTAAAACATAGTCTGTTGTTCTTGAGTGAGTCTGTTTTTTTGTGTGTGTGTGTGTGTGTGTGTGATGGAGTTTCTCTCTGTCACCCATGCTGGAGTGCAGTGACTTGATCTAGGCTCACTGCAACTTCTGCCTCCCGGGTTTAAGCAATTTTCCTGCCTCAGCCTCCCAAGTAGCTGGGATTACAGGCGTGTACCTCTATGCTCAGCTAATTTTTTGTATTTTTAACAGAGATGGGGTTTTACCATGTTAGCCAGGGTGGTCTTGAACTGCTGACCTCGTGATCTGCCTGCCTGGGCCTCCCAAAGTGCTGAGATTACAGGCGTGAGACACCACTCCCTGTCAGTCTCAGTTCTTATATGGACTCCTCAGTAACATGAGTGACTGACAGTTTCCTCCCTCCCCCCCCCTCCCTTTCCCCCTCCCCTTCCCCCTCCCCTCCCCCCTCCCCTTCTCCCCCTCCCCTTCTCCCCCTCCCCTTCCCCCTCCCCTTCCCCCCCTCCCCTTCCCCCTCCCCTTCTCCCCCTCCCCTTTTCTTTTTTCTTTTCTTTTTTTTGTTTCTTTCTTTTAAAATAATTACAAAATAACAGAGGTGAAATCTCACTATGTTGGCCAGGATAGTCTTGAACATCTGGCCTCAAGCGATCTTCCTGCCACAGCCTCCCAAAAGTACTGGGATTACAGGCATGAGCCAGTGCACCTGGCTGACAATTGCTTTCTTTCTTTTTTTTTTTATCAAATCAACTCTAGCACCTCTTTGCTCTTTCTGCTCCCTTGATAAAAATTATTAAAATGTTTAGTCTACCAATAATCTTTGGTTCCTGACAACATTGAATTCAGAACTTTTGTTTTCTTTACCCTCTCCCATATCATCTGGCACAAAACACAAACTTTATAGCAAGATCATTTTAACTCCCTTTTTCAGAGGTACCCAGTTTCCTAGAGCATGCATTCTCCTTTTGCTGTAGCAAGCCAATAAACCTAACTGGTGGTCCTTTGGCACTAGGCTTTCACACCTCCAAATAAGATGTGTGTATTCTACTCCCTTCCTACCCAAAGTATGGTCCATGGACAAGAGACATCAGCATCACCTGGAAGCTTGCTGGAAGTGCAGAAAAGCCCCACTTTCAGATCTGCTGAGTTAGAATCTGCATTTTTAATGATTGTGTTTGTTTTAAACAAAGCAATTTGTTTGAAAAGCACTGTTCTACACAATTCTCTTCTCTGATGGTCCATGTCCATTTTATTTCTTGTTCATAGACAATATAATGCACAGTTTGGAGAGAAGCACTGTTTATACAGGGTTCTTCATTGAATTCTTTCAGTCAGATCATTCTTTTTGTTTTCTTTGCTGGAAACATTTCTAGTGTTAATTTCGAGTTACAGAAGGTGGGTTCTTTCTCTCCTAGGAATATGACTTAATGCAGTATGCAGAGATTTGGGGTGGAAGCAGAAATGCAGTAAGGGTTTAAGTTCTTAATATTTATGAAATACTTTAAAGCTCATAGTGCCATTTGAATTTTAAGTATTAAGAATAAATTGAAATACTTAGGAAATGTGTATATCCTAAGTATACTTGGGAAATGTGCATATCCTAAGTATTTCAATTTATTCTTAATACTTAAAATTCATATGTTGTTCTCTTTTTCAAGTAAGTATTGTGTTATGCACATAGTTTAAATAATTTACCAATTAAATTCAGTTTGAAACACATCCTGGAGACAGAAGATACATTTTCAATATTTGAGCACATAGGAAAAATCTAGTGTTATACGATTTTATCCAGTAAAATTCTCAGGCAGAAAATACCTAAGCTTTATCTTATATAATTTTTATTTTTTTTAAAGATATAAATGAAGAGTTTCTTTATTATAAATTTGGTCAGGTATTTATCACTGTGTAAGTCCTGGGCAATATTATCTAATGTTCCGTAGGTGAAATATTTCTGAGATATGAAGAAAATCAGCTCAATTCAGCTACTACAAATAATGTCTTTTGACAGATAGTAAATAGGATAATCAATTAACTGCCCTAATCATCTTTTACTGAGCTGTTACAGTATGTTTTCCATTATAATTTCTCTTATAAACTTAGGCTTTTTAAGGACAGTAAAATATGTTGATAAATATGCACACAGAAAATTTTTATTTTTAGGCCAGGTGCAGTGGCTCACACCTTTAATCTCAGCACTTTGGGAGGCTGAGGTGGGTGGATCATTTGAGGTCAGGAGTTTGAGACAAGCCTGGCCAACATGGTAAAACCTCGCCTATACTAAGAATACAAAAATGAGTCGGGTGTGGTGACATGCACCTGTAATCCCAGCTTCTGGGGAGGCTGAGGCAGGAGAATTGCTTGAACTTGGGAGGCGGGAAGTTGCAGTGAGCCGAGATCACACTACTGCACTCGAGCCTGGGAGACAGAGTGAGACTCTGTCTCAAAAACAAATAAATAAAAATTTATGTTTAAATACCTTATTTTGTTCAATGGTTACATTTTCTTTTTTCTTTTTTTTCTTGCATCCATCTCTGTTTAGAACATTATGGGACCTGATTTTTCTAAATTTAGTCTCCACTTATACATGACATGGAAACTTAGAAGGTTTATGAGACCTGCTTTTAGAGAAGGATGAAAAAACACATTATTTAGTCTGACAGAAAAATATATCTGAAGGATAATTACCTCTCAGCTTCCATACTATAATATTGCTCCAAAATAGATGCATTTTATTTTCTAGTTTACCCAGAAGTAAATATTTCATATTAGATACATAGGTAGTGAAAGGGAGTCATTCCATTGTCCATCCTTCCTTTTGTTTTAATGGTTGTCTTCTCTAAGACAACCTGTATCTTTTGACATGAGCTTCTTTATCAGGTTCTTCTATTAAATGCCTGGGGCTCCCACCAGGTGTCTACTCTCTGACGCTAATCAGACTCATTCCAGATCTTTAAATTTTATTTAATGCCTTCCTGTTTCCCCTGACTATAAATTTTTCGGCTTTATCTTTCAGTTTCCCCTTCATGTATGGAAGATATCAGGAATAGAGTAAAAGCTAGCACGAGTATAATACATAGGACATGGCAGGAGAAACAAACGTGTTAGAATTTATTCTGGCCTAAGAAAAAGGAATAGGGTTTTGCTGAAAGTAGTTATTTGTTACTTTTGGTAGATTAACCAAGCAAATACATGAGCAAAAGGGCAAGAGGAAAGATAGACACAATGAGATGCTTACTCATGGTAGTTGTAGACCAACAGCTGGGGTGTGTGTCTAGACGTCCTTCTGGGATTGAACTGAGAGGTCATCTGTTTTGTACCCTTTGAGTTGAATGGTTTGTCCTTTGATGAGCCTGAAATGCCTTTTGGTAGTGCTACAAGCTTCAAGTTGTTGCTACTATTCTTAGTCATTTTCTCCTATGATCAGTGATAAAACATTTGCAAGATACTCAGTATATGAAATGAGGATTGGCTGTGGGGATAACATTCTTTTCTTTGTATGAAGCTATGTGGTCTTTCTAATAAATCTTATTATTAAATTGATCTATCTGAATCACTCATTCATTCACTAAGTGCTTGTAGAGCACCTGTTAATGTGCTTGCTCCTGTACCCGATACTGATAGAGACATGGATCCATCCTTAACTGAAGGGGGCGATGTAAAGAACATGTGAGAAAGCTGCTAAATACAACAGTGAAATAGTCATCTAGTGAATGGACGACTCCATTGTGACTTACATAGTTCATCTATAAGCTTAAGTATTCAGGGATGCCAGACTGTATTGGCAGCTGTCTTTTGAGAAAGACAGATGTACTTTGGAAAATTCTCTGTAAAACACATTTTCAAAGCATTTACTATTTTTACTTCTCACATTTCTTTCAAAATTGCTCTTAATTTTTAATTGACCTTAAAAACCAGTTGAAAGTTTTTAGGAGTAACAGGTTATTAGAAAAATCATAAGCGTTTGGCATGCTGTCTGTAGTCCTGAGAACACTGTGTACCACTTTCGTAACTTGAGAACTCTGGCCTTTATTCTTGCCTGCTTTTCCCCTGATCATGAATCTTTTTTGTGTACCTGGTGGTACATTCTCTTTTAGTCTGAGTATTCTTAGTACCGACTATTCTTTGGCTATAACTGTTAACCTATATTGCATGATTTGCTGAAACCTTATATATTTCACATTTGAAGCTTTATTTCCATGAAATAAATTAGACATTCTTTTTCCAGATTTAAAAAATGTATATAAAATGATGAATACCATGTTTAATTTTCAACTTGTTTAAGTATCAGACTGATTGCTGTATTTCTCTCGATTCGTTTCTCTTTGTCTCAGTTTGATGTAACATAATATTTTATATATGTATGTGTGTGTGTCTGAGTGTCTTCTGACCTAACTTTTATAGAGCAGTGGTAAACCATCTTGACTTTTTTTTTTTTTTTTAGGTGGAGTCTCATTCTGTCACCCAGGCTGGAGTGCAGTGGCATGACCTTGGCTCACTGCAACCTCTGCCTTGCGGGTTCAAGTGATTCTCCTGCCTCACCCTCCCAAGTAGATGGGACTACAAGCACATGCCACCATGCCTGGCTAATTTTGTATTTTTAGTAGAGATGGGGTTTCACCATATTGGCCAGGTTGGTCTTGAACTTTGACTTCAAGTGATCTGCCTGCCTCGGCCTTCCAAAATGTTGGGTTTACAGGCTTGAGCCACCGTGCCTGACCCCATCTTGATATTTTGATCATCTTCTGAAAAGCATCATAACAGCTTTTATTTCATGTGATGTATTACCTGTTGCTGCCTACAGTTTAAAGGATAATATATTTTTAAACCAAAGAGGCTTCATATCCAAAATAATTGTCTATATTGTTCCATTTCAGATATGGCTTTTGTTGTTGTTATTGTAGATTAGACCGGTGCTTTTCTACCTTTAGTGCAATGTGAATCACCTAGACATTTGATTAAGATGTAGATTCTGATTCATAGGTCTGGGGTGGTGTCAGTCTCTCAAATGAAGTCAGGCTTTGGTTTCAGTAGTTGTGGCCTTCTGCCCTTTTGGGAGGTGAATATTCTCGGACAGATTCTTTTTAGTGATTACTGAGATCTCTGATCTACCCATCCCCAACACTCACATAAATGCCCTCCCAGCTGGTAGATCTTGCTATGTAATCAGAGGCCAAGTTGATGACTCCTTTGGTGTCTTCCATGTCTGTAAAGTAATTTGCCATCTTTTTGCCTCCTGAGGGGAGGAGGGCCACTTCACCTTCTTGGGCAGGCAAGCCTTGTCCCTGGGTCAATACATGGGTAGGCCTGGGACCTGGGTTCATGGGGTGGGTCTGGAGCCTGGACCCACTGGGACAGGTCTGCATCTTGGGCTTGCTGGCAAAGAACTAGACCCTAGATCCATGGGGGAGGCCTGGTGCTAAGGTTCACTGGGGTGAGTCTGTTGACTGAGCTCATGGATATGAGCCTGGAGCATGTGCCTGAAGTCTGGCTAGCCTGGCCCTGGAGTGGGCTTTAAGCTTGAGTTTGTGGTGGCCAGCCTGGCCCTAGGATTGTCTGGGTGCCTGGGTCCATATGGATGGGTCTTGAGTTTGATTCCATGGGGGTTAGCCTGGTGCTGGGGTGAGCCTGGAGCTTGAGTATGCAGGAAGAGACCTGGGACTTGGGTCTGGGGGACCTGTCTGGAGCTTGGGTCTACAGGGACAGTCCTAGAGCCTGAATCTGTAGGGCAGCCTGGTACTGGGGTCTACTAGGGTGGACTTGGACCCTGGGTCTGATGGAATGGACTTGGATCCTAGGTTTGTTAGAGTCTGGGGTCACAGGGACCAGCCTAGAGCCTGGGATTGGCCTGGTGCTGGTATGAGCCTGGGTCCCTGGGAGCTGGTCCGGAGCCTGGGTTCACAGGTACTAGGCTGGTGCCTAAGTGTTTGGGTGCTGAGTTTACTGAGACAAGCCTGGACTCTGAGTCTGTGGAGTGGGCATGGGTCCTGGGTTTGCTGGAGTGTGAGTCCATGGGTGCTGGCCTGGAACTAGGGCTGTGAGGGCTGGCCTGGCATTCCAGTGAGCCTGGAACCTGAAGTTGTAGGGGCTGATGTGGTGCTGGGCTGGGCCTGGAGGCTGAGTCTTGGGTTCTAGTCTGAATTGTGGGGCTACAGGAGCTGGCCTGGAGCCTGCGGTAGGCCTGGAGGCTAGATCCAATAGCTGCCAGCCTGGAGGGGTCTGGGGCTGCAGGGGCAGCTTTGGTTTTCTTCTAAAGGTGCTAACAATTATTGGTCTTGAAGATTTGGTTGAAAGTACTTCCATATGTAAACAGATTTGTTCCTTTAGCAAACATTTGTTCACTGTATAAAATACATAGGGCCTTGTGAGAGACATTGATGGGGATATAAAGAGGCACTGGATGTAGTCACTCGTTTAAGGAAATCCTTGTTGCCTCTAGTAGTACATTTACCCATCAGTCTGAGTTCACTGGTCTTCCTTCATGGTAATAGAACATCTTCAGGTCTTCTGTTTTGACTTGATTGCAGTTTATGTAGGCTATTTTACACAAAAGCATTGATAAACTTTGTCTCTCTTCCCCACTGTTTCTTACCTGGTAGTGTCTTTAAGCACTTCAGTGCCATCCTAAGTTTATCATTTATACCTGTTAAAATAATTTCACGTATAACAATAGGTTCTGTTATTATTATTTTATTTTATTTTATTTTTGAGATGGAGTCTTGCTGTGTTGCCAGGCTGGAGTGCAATGGCGCGATCTTGGCTCACTGCAACCTCTGCCTCCCGGGTTCAAGCAATTCTCCTGCCTCAGGCTCCTGAGTAGCTGGGACTACAGGCATGTGCCACCACGCCCAGCTAATATTTGTATTTTTAGTAGAAACGGGATTTCACCATGTTGGACAGGATGGTCTTGATCTCTTGACCTCGTGATCCGCCTGCCTCGGCCTCTGTGTCTGGCCCTGTTATTAATTTTATGGAAAGACTGCTGGTTATCTACCAAATGTTCACTGGGCACTTCTTTAATAAAATAACTTCAGTTTTATTTGAGGTGGCAGTAAGCTCAGCTAAAGAATTAAGTGTTCTGATTTTCTAGTGAGATGTAAGTGCAAGTTGTCTGTGGCATTTCCTGGAAGGATCTGTAGAGGGAGCTCTCCAAGGTGGGAGGTGTACTACTTTTGCTTTTGCTCCTTGCTGCTGCCTGGGATGTGGACATGATGCTGAATCCTTAGTAGCCACCTTGGATTCTGTACTGACTATCAGAGGACATTAGATAAGGCTGTCGCCATGGATCCGCCATCTAGCTTGAGAATCCCAATTTTCTAACTTACTTTAGTTAAAGAAATAATAGAATTTTATGTGTTCAAGTCATTCATTGTAATTTCACTTGATTTTCTATTATAGGTATCCACACTTACTTTGAAACTATTTATTATTGCTGCAATCATTCATTCCCTTATATCATATCTCTGTAAGATCTATAGACTATTCATATCTGGTTCCTTCATGTTTTTATAGCTTTATCTCTTGTTATACTCTACGCTGCAGCCACAACAATTGCCCTCTGATTGATAACTGTAGATCTTAATAAATGCTTTCCCTGCTATCTAGAATGCCATCTTCCCCTTTACCTTATTCACTCAGCAAATTCTTATCCATTGTTTTGGTCTGATTTCACTGATCATCTTTAAATGACTTCCCATAGCTCTGTGTTTCTACTCTTGTGTTTCCTGGGTCTTGTTATGCATTTTCACTACGGGTATTGTAGGAACAGAATATAGTGGAATGAGCATTTCCTCTGAAATCAGATAATATGTGAAGTCATCTATGATAACCAGACCCTTAGCCCCATATCGCTCTGTGTCTTCCCGAATTTGAGTCTAATTCTTACCCTTTTCCCCCTGCTCTCATGCCCATTCCTGTATATCCTCTGGAACGTGCTGCACCATTAGGAAAACCTCAGTATCCACAAGGTCTTCTGTGAATGTTCTCTTTACCTTCTTGCTCTAACTGAAATCTGGCTGACTTTTGAGAAAAAGTACTTCCTCTCATCCTAAGTGGAAGCTGATTTTTCTTATAAGTCAAGTCCATTAGGTTAGAGGTCTAGAGAGTCAGAGAGTGTCTGTTTTGGTCCTCTTGGTCCTTTTACATCATTTTTCCTCTGCCTCAAAATTGCCAGCTCCCCTGAAGCATTTGCGATTATACTCCCCATTACCTCACCTTCCATTACCACTCCTTAACATTCATGGCTCACATTTTCTTTCTTTATCATTAGTGGTGGCATCATTCTTAGTGAATTGAACATCCACCTGGCAACTGGCCTCTTTGTCCCCACTTTCAATTCTCTTTGCATTTGCCTTACCCAGCTACCTCTTTCCATGGCCATAGCCTAGGACAATGACACATGGCTATACCCATAGCCATACCCTAGGACAGTAACTATTATTTTGGATATCTCAATGTCAGGATTTTTTTTTTTCCAACAACTACTATGTTATAGGTATCTAGCACAGAACCCAACATCATATAGTAGGTACTTAGCAAACATTATTGCTGTTACTACTATTTTGCTTCTGTTGTAGCATCAACAGTTCTTGGAAATAGGAACTGTCTTATTGATCCTTATGTATCCAGAACCTACCAGAGACATGGTACAAAAAGGTTCTTCATGTATTTATGGGACCAGTAAAAGAAAGAACAGCAGCAATGGGAAGGATGTGGCATTCAAAAGGTCTTTAAAAGATAATTAACGTTTTACATTGAAAATATCACATAATTTTAAAAAAGCATTCAAGTAATGACATTTCAAAAATTGTTTTCTTTCTCATTTTCTCTTGTTGGTGGGGAATAGATGTTATAGTTTATTGCCATTTGGGAATCTTCTAGTTTAGTCAAGGTTGATCAATTGCAGATTTCCATTTCTGAGGATTATTATAAATGAACTAGAAACAGGGATATTGCTTTATAGTGAAATGGGTTAGTTTACCTGAAAAGAGTTAATTGTCTTTTCTCTCCTGTATTGAAAACTCTTCGTATTTGCCTAATGTATATAGGAGAGGAAGAAGTTGATGCATTAAGATTTTCTCAGCCGTCCTTATCTCTGAGGTAGAAAAATAAAAGTATTTAATGCACTGTATTATCTCTGAATCTTTTTTTGAGATAAGAGAAAACCGTATGAAAGTTTTCATCAATTTGGATATGGATGTTGACTTTTCAGAGGTTTTTTTTTTCTTTTTCTTTTTCTTTTTCTTTTTTTTTTTTTCCGAGATAGTCTTGCTCTGTCACTCAGGTTGAAGTACAGTGGCATGATCTTGACTCACTGCAACGTCTGCCTCCCAGGTTCAAGCAATTCTCTTACCTCGGCCTCTTGAGTAGCTGGGATTACAGGTATGTCACCACGCCTGGCTAATTTTTGTATTTTCAGTAGAGATGAGGTTGCACCATGTTGGCCAGGTTGATCTTGAACTCTTGGCCTTAAGTGATCTGCCTGCCTCGGCCTCCTAAAGTGCTGGGATAACAGGTGTGAGTCACTGCACCTGGTCTTTTCAAAACTTTTAAAAGTCAGATTGAGGCTGGACACAGTGGCTCACGCCTGTAATCCCAGCACTTTGGGAGGCTGAGGCGGGCGGATCATGAGGTCAAGGGATCGGGACCATCCTGGCCAACACGGTGAAACCCCGTCTCTACTAAAAATACAAAAAAATTAGCCGGGCATGATGGCACGCGCCTGTGGTCCCAGCTACTCGGGAGGCTGAGGTGGAAGAGTCACTTGAACCCAGGAGGCGGAGGTTGCAGTGAGCTGAGATTGCGCCACTGCACTCCAGCCTGGTGACAGAGCAAGACTCCATCTCAAAAAAAAAAAAAGTCAGATTGATTAATACTTTTTCCAGAAACATTAGGTTCATTGTTATTGTATTCATATTTGATTGCTTTCAGGCCAAAAAGTAGTCATCATTTAGTTATACCTATGATTATTTTACTGATAACTTTAACTGTTACTTTACTTTGATTCAATACCTTTTCATTGTTAGATATATGAAGGACCTGAAAATAAGTAGGAAAGATATTTTAAGGGTTATAAACATTTAAAGCTTTATAAAATTCTAAATTTCTAGAATGGCTAAACTGTTAAATGTATTAGTATTATTTAATCTGTTAGTACTAAGTTATTTCAAATGATACCTAGAAATGTTTTTTGAAAGTTTGCAATTTAAAAATCTTAAAATAATAAAACTATAATGATAATGAGTAATAGTTACTGAGCACTCCTATGAGCCAAGCATGATACTAAGTTTTTAAGTTTTATTTAATTCTTATTAGACCCTTGTAATGTTAGTATTATTATTTATTCTCATTTTAGTTCAGTGGTTTTGAGAGATTAAATTGCTTAGTATTACATAGCTGCTAAGTGGTTGTATTAGGGTTCTCTAGAGGGACTTTAGAGGGACAGAACTAATGGAGTGTGTGTGTGTGTGTGCGCGTGCACACGTGTGTGTGTGTGTACACACACAGACACATATACTCCATTACACACACGCACACACACATTTATATAAAGAGGAGTTTATTAAGTATTAACTTACACAGTCACAAGGTCCCATAATAGGCCATCTGCAGGCTGAGGAACAAGGAGAGCCAGTCCGAGTTCCAAAACTGAAGAACTTGGAGCCTGATGTTCAGGGGCAGGAAGCATCCGGCATGGGGGAAAGATATAAGCTTCGAGGCTAGGCCCATCTCTCTTTTTACATTTTTCTACCTGCTTATATCCTGGCAGCTGACTAGATTGTGCCTACCCAGATTGAGGGTGGGTCTGCCTTTCCCATCCCACTGACTCACATGTTAATCTCCTTTGACAACACAGACACACCCAGGATCAATACTTCAATCAAATCAAGTTGACACTCAGTATTAACCATCACAGTGGTCAACTAAAATTTAATACCAGGCCACGTGGCACTAGTGTAAGTTATTTAATTACAGTATTATATTCTTTCATAGTGCCTAGTTGTGAAATACACAGTGTGTGAGAAATGAGTTTATAAAACATACACTCAACAAGGGATTGAATTCACTAAGAAAACTCAGTACAAAATAAGCAAATGCTACGAATAGGCAGTCCATAAAAGAGAAATCATGGATGATGAATAGACATGAAAAGATGCTCAAACCCTGTCTGTTTATTAAGGGAAAGCACATTGAGATAACATTTCACATCCGACTGTCAGAATGTGAAATGACAATATCAAGAGGTAATAAGTTACGGATTTAAGGGAACTCTCATTATACTGCTGTGGGAGTGTAAATTCCTCCAATTGCCTTGGAGACCTGTTTGTCAATATGCAAAATGGTTCAAGTTGTGCTTTCTTATAATTCAGCAATTTTACTTTTAGGAATGCGTACTATTTTTTTTTTTTTTTTGAGACAGCCTCAGTCTGTCACCCAGGCCGGAGTACAGTGGTGTAATCTCGGCTAACTGTAACCTCCAACTCCTGGGTTCAAGCAATTCTCCAGCCTCAGCCTCTTGAGTAGCTGGGACCACAGGCACCTACCACCACACTTGGCTAATTTTTTGCATTTTTAGTAGAGACAGGATTTCACTGTGTTAGCCAGGATGGTCTCGATCTCCTGACCTCGTGATCCACCCGCCTGGCCCTCCCAAAATGCTGTAATTATAGGCATGAGCCACCATGCCCGGCTGGAATGCATACTTTAAAGAAATGTAATCAGGGTGGAGTCTGGAGACCTCTAGAAGTACCCCTGGGCCTTTCAGGGATTTATGTGAAAACTATTTTCATGATAATAATTAAGAATTATTTCCCTTTTTTATTCTCATTATCTCATGAGTATACTGTGGAGTTTTCCAGAAGCTACGTTGCAGTAGATTGAATGCAGAGACAACAACAAAAAAATCTGGCTGCCTTCTATTAAGCCAGACATTAAAAGGATTTTCAAAAAAAGTAAAACATAACACTCTCCTCACTAACTTATTTTTGTTTTGAAAAATATAGTTATTTTTCATTATTTTTGTTGACATGTAATAGGATTATTTTAAATGAATTAATACATTATTTTTTGAATGTCTTGATTTTAATCTCTGATATACTAAATATCAATAGATACAGTCCACCTACGTAAAGCCTCTTTAGGACCCTTCAGTAATTTTTAAGTCAGGACTGAGACCAAAATTTTTGGAAAGCATTGCATAAGGGCACAGTTCAACTATGCGTTCATTGTCATGTTGTTTATAATAGTTTATTTATTTTTAGTTTTTATTTTTTTTAGACAGAGTCTCGTGCTGTCACCCAGGCTATAGTGTAGTGGTATGATCTTGGCTCACCGCAACCTGTTCGTCTCGAGTTCAGGCGATTCTCATGCCTCAGCCTTCCGAGTAGCTGGGATTACGGGCACTTGCCACCACGCCTGGCTAATTTTCATATTTTTAGTAGAGATGGGGTTTCACCACGGTGACCAGGCTGGTCTCGAACTCCTGACCTGAAGTGATCTGCTTGCTTTGGCCTCCTAAAATGCTGAGGTTACAGGCATGAGCCACTGTACCTGGCCTATTTATAATAGCTTAAACATTGTTATCAATGCTAATGTCCATCAATATGAACAGAAGACCAGTTCTATCAATATGGAATGGTAAGACACATTGTGAACTGTGTGTGTGTATATATATGTAATGTTTATACCATCATATTTATATTTTATTCCGACCACATCTATTTTCCAGACATTCCTTCATCATGTGTCAAATAAAATAGGTTTTTTTTTTTTGAGAAGCTAAACATATTTCTAAGTTAATAATAAAGTGCAGAATTTCTTAAGAATTAGATTTTAAGGCTGAGGCAGGTGGATCACTTGATGTCAGAAGCTGAAGACCAGCCTGGCCAACATGGTGAAACCCCATCTCTACTAAAAATACAAAAATGGGCCAGGTGTGATGGCACTTGCCTGTAATCCCAGCTACTTGGGAGGCTGAGGCAAGAGAGTTGCTTCAAACCAGGAGTTGGAGGCTGCAGTGAGCCTAGATCGTGTCATTGTACTCCTGAGTGACAGAGCAAGACCCCATCTTAAGAAAAAGAAAAAAACAAAAAACAAAAAACTAGATTTTAGTCAGTTCACATTATTGCCAATCTTTTGACCTTAATCTTGAAGGGCAGAAATAAAAGTGGTGTTAACACGTTACTCTATTTGACTAGAAAATAAGCAGCATACGTTAGACTTGGTATTCTAGAATGTAGAACATCTTCACTGTGTTCTTTCAGGAACACTGTACTGTTTTTTTGAAAAGGAGGGAGCACCGTTTTGTTACATCTTTGTGTATACACTTCCACTGTAGCAGCTTAAACAAATAGTTAGCTTATTGTTCTCATCCAAAAATTGGAAGCTGGCTATTTGATGTAACAGAGTGGTGGCATTTATTCTCATGTTCTCTTGTGCTGAGAAAGTTGAAAATTGATAAAAATCTCTCATTAGAAATGCAGTGGATTTTTTATTTTTTCCAGTAGTTATGTTTTATAAAGTCACTGTGAAAACTGAATTAGCCAATACCGTATCGATCATTTCTCCTAGGAGATATGCAGGATTTGGTTCCTGCAAGCCTCTGGTCACAACATACTTGTCAACTGATCAGTAGATAACCTTGTTTTATTCTATGTTTCTGTATAAGATATGCAGGATTTGGTTCCTGCAAGCCTCTGGTCACAACATACTTGTCAACTGATCAGTAGATAACCTTGTTTTATTATATGTTTCTGTATAAACACACCTTATTTTATTTTTTTATTTTTGAGAGAGTCTTGCTCTGTCGCCCAGGCTGGACACGATCTCAGCACGATCGTATAATGGCACGATCTCAGCTTACTGCAACCTCCACCTCGCACGTTCAAATGATTCTCCTGTCTCAGCCTCCTGAGTAGCTGGAAGTACAGGCATGATCCACCATGTCCAGCTAAGTTTTGTATTTTTAGTAGAGATGGGGTTTCACCATTTTGGCCAGGCTGGTCTCTCACTCCTGATCTCAGGTGATCTGCCTGCCTCGGCCTCCCAAAGTGCTGGGATTACAGACATGAGCCACTGTGCCCGGCCAGTAGAGATGGGGTTTTGCCATGTTGGCCAGGCTAATCTTGAACTCCTCACCTCAAGTAATCCACCTGCCTTGGCCTCCCAAAGTGCTGGGATTAGAGGCATGAACCACTATGCCTGGCCACCTTATTTAATATATATTGTTGATTGATTAACATTGAACTCAGGGTCAGCAGCACCATAACTTACACCTCGGTGAAGCTTATCGAAATTTTTTTTTTAAATTTTCTCTGTGAGGCATATCACAACCTTCTTGTGCTTAGGGTCACGAGACAGCATTAGAGTACTGTGCTTAGGGTCCATATTACACAGTCAAATCAAGAAAAATGAGAAAAACAGGGCATTAAGTGGACTGCAAAAAGTACACTCACAGAGAGAAGGCAGTGTCTCCTTGTTTGACTTCAGCTGGGAAGATACACATTGGGCGACACAAATTTTTTGCCTTTCTACTCCTGTCCACAACTGACTGCCAAAGTGCTGTAACTATTGATTTTGGGGTTACAGATAAATGTTAGTGAATAAGTGACTTTGCAAATATGGAATGTATGAATAATGAGAAATGAGTGTACCAGTTTATAAATCATTAGCCAGAACTGGGCCACATGGCTTGTTCTTACAGTGGCCAATGGCCATGGGGCATACATTTTTAAAGTTTGGATTTATCATGATTTATTCCCCTGGCTCTGGGAATCTCCTCTTCCTCAAATCAGGAGCTCTGTGTTTGCTACCTCAGCCTTCTTCATGGCAGGAAAGAGTGGGGTGGTTTTTGGGCAAACAATGGGCAATGCCTGCCATGTTTCTAATCAAGTGCTTGGCATATGGAGGGCGGTTAGTATATTTTTGTTGAGAGAATGAATCAGTGAATGAATGGCAGGGTCAGTTTGTGAAATAGTCTTTGATTTCTGTCATATCTCACTTGTTAAAGATTTCTCCGTGTGTAAATTTTCAAACAAGTAATGTTTTGATTGACTAACTCCAAATCAAATAAAAGTTAACATAAAAGAATAAAGTTTTACTTTATCTGGGTGACCTTCAAGTTCAAATAAGTCAAAGAAAATGATAAAATATGACGCATCAGATGAAGTTGAGACGTCTACTCAGAAAAAGGCTGAGTAACCCAAGTTTCATACGGCAAAAGCTTTTCTTCTTTGTAATAACGGTTTCTTTCCTGAAATGATTGCTTTTTATATAGGAGAGATATTAAATCCAGAACTATCAGATTTTTGTATTTAGCATACAATGCTGATTTTATTATTTTAAGTTGTCAGCTTCTCATATGTTGTCAAAAACGAAGAAATACTTCATTTTATAACAGCCGTTGTAGCTAATGCCAGTTAGAAATAAATTCAGTTAATAAAGAATATTTAATTTAAATTATGTTTGAATAAAGTATATCTTTATCTTTACCATTCTAAACATTGGAATAAACTGTAATTGAAGTTGACATACCTGTCTGTCTGTCTGTCTGTCTCTCTATGCCCTGCCTTAGGCTAGACATAATATAAGGCTGTTAAATAGTAAATATTTCCTTTTATTAATGTTTATTTGATCATGGAAGTAAAATGATCTTGTTATATAAAACTGAAAAATGGAAAAAATAAAAAGGGGGAAATCATCCCAATTCATATCATTCAAGGAAAAAATTCAATATTTTGGTTTATTTCTTTTCAGTCTTTTTTTATACATTGAAAAAACTTAATTTTACTAAGTATATGTAATATGAAAATTCCTTTCAACATTCTGGATAGCTTTTATTAGTATTATGATTAGAATAACTTTAGGGGTAGGTACATTTATTCGTTGTCTGTACAAGCAGAGCAATAAATGAAGCAATGAGAGTTAAAGTACAATTCTCTTAGTATTTTTTCTCCTCATTGTACTTTCTGCGTTTCGGGCCTGATTAGAAATTTTATGGAAAATGAAATGTTCTTGTACATTCTGACTCCTTTTTTGTTATACTGTCTTTTCTTCTCTTTTTTCTAGGCTTTTAAAATGTTGGTCACTGTTATCTTCCCTTTCTGTACCTACTTTATGCAAAATTTCTGTTCCTAAAATCTCAACTGAGTAGGAAAAAAGAAATAAGATTATCTGAATTAAAGTAATTCATACTAAGTTGCAAATGACTTGTAGTCATAGCCTTTTAGAGGGATGTCTAAACTTCATCTCAAGGTATTCTTAAACTGTCTGGCTGCTACAGATGTGTCCTTAAAAAAACTAATAAAAAGATATTCTCAAACTCAGATGGATGTTTGATAAGAAAAATATCTCAGTGGTATTTTAGGGCCATGGGAGAGCCTTCTCTTGGGCATACAACATGCTTACTGTGGGAGGACCAGCCGGCATCAAACCCTTGCTGGTCCTCCGACAGTGAGCATGTTGTATGCCCAAGAGAAGGCCCTCCCATGGCCCTAAAATACCACTAACTAACTCTTATTAACTCTCATTCAGTGGCTATCAGCAGATGACTGACCTCTTAATAAAATTGATGAGAATTTATTAATTAATTATAGTGCACTTGTAGGTGTGACATTTAATTCCATGTCCCTTAAGGCCTCTTCTTTTAAGGTTTCTTTACTTAGGAACTAGGGCAGCATGATAGCCTTTCTTTATAAATTTAGAATATCATTTTATTTTCCAAAAGAGAGAATTAATTAGTTGAGATTTTGTTATTGCTTACTTCCAGGGAGACTTGAGGCAATTTGTAGTTAAAAGTTAAACAAAATATTATATTTAATTATAAAATACAAGAGCAAATATTTGAAGCAGGCAGAAGGAGAAGATGCTTTCAGGCCTCTGAAATGAGCAAATGACTACAGTTAGTGAATTTAGCTTTTGATTTTCTTCAGTGAAGCTGAAGTAGAAGCATAGTGCTGATGTTTTGTTTTCTAATTGGAGGAAGTATGATAGACAATTTTTCTAGAGTGAAAATATTTTCTGAAACTGAACTCAAGGTGGTCATCTTTTGCCATTTTGAAGGCTTAGGTCATAGTATATTTATGAAAATATTGATCAAATATTCTAATACCTTATTTGAAATTTGGCCCATGATACTTATAAAATATGTGTTTGCTGTGATATTTGTACTAGCAATAGTTACATACTAAAAGGGTGTCTGATTTCAGTCTTTGGGAAAAATCAAATTTTTTCTTCTTCCTCACTTTTTGAAAAAATTATTATAGATTTCAAGAAGACCTATGGAAATTGAACAGATCTCTTAGATGATTGGAGTTATGTTACTAGAGTAGACTGGAAAGGTTGCCTATCTAGCGACAGGTGTTGTTACTAGAAAAAAAATTCCTTTTCTGCAGTTTATCTTGGTCACAGCTTTTGGTGTGCTCTACCTGAAAAAACAAGCCACGTCTACTTTAATACTGATTCTGAATTCACTTATTTCCAGTTCTTAGCTGTCAGAGTGACTTATAACATGCATTGTATAATCTTTTAAGTACATACTGTTAGTATGATGAGGAAAGTTTAAAACTGTGTTGTTTTAAAACACAGGAACCCTGGTGTTTTAATTTGCTCCTTAACTTGTTACAGACATTACCTTGCCTAAAACAATCAGAATGTTACAAGTGGTAACTGCCTTTTAATATTATTCAAGATTTAACAGTCTTTTCAGATTTCATTTCTATAAATGCAACCTTCAAAAAGCATTTTTGCAAATTTGAAGTTAGAGCTTCTTGAATTAGATTGCTTTGAGGTCAGTTATTTTAATCACATTAAAAATAATAGTAATAGAGACTTCACTGAATGTAGATGGAGGTATCAGATACTTAGGATGCTAGTCAAAATTTGAAATTAGAGCTAAGTATTCTGGATACATGTGGGTTTCAGAAAGTGGCATTAATAAATTGTCTGTGTACCTGGGTGGAGATGACTATATTTGGTAGATTTATTTTTTCTTTTTGTTTTTAGTAACCATGGAAGAGATATGTAAGAAACTTTTCCGATATGGCATAGAGATGGACAAAGTTATCCTGAGCAATTTGAGAATACACCCAGCAGCCTCTGCTTTAACTCTGCACTAAATGCTTTGGTTGGCACTGTGTTAGGAGGCACTCAATAGAGATTATCTTATAGTTTGCCTTGCAGTCCTATGAGTAAATCACTTACTCCCACTTTGCAGAGGAGGAAATTGGGTCCACGAGACATTACAAGGGTACACTCCTAGTGAGTACTGTAGATTTTGAACCATAAACAGCTAAAACATTTTCTTTCCTGTGTCCAAGAATAGTCCCATCATTCTCTGCTGCCCAGCCTTTATTCATCAGAAAGTGACTTTTCCTTCTTCTGAACTTGGGTCCTATATAGTCTGTGTCACTTTCAAAATATGGTTTTGTGTTATAGTTTATTCTGCAAGTGATATGTGTTGAGCTGTCTGTCTTTCTTGAATGCAATCTACAAGAAGCAGTGACTGTGTTACCCTCTCTGCTGTCATCCACCTGGGGACTTTATGTGATGATGCCCACAGTGGCTGGTCACCAAGTGTTTGTTGAATTCACATCTGGGGTTTGTGTTTATCAGTTGGCACAGTCTCCACAAGGACATTATCTTTAATTTAGGGGGCTGAAGACAGTGGAGGGGAAGTGCTTAAGTAGGTGGTCTGCCTCTCTGATTCTAGTTTGGGCTATTTTGCCGTGCTTTTCTCAAAGTGCTAATATGGATTTAAAGTGCTTGTGTTTCTCCCAGGAAGGTATGGTGCCAATGAAGTATAGATTAATTTTCCTTGAAATACTAGCCATTACATTTTTTTAATATACTTTGTGTTAGAAATGTGAAATAAAATGAAATGGAACATAGAAAAAGGAATCCAAGGCTGGGTGTAGTGGCTCACACCTGTAATCTTAGCACTTTGGGAGGCTGAGGTGGGAGGATTGCTTGAGTTCAGAAGTTTGAGACTACCTGACCAACACAGGGAGACCCTATCTGTACAAATAACTAAAAAAATTAGCCAAGCGTGGTGGCTTGCACCTGTGGTTCCAGCTACTTGGGAGGCTGAGGTGGGAGGATTGCCTGAGCCTGGGAGGTCAAGGTCTCAGTGAGCTGTATTTGCACCACTGTGCTCCAGCCAGGGTGACAGCATGAGACCCTGTCTCAAAAAATAAGAAAGAAAAAGAATCAAAATCCATTCTGTTTTCCTATGAGTCTGTACAATTTTGACCACATCTGCTGGTTTGTATTAATAGCCATTTGATAGGTGGATGGTGGGTGTAATCACTTTAATTTTTTAAAATTCTGAAATTTTCCTGAACATAACTAGGAAAAATATTCCAAGGATTATAAATATTCAAAGGCTTATAAAATTCTGAATTTGTACAATTGCTGAACTGGTTACTATATTAATATTGTTTATTAGTACTAAAATATTTCAGATGATATCTAGAAACATCTTGAAAGTCTGCCATTAAAAATCTTAATAATAAAACTGTGATGAAAATGAATAATATTTACTGAGCGCTTCTATGAACCAAGCATGATATTAAGTTTTTAAGTTTTATTTAAATCTCATTACACCCATGTAATGTTAGTATTATTATTTATTCTCATTTTAATTCAGTGGTTTTGGGAGCTTAAATTGCTTATTACACAGCTGGTAAGTCGTTGTAGACATATGTAGACATCTACATATATCTACATGTATGTACACACAGGCACACATCTACACATATACATATGTGTAGCCATCTACATATATCTACACATATGCACACACATATATGCACATATATGTATGTATACACATATGCACACATGTATATATGTACATATATGCATATATATATACACTCAGGCATATATGCACATATATATGAGTATATGAGTATATATCCATATATGTATATGTAGGTATCTACATATATGTATACCCATACATATATGTAGATATCTACATATATGTGTATATGTAGAGAGAGAGTTTATTTTATATATATATGAGTTCTCTCTCTATATGAGTTTATTAAATGTTAACTCACATGATCACAAGGTCCCACAATAGGCCATCCGCAGGCTAAGGAGCAAGGAAGCCAGCCTGAGTTCCAAAACTGAAGACCTTGGAGTGTAATGTTCGAGGGCAGGAAGCATCCAACATGGGACAAAGATGTAGGTCGGGAACCTAAGCCAGTCTAGCCTTTTCACGATCTTCTGCCTGCTTTTATTCTAGCAGCATTGGCAACTGATTAAATTGTGTCCATCCAGATTGAGGGTGGGCCTGCCCTTCCCAGTCCTGTCCTCTGACTCAAATGTTTATCTCCTTTGGCAACACCCTCACAGACACACCCAGGAACAATACATGCATCCTTCAATCCAATCAAGTTGACGCTCTGTATTAACCATCACAGAGACTCTTAGCATTTGTTTCTCTGTAGACTGTATCTTACTTCATTTATGAAGCTTAGTTTTGCTGGGTACAAAATTCTTGGCTGATAATTGTTTGTTTAAGGAGCTAAAAATAGGACCCCAAACCCTTCTAGCTTGTACAGTTTTGTTACGGGGGGGCAGGGGGAGCCGTTCTTAGATCTCGCACAAGAAATAATTCAGGGTGAGTCCTTAACAGTGAAAGCAAATTTATTAGGAAAATAACAAAAGAATGGCTACTCCATAGACGGCAGCCCTCAGGGTTGCTGGTTGCTGGTTGTCCATTTTTATCCGTATTTCTTGATGATAAACAAGGGGTGGATTATTCATGGCTGCCCTTTTTAGACTATGTAGGGTAACTTCCTGATGTTGTCATGGCATTTGTAAACTGTCGTGGCGCTGGTGGGAGTGTAGTAGTGAGGATGAACAGAGGTCACTCTTGTCACTATCTTGGTTTTGGTGGGTTTTAGCCAGCTTCTTCACTGCAACCTGTTTTATCAGCAAGGTCTTTATGACCTGTATCTCGTGCTGACCTCCTGTCTCATCCTGTGTGTTAGAATGCCATCACCGTCTAGGAGTGCAGCACATTAAATCTCAGCCCCATTTTACCCAGCTCCTGTTCAAGATGGAGTTGCTCTGGTTCACATGCCTCTGATAGTTTCTGCTCAGAGATCTGCTGTTACTCTGATAGGTTTTCTTTTATAGTTTACCTGATGCTTTTGCCTCACAGCTCTTAAGATTCTTTCCTTCATCTTGGCTTTGTATAACCTCTTGACTACGTGCCCGGGTGATAAGTTTCCAAGGTGTTCTTTGAGCTTCTTGTATTTGGATGTCTGGATCTCTAGTAAGGCCGGAGAAGTTTTCCTTGATTATTCCCTCAAATAATATTTCCAGACTTTTAGGTTTCTTTTTTTTCTTGGGAACATCAATTATTCTTAGATTTGGATGCTTAACATAGTCCCAAACTTCTTGGATGCTTTGCTCATTTTTTAAAATTCTTTTTTCTTTGATGAATTGGGTTAACTTCAAGCTCTGAAGTTCTTTCTTCTGCTTGTTTGATTCTATTACTGAGACTTTCCATTTCATTTTGCACTTCTTAGGCGTTTCTTTGATTTCTAGAAGTTGTAATTGTTTTTATTTATGCTATCTCACTGAAGAATTTTCTTTTCATATTCTTTATCATGTTTTTTATTTCTTTAAGTTGGAGTTGACCTTTCTCTGGGGCCTCCTTGATTAGCTTAATGATTAATCTGAATTCTTTTTCTGGCAATCAAGATATTTTGTCTTGGTTTGGATCCATTGCTGGTGAGCTGGTGTGCTGGTGTGATCTTTTGGGGGTGTTAAAGAACCTTGTTTTGTCATATTACCAGAATTGTTTTTCTGGTCCCTTCTCATTTGGGTACTCTATGTCAGAGGGGAGATGTGGGATTCAAAGGCTGCTGTTCAGATACTTTTGTTCCAAGGGTGCTCCCTAGGGATGCAGTTTCCTGAGAGCCAAACTGTAGTGATTGTTTTTACTCTTCTGGGTCTAGTCACCCAGTGGAGCTACTGGGCTCTGCGCTGATACTAGGGAGTGTCTGCTAAGAGTCCTGTGATCTGATGGAACTAGCAGGGGCGTGAAGTAGACTCTACTGGGTTCCTTGGTTGTATTTTTGTTTAATGTGCTGGTTTGGTTTTGGTTGGCCTTGAGTAGGAGGTGGTGCTTTCAAGAACACATCCGCAGTGGTCCTATAGGGAGGAAAGCAAAATTGCCCAGGGTCTCCTGGTTACATATTCAGGTTTCTGAGTTGGTGGGCAGGGCCATAGAGCTCCCAAGAGATTATGGCCTTTGTCTTTGGCCACCAGGATTGGTGAAGAAAAACCACCAGATGGGGGCAGGGATAGATGTGTCTGAGCTCAGATTCTCCTTGGTCAGGGCTTGGGCTGCTGTTGGAGATGGGGGTGTGGTTCTCAGTTCAATGGAGTTATGTTCCCGGGGGATTATGGCTGCTTCTGCTGGGTCACACAGGTCGCCAGGGAAGTGGGGGAAAGCTGGCAGTCACAGGCTTCATTCCACTCCCATGTAACCCATAGTCCTAAAGGCTGGTCTCATTCCCACTGTGCCCCCAAAACAGCACAGAGTCTGTTTCCAGGCAGCTGGTGACTGTGGCCGAGAACTTGCCCCAGACCACCAGACTCCCTGCTAAGCAAGGGGACTCACTTTTTCAGAGCCTTAGGGATCCTGCAGTGGCGATACAGTTCCTTCAAATAGTGTGTGGATTCTCTCAGTTTACCTGGATGTTGCTGTGTTCTTGGATCAAAAATTGACAATGTGAGTCTCCGCACGTTGCTCTCTGTGCCCCATTGGGAGCCGCAAGCTAGTCCTGCCTCTTCTCTGTCATCTTCTGTCAGACCAAAGGATGTTAGTTTTTGTGTAAGTAAAGGTTTTGTGTAAATGAAGGTTCAAAAGGATGTTCATCAATGTGAAAATCAAAATCTTATGGGATTGTACATAATGGAGTTAGCAGAACATACTGATGTCCATATGTTGACTTAATGTTTTCTTTCTTCAGCTGTGTAGCATGTGTTCCGCTCATTTCTTAATGCAGAATAATTTTTTTCCCCCCACAGGAAGGAAAAACTGATGCGATGCTCTCAATGCCGCGTTGCCAAATACTGTAGTTCTAAGTGTCAGGTAAGACTTTGCAGCTATACATGTAAGTGAAGCTTTCATATTCTTTACTCTTAAATTCGTCCTTCATTATACCTGTTGGCCTATGTCTATTTCTTTACAACCTTTAACTTATTTTTACTTGTTATTGACCTGCTAAGTGACACAGGTTGCCAGGGATGTTAAAATGTTAAAACTAATGTTAAGTATATATGGTTAAAAATTGGGTGTGTGTGTATAGTCTATTATGCGAAAGTAAATGTCTGTTCCTCCCTATCTTACTGCCTCCTGACTTCAATTCTCATTTCCACAGACAGTCACTGTTAAGTTTCTCATGTGTCCTTGCAGCATTTGCTTGTGCAAATATATTTGTATATTTATATCCTATGTTTAAAAAAACAAATACAGGTTAATCTGGCACAAATTCTCATGTACTTTGATTTTGTTTTTCATTTAACAATATATTTAGAGCAACATTTTGTATCCCATATCTTTCATTATATGAATTGACCATAATAATAATTTCTCCATTAATGAATACTTAAAATTTTTCTAATATTTGGTATTGCCAGTAATGCACCTAGCATCCTATTTTGTACACTTCTGCAAATTAATAATAGGGTAGATTCTTATTGTGTTTATTGTTGAAAGGATATATGCTTTTTGAATTTTTGAAGATAATGCCAAATTTTCTGCTAAGAGTTTGAGCTAATTTACGAGTACTGTTGTTAACATCTTTGAAATTCTTGAAAGGATGTATAATTAACATTCAACATGACCTTTTCTTGTAACCTTATGATTAATCATTTAATAAGAAATGTAATTATGCACTAATGAGTTACATCTTATTAAAAAGTCTAATTAGAGGTTTTGTGTCTGTGTCACTTGCCTCCTCACTGCCACCCTCCATTCATCCTTTATGTTTCTTGTTTTTTGTATATGCACACACATATCCAAAGTTGCTTCTTTTAAATTTAGGACATGCTTGTCTCAGGGATTTTCTTCTCTCTCGTTTTCTCCTTTGAAACTAATTTCTTGAGACTACAGAAAAAGTGGTTTTAATGGAAAAGAAATCAAATGTTGAAAAAATATCGGGGGTTCCAGGTTCTCATGCTAATTCTGACATTTGCTGGTTAAATTATCTCAGAGAAAACACAGACTGTCTGGGCCTCAGTTCTGAATCTGTGCTAATAATAAGAGTTAGTATTTATTAGGCATCCACTGTGTGCCAGGCACTGTATTATTCCATTTGGTTTTACAAGAGTCTTGCGAGAATTAGGTACTATTATTATGCTTATTTTATTAATAAGGAAAATGAGGAGAGAGAGACAGCCAACTTGCCAAATATTCTATAACTAGTAGGCTCTGATGTTTCAGAAATGAAACCCAGATATTCAGACTTTTAACTGCGCTTTTAAACCTAGATTTTGTTCTTGCTCAAACATTCTGATTAGGTCTAGTTTTCAATATATGTTGTATTATTCTTTTGTTTCTTGGCTTTTGGATTTTTGTGGAGATAGCTTTGCTTTGTCTCTTGGACTGGAGTGCAGTGGTGTTATCAAGTTCACTGCAGCCTTGAAATCCTGGCTTCAAGCGATCTCCCTGCGTCTGCTTCCTGAGCATCTGGGATCATAGGTACACGCCATCACACCCAGCTAATTAAAAAACTTCTTTTAATGGAGATGAGTTCTCACTATTTGCGCAGGCTGGTGTTAAACTCCTGAGCTCTAGTGATTCTCCTGCTTTGGCCTCCCAAAGTGCTGGGATTACAGGTATATCAGCCACTGTGCCCAGCCAGTATAATACTTTCTAATTAAAATAGAATAGGAAATTTTTAAACACTTGTATTATTTCCACCTCATTTTTTTAAACAAAAATTTTGTTGAAGCTAGAAAGATCCCTGATTTATGTAAGAATGTTACCAACAATAATAACTAAAAGCAAAAAGTGGAACATTAATACTGCTTTTAAGATAGTATTAGTTCCAGAAATATTGTTTTATGGCATGTTCTAGGTGTTTTGTTCACGTGAAACTGAACTATTTCTTTCTAGGAACTTCAGATTAAACAGAAAACAGAGAAGTGACAGATTCTAGGCAGACTTGCTTTCTAATCTCAATGACCTAAACAGTTTATTAATAAAACATTTAATAAGCAGTTTACTTAACAGAACATTTTATTTTTCCCTGTTTTACCGTTATTTTTCCTCTAATGCAACTCTATCCTTTTGTAGTACACTCAAGAAAAAAGCTATTATCTAATTAGAATGAGTAGCAGGAGTTTGGTGGGTAGGTATGTCATTTTGATTCATTGTAGTGCATGTGTTTTTACTACATATATTAGCTGTTCACTGTAGCATCAATAATAATGTCACTGTCAGATATACTGTAGAAGGTATTGGGAAAACAGCCAGTAGGATGAGGATATATGTAACAGCCAGAGTATGTGTTTGTATGTGTGTGGACGGGGAGTTAAAGGTTGGCCAGAACATATGCATTGAAACTGCTGTGTTTATCTCAACCTTAAAATATAGCATTAAACATTTGTAGTTATTGTGGATATCCACAAAGCTGTGCAAAATTAAATGACAGACTGAACTGTGAACAGTAATGAACAGAATGCAAAAGCACTTGGAATGGAAATTGATATAGAGGATGTAAATCTGTAGCATAAAATCCATAATATGTATACCCCAGGGGTACATGATTTTGATTCACTAGCTTAGCATTTGATGCGTGGGACCATGCCATCTAGTTGTCTGAGAGAGGCGATTGGGGTATCGCAGGGCGTAACATGTCTCTTGTACCCACAGGATGATGTGTCAGTGCTACCGGTATTCTCATTTCTTTCCTTTTTTTTTTGGAGACAGAGTCTTACTCTGTCGCCCAGGTTGGAGTGCAGTGGTGCAATCTCAAGCTCACTGCAACCTCCATCTCCCGGGTTCAAGCAGTTCTCGTGCCTCAGCCTCCCAAGTAGCTGGGACTACAGGTGTGCGCCACCATACCCAGCTTTTTTTTTTTTTTTTTTTTTTTTTTTTTTTGGTATTTTAGTATAGATGGGATTTCACCACATTTCCCAGGCTGGTCTCGAACTCCTGAGCTCAGCCAATCCACCCACCTTGGCCTCCAAAAGTGCTGGGATTATAGGCATGAGCCACAGCACCTGGCACACATTTCATTTTTAAACATAAGTAATACAAGGATCTGTTTTTATTATAAAAATTAACACCATATAAAGTCATATAGAGTAAAACATAAAAGTCTTTTTCCACCTTCCTTCTCCCACTGCTACTTCTGTTTTTCAGAGATAATCCATTTGTGTCTGTTTTATGGATGGAGGATATACACCAAACTATTGGTCTATACATCATATATAGTGTACACATCTACATATGTATTTACCTCTGTGTACAGTACTGTTTCTGTTACTGGTCAAAATGTTTTTGTCGTCAGTGGCTTTATATTCCTGTCTATACCTTATTATGAGGTGGCGATTGTATAATTTAATAGAAGGAGGATCCAGTGTTTTTTTCTTTATTGGCGTAAATAAAACCTCACACATGATTATCAGATAGAAGAGGAGGAGCAGGCTACATTTTTTTTTTTTTAATAAAAAAGCATTTTCAAAATAAAAGAAGGAAACAATAGTGATAGCAGATAAGTCAATTTCAAGTAATTCATCAAGTATTAATTTACCTTTTCAGGATTTAATTTGATTTATAATATATACATTTCTAATTGAATGAATTAATTGCCGAGCAAATAAGCAGTTAGGCACTACATCAAATTGTAATTTATATACTTTTTAAAAGCACTCTATTAGCAGATACAAATTCTATTTTGTATTTATAATCATAGATCTCTTTAAAAATGTAAATCATGTTTTTGGGTTTACATTTTATGCTTAGTTGTAGAATGATTTGATTCAGTTTTGATGGGCAGAAAATTAATTCCACTTTAGTAAGCACTTAACAGAGTGATTTAATAAGCTGGTTTCTAGACTAGCATACCCAAAGCAGTGATAATGAAGGAAGTCAAGTTTTGTTTATTTTATAAATGTTCTGTGCCAGGCCTCAAACTGATAGACTATAAATGGAATGTACTGTAGATAAGTCAGCTTTGTATCTAACTGTAAACACAAAAGGAATGCTACATAAAGTTTAAAATGATTTGGTTGTATTTAAGTTTTTGACCTCCACAAGTGTCTGGAGGCTGGAAGTTTTCCTTTTCTCACATTACCTTTGCCTGCTGAGTGATCTTATCTACTCCCATGACTTCAAGTGGCATCTGTATATTAATCATTCTCAAGACGCCATCTCCAGCCTCCTTCCTCTTGATTTCCACTTGGCTGTTCCACAGGTGTCTCTGGTGTAACGTATCTAAATCAGAGTACATTATCTTCCCCCAGACCCACTTCCATTCATGTTTTCCAATTCGGTGAACAGTCTCTCCAGTCGCCCAGCAGTCTGAGTTGCCAGGTGCCACCTCTGTTTCTCATCCTTTCTTGGCCACACATCATTTAATCATTATGTCCTGCTGATTTTACCACCTCAAGATCTGAATTGGTTCCCTGCTCGCCAGCTTCTCTAGTATTACCTGTTACCATGATCTCTTTTCTGGATTAGCTGCATTGTTACTATGATTCTTTCCAACTTCTAAATTATTTTCTACACAGGAGTTAGAGTGATTATTATGCTGTAAGTTCTGGGGCTTGGTATAAGTAGTAGGCAGTGAGCAAGTAAATAAGATCCTGACTTTGATAAAACTTCGGTTATAGGGTAGAGAGATAGTGACTCATGCCCATGATTATATGATTGAATGTGATTGGGGTGAGCACAAACTCACCTGTGAGTAGGTGGATACAGAAGGGTTTCCTGTAGAAGTGACATTTAACCTGAAATCTAGAATGAATGTAGCTGTTTCTGTTTTTCTTTTGATTAGTGTTAGCATGGTATATCTTTCTCCATCCATCTTCATTTAATCTATTTATATTAAAATGGGCTTCTTGTGGATGATGCATGGTTGGATTTTGTGTCTTGATCCACTGTGACCATCCCTGTTTTCTGATTGATGCATTTAGATCATTGACATTCAAAGTGATTATCGATATAGTTGGGTTAATATTTATCATATTTGTTTTCTATTTGTTGCCCTGTTCTTTGTTCCGATTGTTGTCTTTCACTATTTTTCTGCCTTTTGTGGTTTTAATTGAGTATTTTGTATGATTTTATTTATCTTTATTAGCATATCATATATATATATGTGTGTGTGTGTGTGTGTGTGTGTATATATATATATATATATATATATATCTTTTTAGTGATTGCCCCCAGAGATTGCAGTATGCATTTACAGTGAACCCAAGTTTACTCTCAAATGACACTTTACTGCTTTACATGTAGAGTTAGAATGACAATATACTTTTTATTCCTGCTTCCTCTCTTTGAAAAGATTTTTTTTTTTTTAGAGGTTTTTTTTTGGAGAGGGAGTTTTTTTTTTTTTCCCCAGGCTGGAGTGCAATGGCGCGATCTCGGCTCACCGCAACCTCCGCCTCCTGGGTTCAAGCAATTCTCCTGCCTCAGCCTCCCGAGTAGCTGGGACTACAGGCACGCGCCACCATGCCCAGCTAATTTTTTTGTAGTTTTAGTAGAAACGGGGTTTCACCACGTTAACCAGGATGGTCTCGATCTCTTGACCTTGTGATCCACCCGCCTCGGCCTCCCAAAGTGCTGGGATTACAGGCTTGAGCCACCGCGCCCGGCCTGAAAAGATTTTTTTTAGAAATGGGATCTCTCTCTGTCTCCCAGGCTGGAGTGCAGTGGCATGAACACTCCTCACGGCAGCCTTGACCTCCTCGGCTCAACTGATCCCTGTTCCTCAGCACTGCCCCCCGCCCCTCCCCAATCACCACCTCCAACCTCCAAATAGTTGGGACTACTAGAGTCGTGCACCACCTGGCTACCTTTTGTATTTTGTGTAGAGATGGGATTTCTCTGTGTTGCCCAGGCTGATCTCAAACTCCTAAGCTCCGGTAGTCTACCTTGGCTCGGCCTCCCAAAATGCTGAAATTATAGGCCTGAGTCACTGTGCCTGGGCCCTGCTCCCTCTCTTATGTCATTTACTTAGCTTATACATAAGCATACATAATTAAATACATTGATGCTATTAGTAGTCTTTTGAACAAATGATTATCTGTTAGGTAAATAAGAATAAAAAAAGTTTTTGTTTTACCTTTACTGATTCCTTCTTTGATTCTTGTTCTTTCTTTATTTAGATCTGAGTTTCTAACCTTTATCATTTTTCTTCTCTCTACAGAATTTCTTTTAACATTTTGTGGGGGCAGATCTGCTGCCAATAAATTTCTTCAATTTTTGTTTTCCTGAAAAAGTCCATATTTTTCCTTCACTTTTGCAGGGTAATTTCACAGGGTGCAGAATTCCAGATTAGTAGTTTTTTTTTTTTTTCTCTTAGTACTTTATTTCGTTTCACTCTCTTGTACATGGTTTTTGAAAAGTTGGCTGTGATTCTTTGTTCCTCTATATGTATGGTGTTTATTTTAGTCTGTTTAGTGCTGTTAGAATAACTGACACTGGGTAATTTATAAAAAAAAAAACAAAAATTTATTTTTATTTTTTCAAATTTATTTAATTTGTTTTCAGCATTTATTTTAGATTCTGGGGGTACATGTGCGGGTTTTTTACAAAGGCATCCTGTGTGATGCTGAGGTTCGGAGTATGATTGAACCTGTCACCTAAGAAGTGAGCATAGTACTCAAAAGGTAGTTTTTCAATCCTGCACCTTTCTGTCTTTTCCATTCCTTATGTTCTCCAATGTCTATTGTTCCTGTATTTATATACTTTGTAGCCAGTTTTAGCTCCCACTTATGAGAACATACTGTAATTGATTTTCTGTTTCTGTACTACTTTGCTTAGGATAATGGCCTCCAGCTGCATCCATGTTGTTGCAAAAGACATGATTTTTTCTTTTTCCCCTGAGTTGGAGTCTCTCTCTGTCACCCAGGCTGGGGTGCAGTGGCACGATCTTGGCTCACTACAACCTCTGTCTGCCTGCTGGGCTCAAGTGATTCTCTTGCCTCAGCCTCCTGAACAGCTGGAATTACGGGTGCCCACCATCATGCCTGGCTAATTTTTGTATTTTTAGTAGAGACGGGGTTTCACCATGTTGGCCAGGCTGTTCTTGAATTCCTGACCTCAGGCGATCTACTTGCCTCAGCCTCCCAAAGTGCTGGAATGACAGGTGTGAGCCACTGTGCAAGGCCCAACGACATGATTTTATTCTTTTTCATGGCTTCAGAGTATTTAATGGTGTGTATATATATATATACCACATTTTCTTTATTTAGTCCGCCAATGTTGGGCACCTAGATTGATTCCCTGTCTTTGCTATTGTGAACAGTGCAGGGATAGACATAAGGTGCATGTGTCTTTTTGGTAGAATGACTTATTTTCCTTTGGGTATATACCCAGTAATGGAATTGCTGGGTCAAATGGTAGTTCAACTCTTAGTTCTTTGGGAAATCTCCAAACTGTTCTCCACAGTGGGTGCACTAATTTACATTCCCATCAGCAGTGTATAAATGAAGAACAGAAATTTATTGATTCACAGTTCTAGAGGCTTGGAAGTTCAACATTATGATGGCTGCATGTAGTGAGGGCCTTCTTGCTGTGACATCGCATGGTGGAAGGCTTCACAGGTGGAAGGGCACAGAGACAAGAGGGCATCAAATGATAGTTAATCATGCCCTTGAGGACAAAGCCCTTATGGCCTAATAGCCTCTTAAAGGCGTCACCTCTTAATACTGATATAATGGTGGTTAAATTTCAACATGAGTTTTGGAGGGTACAGACCTTCAAATCATTTCACACACCTTTCAAGTATTTTGAGCTTTTCAGAAAATGACATGTGACTGAAACCATTTCAGTATCTGTGAACACCTAAAACAGACATGCTTATCTTTAGCTATAAAAATCTGGCTTCTCTCAGTATTTTAAAAAAAATCTTTGATTTTTTGTAGTTTGAAAATGGCATGCCTAAATACAGATTTTTGGACTTTTATTCTGCTTGGTGTTCTCTGAGTTTCCTGGATCTGTGGTTTGGTGCCTGGCATTAATCTGGGAGAACTTCTTAGTCATTATTACTTCAAGTATTTCTTATGTTCCATTCTCTCTTTATCCTTCTTCTGACATATCCATTGTACATATCTTATACCTTTTTTGTAATCATTCCGCAGTTCTTGGATATTCTGCTTTTTTTTCTTTTTTTTAAATAAAGTCTTCTTTCTCTTTGCTTCTTAATGTTGGTGGTTACTATATTGAAATATTTTCAGCTCAGAGATTCTTCTCTTTGGCCATGTCCAGTCTACCTGTAAGACATCAAAGGCATTCTTTATTTTTGTTGGTGTTTTTGATCTAGCAGCTCTTTTCGGTTCTTAGAATTTCTGTTTCTATGCTTGTATCTCCTGCCTGTTCTTTCATGCTATCTCCTTTTCCATTAGAATCCTTAGCAGATTAATTATAGTTTTTAAAAATTTCTAGTCTGATAATTCCAACATCCTTGCCATATCTGACTCTGGTACTAATGCTTGCACTGTCTCTTTAAACTATATATTTTGCCCTTCAGTATGTGACATGGTTTGATTGTGTCCCCACCCAAATCTCATTTTGAATTGTAGTTCCCGTAATCCCCATGTGTCGTGGTAGGCACCGGGACCAGGTGGAGATAATTGAGTCATGGGGGCAGTATCTCCCATCCTGTTCTCCTGATAGTGAGTTAGTTCTCACGAGATCTGATGGTTTTATAAGGGGGCTTCCCCCTTTGCTGGGCACTTCTCCTTCCTGCTGCCATATGAAGAAGGACATGCTTGCCTCCCCTTTCACTATGATTGTAAGTTTCCTCCACAGCCATGTTGAACTGTGAGTCAGTTAAACCTCTTTCCTTTATAAATTACCCATTCTTGAGTATTCTTTTCATAGCAGCATGAGAATGTACTAATATGGTATGTCTTATAATTTTTTCTTTACAGCTAGACATGATGTAAAAGAAACTACTGTAAATAGGCCTTTATAGTGTGGTGATAAGACGTAAGAGAAGAGGGACTATTCTATAGTTCTCTGATTAGGTCTCAGGCTCTTGGTGAGCCATTGTCCCTTGACTGTGGCATTCACAGGTGTTTCTCAGTTTAGGATTGGCTAGTTTGAATAATATCGGGGGATCTTGGGGCAAAAGGGTGGTCTCTATTTGCCTGGTACCTGGCCCTGGGATGATTAAGGCAGAAGAATATTGCCTCCTATGGCGTCAGGGCCAGACAGAACAAGTATGGCTCTGGATCATTTAGTTTGCCCATCAAAGGCATGCTCAGGATTGAGCTCTTTGCTATTTCTTAGAATTGGCTGGCCCTGGGAGGAGCAGTCTTCTCCTTAGTCAGAAAGGCTTTTAAAATGTCAGCATATCATAATTCAGGTTGATCATCCAAAATCCAAATATCTGCAGTGCTCCAAAATCCAAAACATTTAAAGGAAATGCTCATTGGAGTATTTTGGATTTTGGATTTTTAGATTTGGGATGTCAGCCAGTAAGTATAATAAAAACATTTCAAAATCCAAAAAAATCCAAAACCTGAAGCACTTCTGGTCCTGAGCATTTCAAATAAGGGATATTCAACCTGTATTCAGAAACAAAAATAAAAAAATATAGTCCTACACATATGTGGCCAATTGATTTTCAATAAATGTGCCAACATAATTCAATAGTGAAAGGATAGTCTTTTCAACAAATTGTGCTGAATATGTACATGGAAAAATAAATGATAAAAGTAAAAACAATTTTTCAATACATTTAATAAGATTTAGTAAGCTTAAACTTAAAGGCTAAAACTATCTATAAAACCTTTGAAAGAAAACATAGGAGAAACTCTTTGGATATGGGTTATATAAAGTTTCTGAAGTAGAACACAGAAAGCACTAAGCATCCAAGAAAAATTGATAAATTGATTTTCATCAAAGTTAAACTCTTTAGCTCCTTGACTTCATTAAGAAAATTGAAAGTTGGCCGGGCGCGGTGGCTCACGCCTGTAATCCCAGCACTTTGGGAGGCCGAGGCGGGTGGATTGCAAGGTCAAGAGATCGAGACCATCCTGGTCAACACGGTGAAACCCCGTCTCTACTAAAACTACAAAAAATCAGCTGGGCATGGTGGCGCGTGCCTGTAGTCCCAGCTACTCAGGAGGCTGAGGCAGGAGAATTGCCTGAACCCAGGAGGCGGAGGTTGCGGTGAGCCGAGATCGCGCCATTGCACTCCAGCCTGGGTAACAAGAGCGAAACTCCGTCTCAAAAAAAAAAAAAAAAAAAAAAAAAGAAAATTGAAAGTCAAACCACAGACATGGAGAAAATATTTGAAATTTCCCTCTCTCTCTCCCTCTTTCCTTCTTTCTCTGTCTTCCTCCTTGTCTCTTTCTCCCTTCTTCTCTCTTTCTCTCCCCAACCAAGAAGTTGTATCCTAAATTTATAAAGAATACTTATAATTCAGTAGTAAGATAACCCAGTAAAACAGGTAAAATATTTGAATAGACACTTTAAGAAGATATACATTAAAAGATATTCAGCATCACTGGTCATCAGAGAAAGGAAAAGTAAAACAATAATGAGATATTGCTAAACACCCACTAGAAAGACTAAAATGGAAAGGAGTGACCTTGTCAAGTGCTGCCAAGGCGATAGATCAACTGGAACTCTTGTTCACTGGTGGTGGGAATGTAAAGCGTTATAATGCTTTGGGAAAGTTTAGCAGGTTGTAATAATGTTAAAGGCGTACTTACCATGTGACCCAGCAATTCTATTCTTATTTTCCTAAGACCTAGGAAAATTTATGTCTACAAAAACAACTTGTACGTGAATATTCAAAGTTCCAAACCTGGAAACAAGTCAAATAGTCATCCACAGGTAAATGAATAAATAGATGCATACTATACTATTTCTTGTCCATTAAAAGGAACAAATTGCTGGCTGGGTGTGGTGGCTCATGCCTGTAATCCCAGCACTTTGGGAGGCCAAGGCAGGTGGATCACGAGGTCAAGAGAACAAGATCATCCTGGTCAACATGGTGAAACCCCGTCTCTACTAAAAATACAAAAATTAGCTGGGTATGGTGGTGTGCACCTGTATTCCCAGCTACTAGGGAAGTAAGGCAGGAGAATTGCTTGAACCTGGGAGGCGGAGGTTGTGGTGAGCTGAGATCTCGCCGTTGCACTCCAGCCTGGGCAATAAGGGCAAAACTCTGTCTCAAAAAAAAAAAGGGAAGAAACTACTGATGCATGTGCAACGTTAGTGAATCTTGAAACAGTGTATTGAGAGAACTAAGCCAGACTGAAAGAAGTAGTACTGTTCTAGACTAGACAAAACTAATCTTATAATTATGGAAATGAGACCACTGAGTTACTTGGGATGGAGGACTTGAGTATCAGGGGCACAAAGGAACTTTTGGGTAGTACTAATGTCTATAGCTTAATTTTGGTGTTGGTTATTTGGAGATACATACATACATATATATATGTGTATATATATATATATATCAAAACTTATTAGAGCTGGGTGTGATGGCATGTGCATATAATCCCAGCACTTTGGGAGGCTGAGGTGGGAGGATTGTTTGAACTCATGAGTTAGAGACCAGCCTGGGCAACACAGCGAGACCCCCTCTCAAAAAAACAAAACCTTACCAAACTATACTGTTAAAACAGATACATTTTATTATAAGTAATTGTGGTTTTTTGCTATTACTTTTAATTTTTGCCATTAAAAGTAATGGCAAAAACTGCAGTTAGTTTTGTACCAACCTAAATATAATTTAATAATGTAAATTATATTTCAGGTAAGTAGTTTGAAATACTGGTCACCACAGAGCCCTTAAGTGTGCATTGATTTTATTTCTTTTTCTGTAATACAGTGATCACATTTTTTAAGCCACTCAAAGAATTAGACTGTTGTTTGAAGAAGCCATTCTAGAAGGTTAAGGGTCAGGGTAGGAAGACCAAATAGGAGGCTACAGCGATAATCTGGATCAGAGATAATGTTAGTTTCACATTCAACAAGATTTTTGCACATTAACCTTCCATTGCTTACTCAAAATCAAGCCAAAAGTAGGGAAGAGGTGTTTTGAGACTCTGGTATACAGACTTTTGGTTAATTTTCTTTTTGTCATCTATTTTTCAATTCCATTCTCCAAATGTACAGTCTCTGATTCTAGATCCTTGCCAGAGTTCTGCTTGGCAGGCTGACTTCCCTCTCAGACATGGCTCTGATGGGACTGTCCCTACAGGAGGCCTCTTTGACCCTGTTTCTGCAGCCAGTCCTCTTACCACCACTTTTTTACTCTCAGATGAGGCCAACCACACCCCTTCCCGCCACTCATCCACTGATGGCTGTTCCATGTACTTTGGGAGTAAAAAAATTGATAATTACTTGCATTGAGGAAATAAAATACATGTGCCTCACCTACCGTATTCTGCTAGAAGCTGGTGTTGGTATTTTGATTAATCTAGCATAGATGTTTTTTTTCCAAATAAGATTGGAAGTCTGTGGAAGTGTATGATTTATTTTGCTCTCCAACCAAACTATCAATTAAGTCATGTCATCTTCATATGATCTCTCATTAGATCAAGGATTGGCTAACTTTTTCTGTAAAGAACTGTCCAGTAAATATTCTAGGCTTTGTGGGCCATAGATTTTTGTCATACATATTCAACTCTGATATAGCATGAAATGAATGAATGTAACTAATGAATATGGCTATATTCCTGTAGTGTACAATTTTACTAAAAATGTAGCATGAATTAGAATGTATATGAATTTGTATTTTACATGAATGTAAAAATGTAGAATGAGTTTTACCTGTGGGCCATGTATTTTTGGAAACTTGCACTAGATGATGATTGACTTACTTTTGGGCCACTATTGTTATTATTGTCTCATATTATAGGTTCCTCACGTAACAGGAGACCGCAATTCCCATTTTCCTAAGAAATAATGATTTATTCTTGTTTGTTTTTTTTCTCCTTCTTGTCAACTTTATGCCCTAAGACCATTTTCATGTCATGTTCCTTCTTTATATTCGGCCCTATTCATCTGGTTTGATTAAGACTTGTGAGAAGATGCTCTTGCTCTACATTTGATACAGTATTCAGTAAGCTTTTAAAGTGATGGCTAATGTCTACCACTAATCTCTAGTGTGCTCTAAAGAGATTTTTTGCAAGATCTTAATCAATACCTGTCAGTCAACTGTAGCTGTTAGACGGCCTTCTTAGCCTTCCAGTTTTCTTTTCCAAGATTCCAGCTTTTCAGATCTGCGTGCATCCGACAATCTGTAATTCAATATTGGACTACATTTCAGGGATCAAGGAGGAGGTATTATTTGCTATCAAGCAGACTGAATGTGAATGGAAAACTCGAGTATCTTTTCTTTTCTGCGAGTTGCATGGCAGCTCAACTATCCTAAGTTTTGCCCGTAGGAAATCTCTGTAGATGATTGTTTGTGAGTGGATTGAGTCATGAATATGTAGGAAAAAAATCATTGTGATATTTCACATAGAAGATGTTTAGTTAATGGTAGTTATGTGAAATTTGAATAAGTGGGCTCAAAAAATTCTTACAGCTTCTTCATCCTTAATGACCAAATATCTGAGAAAAACAGTGTTGCAAATTTTCAATGATTATAAGCCTAACCCAAGCAGGTTTTAAATCTGTTGACATAATTCAGATATTTGTTAGGAATGAATATTACAGAACCATAGAATTTTATCATTGGAAGACTGCCTTACAGATCTTTGAATCTAGTCTTCTTATAGTATAAATACCTGGTGAGCTTATGTCATGAATTAGATGTATGTTACCCAATTTAGGTTCAATACAGGATGACCCTTCTTACACTCTATGCCATACAATAATGAGCTGCCCTAAAATGGATATCCACTCCAACCAAAACTCAATGTGTAACAGCATTTAAATGGATTCTTGAGTGAGCAATAGTGACTTTGTATCTAAAAAGGAGAGGGAAATATTATAGTGCAAATGTTATTTTGTGTTAAAAAAAAAGAAATAAATTGATTTTCACTTATTAGTGTAACATCAATACACTCCTTTCATAATCAAGTAATCAAGACCATCTCTTACTGGTCAAAGAAAGAATTGTGAGAGTCTGCTTTCATTTCTTCTTTTGGATGGCATTAATTTCAAATAATGATAATATATAGTAAATTTTATCTTCTTAATGGTACTGGTTTTAGAATAAATCATAAAATATGTATTGAACACCTGTTTCATGCAAGGTGTACCTAATTGGTACTACATTCATTTAAGAAGAACAGATGTGAATATAGCTAAGAGGGGAAGTCGAGACTACAGTGAGCCGTGATCACATCATTGCAATACAGTCTGTGTGACAGAGTGAGACCCAGGTCTCCGGGGGGAAATAAAACTGTGTAACTGGGAGTGATCCTCCCATCTTAGCCTCCGGTTTAGCTGGGAATACAGGTGCATGTTGTCATGTTGGGCTAATTAAATAAAAGTTTTTTTTCTAGAGACGGGATTTCCCTATGTTGCTTAGGCTGGAACATTTTAAAATTTATTTCTTTATACATTTAATTTAAAAAAATAGATTATGAATCATATTTCTGTGTAAACAATATGCACATTAAAATTTTGATATTCATTACCAAATACCTATCAGAAAGATCAGAGCAACTTACAGCTCTACCAACAAGGCTAGAAAATGCCCATTTCCCCAAATCCTAGATGTTTCTAAATACTGTCAGTTTTATTCATCTTTGCTAAATTAATGGGATGCCTATGTTATCTAGTTTCTGTTATTATTTCTTTGAGCACTGGTATGGTTTGTATTACTTGTCTATTGGTTTTTCTTTTTTAGTCATGAATTTCCTATTCATGTCCTTTTCCTTTATTTATATTTTTTGAAATACTCAAAAGTTATTTGTAAGACCTTTTGTTTACTGGAGACATTTAACATTCTGTCTATATATATTTTAGATTTTTAAAAATGGTTTATTACCTTTAAATCTTGTTTCTGGTTTTCTTACCCCTGATGTGCAAAAATTCCTTATTGTTATGTAAGTTAATATGTATATCTTTTACTTTATGGTTTTTACATTTTATTTTTTGTTTAGAAACACATTTTCTACCTTAATATTATAAAATATTTATTTCCATAGAGGAATAGTTCAGTGATAATTATAGAACTGTATTTTGTTTCATCTGTTTAATATACATAATGACCCCCTTTGTAATTTAGTTTAGCTCACTGGTTTTTCATCTTTAGCTACACATGAATGGCCTTGTCAACTTGATCTGCTTTTGTGCTGCTATAACAGAGTCCCACAGACTGGGTAATTTGTAAATAATAGAAGTTTATTTGGCTAGTGTTTCTGGAGGCCAGGGAGTCCAAGACTGAGGGATTACATCTTGTAGGGGCCCTATTGCTGCGTCATAACATGGCAGAAGGCATCACGTGACGTGAGAGCGGTCCTAAGAGAGGGCTGGACTCGCTTTTATAATGAACCCACTGTTGCAGTATTAACATTAATCCGTTCATGAGCGCGGTGCTACTGAAAGACCCTGCCTCTGAACATGTTGCATTGGGGATTAAGTTTCCAGCACATGAAGTTTGAGATACACATTTAAACCATAGCAGCCCTGCAGTGAGACACTTGATTCTATATCACAGGTACTGTCAGAATCCCTAGGATGGGTCTTAGGCTATGTATTTAAAAATATATTCTTTTGTATGTGTGTTACATGTATAACTGTGTATCATTGTTCTAGATCTGGGTTTTTCAGCTCTTTTTAGACCCAACTCCCCATTTTTATGAGAAATATGTTTATTGCCCTTTCTACTATTTTGAAATGCAATTACACAGGTAATGCAATATACCTAGTTACATATTTTCAAAATATTAATATAATGCTGTTATTGGAATATAAGGAAAAAGAAGATTAAAACCTTTGATAAAATATATGTATTTTAGTACCTAAATGCTGAGGTATGATTAGACTAGAAGACATCATTAGTCACATATTTACACCTATACATAGGGTCACTGTGAGAAGGGAAGTACAAATGCAGGTCAGAAGACATGTTGTATTGGTAACTCAGATGCTTTGAATGGTGTTGCCTTCAGTGATATGACTTTAATTGACTAATTTAGATAAAGTTCTTAAAATACAGTCTTCCCTTCATTTACCTACAGTATTCAGTGCTGTTAGGATTATGTAAAAACAAGTTCTTTGTTTTTAAATGTAAAAGGAGATTTTTCTACGCTCAGATAATTATAAACAAATTTTCTGCCTTCATAGAATTTGGTAGGGCACTTAAAAGTTGCACTGGATTTGGATAATTTTTCATTCTGTAGAACTGTGCTGCATAGAATGTCTGACTCCTCTGGTTCCTGCTCATTAAGTGCTTGCAATATTCCATAAACATTGTGACAAATAAAAATACCCCCATAAATTTCTCAAACAACCCTCAAGATAGGCGTTACTCCCATTGAGAACTACCGGTGTGGTTAATTAGTTTATGTTGTGAACTATTATAACTACTATAAAATACATTATGGAAATGTATGGATTCTGAAGTTGTTTTTTGAGTCATGGGTGCACTGAAAGAATTGTGTTATAGATGTCATTTCCTTTTTTTTCCAGCATAAAACTCTTGTCTCCTTTTGGTTTTGCTTCTTAATGTAATATTTTAATTTCCTTTGTCTCTCAAGCCATTTTATGCTTATTTACATCATTGTTAATTTTCAGCTATGACAACAGAAAGTACTACAGCCAATATTGTGAGCAAAATCTTAATTATATCCTGTGTTGGAAGTAATGTAAGACAATAGGAAAAAATGTAAATCAAGAGGTTGTCTTTTGAGAAGATGGCAAATATATATGACAAATGTGTCATTGAGGTCTTGACCAAGGTTAGCTTGTTGAGTGAAGATAATGCCTTTTGTTTTTGTAGGATTGTCACGTTTTGCTTCAAAGTCAAATGGAGCTGCGTAAAAGATTTCTTTGTAAGCCTTTTCTGTGGTATGCTTATATTTGTAACCCTTAGGGTAAGATGTGATAGGTGAAGCTGAATGATAAATTTTAGCAATTAACGTTTTAAAGAAATGGGATGGGCTGATACTTGGTATCATATTACAGACCAATTTTAAGTGGTATGATTGCTGTCTTTATTTATACCTAAATGATCTGATTTGGTTTTTAGATGGAAATAATGAACATTTTTTTTGCTGGAGCAAATGAGAAGATAAGTATGTTTTCAGGCAGTGATCTAAGAATAAGTTTAAGAAACATTTTGTCTAATTTCTAGTTACTGTTGAGAAGTAAGAACTCAATATCAATTATGTTAAGGACCTAGAATTGTTTTAACAGGAATTCTCCAAAATTTGGTTGTTTAATTCCAAATACTGTCATCTAATTAATCAGTTGTTTATTATCTGGTGTACCTTTTGTAGTTATCTCACCCTGGTAAGCTGTCAGGATGCTGAGCTGCTCAAATCTTTAGGTTTTAACAGAGGGGTTATGGATGATCTCTTGTAGTTAAAATGAGCAATGATTAAAATCTGCTGTTAGGGCCTTTTGCCTCAAATGATCCCTGCCTTGTTTTGCTGAGTTTGAGCCCTGTTCAGGTGGACACTAAGGCATTTGAACAGAGCCAAAGGCGCTTTCTGATAGACCACCTGGCACTGTGCTATCCGTTTCTGCCTGCACGTCTGTCCATTGAGAGCATCTGCCAGGTTTCTCAACTTTGAAAATTAAATGAAAACTTCCACGAAAGTATGGATCGCCCTTATACCAGTACAAAACCAAAAAACGCAATGCTCTTGTTTCTTGTGAGTGCAAATGAATGTAAATGTTTTAGCTGAACCCACTCGTATTCAAAGAACAGGGGGAAAAATATATATATATATATATATATACACACACATACACACACACACACACATATTTGTATAGTATGTATATGTATATGTATGTATGTATTTCTGAGTCAGTGAATACCAGCCCAATTTCCCAACGAGTGGCAGTAACAAGCATGAGAAACTGTTAAATAATTTATACACATTTCTTTAATGCATAGATTTTTAGAACTTTTAGGATATGAAGTATATTTTGAATCTCTAGGGTCAACATGATGCTGTGTTTTTCAAACTTGTTTGACAGTTGTACCATATATATTTTAGGCACCTTACACACACTGGTAATTGCTAACTGCTAGTCCAGGACTAACCCCCTGAGCAACAGAAGCATTTTCCTTCACTGAGTTATATTTTAATATTATGCCTTTCAGTGAGTACTGGTATAGAAGTCATATGAAAGGCCATACTTGTGAACTGTTGTATAGGACATTGTTCAGTATGTTGATTAGCGTTCTTGGAATAAATCCCTCCTGTGATTTAATACTTGATAAAACTATATGTTTTTCCTTTCTGTCATTTGAGAATTATATAAACTGTTATGCCTTCTTTTTTGCCTTGCTTGTAAGGCGACTCAAATAAATGTACAAACACTCAAATGAATGTAATGCACGAGTTATTCAGCTCTCATATTTAGCATGCTAAGAATTTTTACTCTCCCTTTTTATGTTTAGGCAGTTTGATAGTTAGATATCAGCTTTTGAGCCTTCCTTTCTTCAATAGAAGGATAATACCTACCATTTGGATTGTTATAAAGATCAAATGAAACATGCTTTGTTTTTTTTTTTTGAGACGGAGTGTCGCTCTTGTTACCCAGGCTGGAGTGGGGTGCGATCTCGGCTCACCGCAACCTCCGCCTCCTGGGTTCAGGCAATTCTCCTGCCTCAGCCTCCTGAGTAGCTGGGATTACAGGCACGTGCCACCATGCCCAGCTAATTTTTTGTATTTTTAGTAGAGACGGGGTTTCACCATGTTGACCAGGATGGTCTCGATCTCTTGACCTCGTGATCCACCGGCCTCGGCCTCCCAAAGTGCTGGGATTACAGGCTTGAGCCACTGCGTCTGTCCCGAAACATGCTTTGTTATTTGCTTAGCCGTGTGTCTACTACTTTGTAGAATGCTAAATAAATTCTATTATGGTTTCCTTTTAACCCCCTCCATAATTTTAGTATTTTCTGTTTCTGGTTTTGCAGTCTTATTTCATACACATCTTTACTTTGAATCAGCTCAGTCTTGTTTAGAAGTAAGTGAAGTGTAAATACTAAAACAAAAGTTATGAACAGCACATTGAGAGGGTTGCCACAGTGGAAGTGAGGCAACTGTGAGTAGAGTTGACGGAAGAAGTGATATACCTGTTATAAACAGTGTGTCCACCATGTGGGTTACTAAGAAATAGAAGACAGACCAAGGTGTCACCCAACGGTTGACATGGATAGTCTTTCTGAACAAAACGTTGGCTTGACTTGAATCTGAGTCATAGTTTTGAAGTAGCTGCAGCTCTTTTGAAATTTTTGGTTGTGCTGTGTTTCTGCTGCATGTGGAAATGAGAGCAGTTCCTATAAGGAGGATTTTATAGACCCAGAAGGTGGGAAGCAGATTTACAATTTTTGAAATAAGAACTTATGGGATATCAGGAATTTTAGTAATGGAAATTCCAGTTTTCAGAATATAACACAAGAGACATTTGATTGAGGCCCCTCCAACTTACCAGGGCTAAATATTAGATGCTTTGGATTTTATTTCCATATAAAAGTGATTCCATGTGAAAGGAGCTGTAGCCTTTCTGATCCAAGGCTCAGGGATAGTGTCCTTCCCTTTAGTCCATTCATCCTTAGACTGACAACTGACTCAATGGTCTCTTCAGCTGCACCAGCACATGGCTAGGATCGTGGCATAGGTGACCATACAATTTGTCATTGAAACGAGAACTTTTCAGAGAGAAAAGGGGCACTATTAATATTTAAGCCAAGACATAGATATAAACTTAGACATGTCCAGGACAAACTGGACATTTAATGGTTTTAGCTAATAACTCTTTTAATGTTGCTTTTAAAAACAAAAAGCTTTTATATTTGAGGGTAAGTTAGCCCTCCTGATATTTCTGTAGCAGCACAGAAATTCAGAAGTCTGTCATCCGTATTTTGAATCTTCTGAACCATGTGTTTTATTTTCTAATTTGGAGTGACATTTTCTTTTTGTATTCAAAATGACTTGTTGAATCCTGTTTAATCAGTTAAAAGACCATCTTATACTTATTTAGTAAGCTATAATGGTTCTTTCTTTGGACTCCACCAGCGAGGTAATAACCAGGGGACAAATTAAAGCACAGAGGTGAAGCTGAAGCTTTACATGTCCTTGCGTAGTAATTGCATACTTGGCAAAGACTCATCTTGGATTATTTTCAGATGTAGAATGTTGGTTTTATTTTCTGTTGTGCAGTTACATTTGGACTGTTAAAACTTAATGTTGATGACTCTTGATGCTCAAAATCAGTATAAATGAAAGTTAAATTTTAGGTCACCTGTGTTCCCCCCACTCTTGTCTTAATAGAAAAAAGCTTGGCCGGACCACAAGCGGGAATGCAAATGCCTTAAAAGCTGCAAACCCAGATATCCTCCAGACTCCGTTCGACTTCTTGGCAGAGTTGTCTTCAAACTTGTGAGTATAAAACTCATGAAATATGCCTGGGTTTTAATTAAATAAGCATATGCAGCTGCATTTTCAGGTATACCTCAGAGATATTGCAGGTTCAGTTTCAGACCACCACAATAAAGTGAATATTGCAATAAAATGAGTCTCACAAATTTTTGCAATAAAGTGAGTCTCACAACATTTTTGGCTTCCCAGTAAACATAAAAGTTATGTTTACATTACACTGTAGTCTATTAAGTGTGGAATAGCATTATGCCAACCAAAACAATATATATATCTTAATTAAAAAATACTTTTCTAAAAGTGCTAATGATAAGTATGAGCCTTTGGTACATCATACTCTTTTGCTGCTGGATGTTGATGGCTGCTGACTGATCAAAGTGGTGGTTGCAGATGTTTGGGGTGGCTGTGGCAATATCTTAAAGTAAGACAACAATAGAATTTGCCGCATCGATTGGCTCTTCTTTTCACAAATGATTTCACTATAACATGTGATGCCTCACAGCATCTTCACTAGGAGAAGGTTCAATCTCAAGAAATTACTTTCTTTGTTCATTCATAAGAAGCAACTCCTCATCTTTTGAAGTTTTATTATGAGATTGCAGTAAATCAGTCACTTCAGGCTCTACTTCTAATTTTAGTTCTCTCTTTTAAAAAAAGTTTCAGCTTAGGCCGGGCGCGGTGGCTCAAGCCTGTAATCCCAGCACTTTGGGAGGCCGAGGCGGGTGGATCACGAGGTCAAGAGATCGAGACCATCCTGGTCAACATGGTGAAACCCCGTCTCTACTAAAAATACAAAAAAATTAGCTGGGCATGGTGGCGCGTGCCTGTAATCCCAGCGACTCAGGAGGCTGGGGCAGAATTGCCTGAACCCAGGAGGCGGAGGTTGCGGTGAGCCGAGATCGCACCATTGCACTCCAGCCTGGGTAACAAGAGCAAAACTCCGTCTCAAAAAAAAAAAAAAAGAGTTTCAGCTTTTATTTTAGATTCAGGGTACATGTGCAGATTTGTTACATGAGTATATTGCATGATTTGGTTTGGGGTATGATGAATCCCGTCACTGAGTTAGTGAGCATGGTACTCAGTAGCTAGTTTTTTATCCCTTGCCCCTCTCCTTGCTTCTCGCCTCCCCCTTGTATTTCCCAGTGTCTGTTATTCCCATCCTTGTGTCCACATCCACCCAATATTTAGCTCTCAGTTATAAGTGAAAACCTGGGGTATTTGGTTTTCTGTTTCTATGTTAATTCACGTAGGATAATGCACTCCAGCTGCATTCATGTTGCTCCAAAATACATGATTTCACTCTTTTTAATGGTTGTGCAGTATTTCACAGTGTTTATATATCACATTTTCTCTGTCCATTTTACTATTGACGGGCACCTTGATTGATTCCATGCCTTTGCTATTGTGAATAGCACTGCAATGAACGTATGAGTACATGTATATTTTTTTTACAATGATTTATTTTCCTTTGAGTATATACCCAATAATGGGATTGCTGGTTTGAATGGTAACTCTGTTTTAAGTTCCCTGAGAAATCTCCAAACTGCTTTCCACAGTGGCTGAACTAGATTACATTCCCACCAATAGTAGATAAGCGTTCCCTTTTCTTCCCTCACCAGCATGTGTTATTTTTGGCTTTTTATTCATAGCCACTCTGACTGGTGTGAGATGGTATCTCATTGTGAGATGATGTTCTCTGATGATTAGTAACACAGAGCATTTTTCCTGTGTTTTTTGGCAGCTTGTGTATCGTCATTTGACAAGTGTCCTTGTCCTTTGCCCGCTTTTTATTTTTACTTTTTGAGATGGGGTCTCACTCTGTTGCCCCAGGCTGGAGTGTTGTGGCATGATCATTGCTCACTGTAGCCTCAACCTGTGGGGCTCAAGCAATTCTCCTACCTCAGCTTTTCGAGTAGCTGGGACCACAGGTGCACACCACCACGCCCAGCTAGTTTTTGTGTTTTTTCTTTTGTTTTGGAAAGACGAAGTTTCATTGTGTTTCCTAGGCTGGTGTCGAACTCCTGGACTCCAGAAATTCTCCCACCTTGGTCTCCCATAGTGCTGGGATTATATAGGTGTGAGCTCCTGTGGTGGCCCTTTGTCCACTTTTTAATGAGGTTGTTTGTTTTTTACTTGATGAATTGCCTAAGTTGCTTATAGATTCTGAATATTAGACCTTTGTTGGATGCATAGTTTGCAAATATTTTCTTTGATTCTGTAAGTTGTCTGTTTACTCTGTTGTAAATTTCTTTTGCTGTGCAGGAGCTCTTTAGTTTAATTAGATCCTGCTTGTCAGTTTTATTTTTGTTGCAGTTGCTTTTGAGGACTTAGTCATAATTCTTTCCAAAGGCCGATGTGTAGAAGCATATTTCCTAGGTTTTCTTCTTGATTCCAGTTCCTTTGTTCTTTCCATCACATCTACAGTTACTTTGTCTGCTGAAGTCTTGAACTCCTCAGAGGTATCCATGAAGGTTGGAATCAACTTCTTCTGAACTGCTATTAATGTTGATGTTTTGACCCCCCCATGATTTACAGATATTCTTAATGGTATTTAGAATGGTGAATCGTTCACAGAAGGTTTTTAAAATTTACTTTGTCCAGATCCATGAGAGGAGTCAGTATTTGTGGCAGCTATAGCCTTGTGGAATATAGTTTTAAAATAAGACTTGAAAGTCAAAATTATTCCTTGATTCATGGGCTGCAGCATGAAGGTCATGCTGGCAGGCAGGAAAGCAACATTGAAGTTTTTAAATACCTCTGTTAGAGCTATTGGGTGACCAGATGCGTTGTCAATGAGCAGTAACATTTTAAAAGAAATGTTTTTTAATGAGCAGTAGGTCCCAACAGTGGACTTAAAATACTCAGTAAACCATGCTGTAACAGATGTGCTGTCATCTACACTTCGTTGTTCCATTGGTAGAGCATAGGTAGAGTAGATTTACCACAATTAGTAAGGACATTAGTAAATTCCTAGCATTTTAGGAATGGTGAATGAGTACTGGCTTTAACTTAAAGTCACCAGCTGCATTAGTCCCTGAAAAAAGGTCAACTTGTTCTTTAAAGCCAGGCATTGACTTCTCTCTAGCTATGAAAGTCCTAAATGACATCTTCTTCCAATATAAGGCAGTTTCATCTACATTAAAAATCTGTTGTTTAGTGTAGTAAAATTCAATTATTTTAGTTAGATCTTCTGGATCATTTGCTGTAACTTCTGCATCAGCACTTGCTAGTTTGTCTTGTGCTTTTTTAGATTTATTTATTTATTTTTTGAGATGGAGTTTCACTCTGTCACCCTGGCTGGAGTGCAGTGGTATGATCTTGGCTCACTGCAACCTCTGCCTCCCAGGCTCAAGCAGCTGTCCTGCCTCAGCCTCCCAATAGCTGGCACTACAGGCACCCACCATATGCCTGGCTAATTTCTGTGCTTTTAGTAGAGATGAGGTTTCACCATGTTGGCCAAGCTGGTCTTGAACTCCTGACCTCGGGTGAACTGCCTGCCTTGGCCTCCCAGAGTGCTGGGATTATGGGCATGAGCCACCGTACTCCGCTACCTTGTGCTTTTATGTAATGGAGATGGCTTCTTTCCTTAAACCTTGTGAACCAACCTCTGTTAACTGCCAACTTTTCTTGTGCAATTTGCTCACCTCTCTCAGCCTTCATAGAATTGAAGCAAGTTATCCTCTGGATTAGGCTTTGGTGCAAGGGAATATTGTGGCTGTTTTGATCTTCAGTCCAGGCAACTCAGACTTTCTCTGTATCAGCAAGAAGACTGTTTTGCTTTCTTATCATTCATATATTCATGGGATTAGCTCTTTTCATTTTCTTTAAGAACTTTCCCTTATATTGACCACTTGGCTGTTTGGTGCAAGAGGCCTAATTTATCGTCTATATCAGCTTTCAATACTTTTTCACTAAGCATACCCATTTCTAGCTTTTGATTTAAAATGAGAGATGTGCAACTCTTCCTTTCACTTGAACACGTATAGGCCATTGTAAAGTTATTAATTGGCCTAATTTGAATATTGTTGTGTCTCCGAGAATACAGAGGCCTGAGGAGCGGGAGGAGATAGGGGAATAGCCAGTCAGTGAGAATAGCTGGTTCACAGAGCAGTGAGAACACACACAACATTTATTAAGTTTATGGTCTTATATAGGGATAGTTTGTGGCACCCCAAAACAATTACAGTAGTAACATTAAAGATCACTGATCATAGGTCACAGTAACAGGTATAGTAATAACAAAAAGTTTGAAATATTGTGAGAATTCCAAAATGTCACACATAGACACAAATTGAGCACATGTTAGAAAAATGGCATTGATAGACTTGTTTGATGATGTAAACCTTTAGTGCAATATCTGCAAGCTGTGTAAAGTGAAGTGTGATAACATGAGGTATGCCTGTGTTACTCTTCTTTAAGGATGAAATTAACACCATGTTAATGTAGAAGGTAGATTATTCCAGGGAGTGTCCGAAGACAAAAAAATGTGTTCTTTTCCTATCAATCACAGAATCTGTAGCAGTGAAGAAATACACAGTCTCTCTTGAAGGCCCTGCTGTCTTCCTGTGAGAATAAAGATGGAGAAGGTTTTATATTTGCGATATGAGATGGAAGTGACCTCTGTTACATTGCCTTTATAACTTTGCTGTTGTGAACTAACACACAGGGCAAGCATGTCATTTTTCTACTTGCCTTTTCAAAGAAGATGATAATTAATATTCACTGGAAGAGTACTTATCTTTTTTTTATAGAATTCATTGAAGTGATTTCTTTGGTCCTTTTTCATAAGTGGCAAAACAGTAAATTCTGTGATATTCTGCTGTGGCGAAGCCTTTCAGATTTTTTTTACCCGTCTTTAGCATGAATATCTTTCTCAAATTATTGCAGGCTCCCGATTTGTTCTTCCTTTTTTTTTTTTTTTTTTGAGACAGGGACTTGATCTGTTACCAAGGCTGGAGTATAGTAGCACAGTCATAGCTCACCCTCCCTCCTCAGCCTGCCGAGTAGCTGGGACTACAGATGCGTGCCACCATGCCTGGCTAATTTTTGTATGTTTTGTAGGTATAGGATTTCACCATGTTTCCCAGGCCGGCCTTGAACTCCTGGGCTCAAGCAATCTGCCTGCCTCGGCCCCCCAAAGTACTGGGATTATAGGTGTGAGCTACCATGCCCCACCTTTTCCTATTGTTTACTGACTGTTTTGGCCAGTATACAATTTTATAGCGGATTTTAGGAATATAAAAATATGGAAACTTCTTGTACAAGAGTTTTGCATTTGGAGATTAAACTGTTGATTGAAGATACTAGTTAGATTTTTATTTTGAGTGATAAATAGAAAAAATTTATAGACATGTTCTTTTTGATAGACTTTCATTTAAATATATAAACGTAGTCAAACGTATTTGTTTATATATTGGAATGCTTGAAATTGTTATTAGTGTTTTTCCCCTTTTCTTCACAGATGGAAGGGTCACCTTCAGAATCAGAGAAGCTTTACTCATTTTATGATCTGGAGTCAAGTAAGTGATTGTCTATCAGCATCTTAAAAATTTTTCTATAATTTATTTGCTGAGTTGGTAAATAAGTTTATTTTTAACTTCATTTTCTGTTTCTTTATAATGTGTTGCAAACCTAACAAAACTTGTTTTTATATACAACTGTCACACTGGTTTATTTCACTGATTCCGGGGCAGCTTTGTCCTAAAATAGGAGTTAGTAAAGCACCATAGAGATGTTCAGGTTAGACGGGGATAGTGTGACCATTAGTCCAGTTGACGAAATCATTTTTCTTGTTTTTTCCCTCCCTGTTTCCCTTCTTCCCTCTCTTGATTTCCTGTTCTGATTTCTTTTTGATGTCAGAGAAGAGTGAATTAGTGCACAGGGGGATTCCACAGAGTTTTTACAGTTACGGATCTTTTAGATATTAAGGAAAGTAGAAGGTACAGATGACTCAGTCTCTGTGACATCATTCTTCTCTGAAACTACCATGCTGGTAGCCACCTTCTTGGGATGACTTAAAAGCCTTCCCATATCTGAGTGTTAATCAAAGGTAGGCTTTATTTTGCCTTTGTATGGGCACAGATCCTTTTCAATGAGGTTGTAAGTTATTTCAACTCAAAACTAGCCAGGGCACATAGCGTATGTTTGCTGCACAGTTTAATACTTCTGGATGCAGACAAATAAGAAGATGATCTAGTACAGATTTCCATAAAGTTATGGGATCCTAAGTTCCCATGAGTATAAATTACTATATAAGAAATCATTGGGTTAATTATTCTGTTGAGTAAGTAATTTAAAGAATACACATGGACATAAGCAACAGAATTACTCTATAGTTCAGCTTGATGTATCTTTTCAAGTTTTATAAGACAGCAAAGTATTCATAATTTCTTGATAATTACTGTTAGACAATTAATGTTTGTTACCATGGGTTTTACTCTTCACATTAGCCCTACTTAGTAATAGTGTCATACACATGACCTTAAGTGAAATACTCTCAAATGTTACTAATGAAAATGTATACTTTTAGCCTTAATACCCCATTCGTGGTATAATTGAAAATGATATTTAAAGGGGATAGTATTGGCTTTAGAAGTTTCTTTTTTTTCTTCTTTTGTTTTAGAACCATCTCCTTCTGTTTGGGTTGATGCAGCATCGTATCTTGTTTTTTGTCTTTGCTTTTTTGAGATGGAGTCTCTCCTTTTGCCCATGCTGGAGTACAGTGGTGCCATCTTGGCTCACTGCAACCTCCACCTCCCAGGTTCAAGTGATTCTCCTGCCTCAGCCTCCTGAGTAGCTGGGATTGTAGGCGCGCACCACCACATCTGGCTAATTTTTGTATTTTTAGTAGAGACGGGGTTTCACCATGTTGGCCAGGCTGCTCTCGAACTCCTGACCTCAAGTGATTTGCCTGGCTTAGCCTCCTAAAGTGCTCGGATTACAGGTGTGAGCCACTGTACTATGCTCCTTTATCTTGTTTATTCAACTCAGGTAACTTGAAGTTTAAATTGCTGTGCATGATCCCTGTTCTATTCATGATATACTATCCACATGAAAAATTTAACCTATTTGAACTTTATCTGAACTTTTTAGTTCGCATTTTCTGTCTTTTTGCCTTAGAGGTGATGCTATTTATTAGTTTAGTCATGACCTAGTTGTAAATTATTTCATGGAAAAGTCTGCTTAAATTGACTGACTTACTAGAACTTATAATTGTTTATATGGTTGTACAGAATGATGTAGAAAATCTAGTAACACACAACCTTACTGATTTTGGATTTAATGCTTTTTCATGCACACTTATGTTTTGATAGGTGTTCGATCTTACATTTCAGACAAAATTTGACAGAGTTTGCATATGGATTATTTTTAGTTGTCAAAAGATAAGACAGTATGTATTTGCTCTTTGTCAGAATCTGGTATAAGGCAGGAAATACCTGGTTTAACAGCCAGCATTGAACACTTGAAAATTATCCTCTAAAAGTTCACTTTTAGATTGTGCTATTTATTTTGTCTTTAAAAAAGATATTAACAAACTGAATGAAGATAAGAAAGAGGGCCTCAGGCAACTTGTAATGACATTTCAGCATTTCATGAGAGAAGAAATACAGGATGCCTCTCAGCTGCCACCTGCCTTTGACATTTTTGAAGCCTTTGCAAAAGTAAGTGTTCAGTTTGCTATCTTTGCTAATTCTGTAAATTAACCATTTGCTCCTCATTTTGTTGTTGGTTACAAAAATGTCGGGAATCTTGACAGGAAATTCAAGACTCTTAATGTCTTATATTACTCCCTTATCATAGTGAGTAGAGAATGAGAGAATGTATTGTGTGCATTGAAAAGGGTATGAATTTTTCTGCCTTATTAATATTATTGCCTGAATATGTTCATTGTCAACTTTCAAAATATACCCTGGTAAGAAAGAGTAGATTTTCTTTTCTCAGAAGAAAATAGCATATCCCATTATTTTTTTTTGCAAATGAACTTGTTTGCCATTGTATTGCATTCATTGAGTTTTATAGTGTTTTTTTAAGCATAGAGCCTGTCTTTGAAATGAAAAATTTATTGGAATCCTTTTCTTTTTTTTTTTTTTTCCCCCCCCGAGATGGAGTCTCACTCTGTCGCCCAGGCTGGAGTGCAGTGGCGTGACCTTGGCTCACTGCAACCTCTGCCTCCTGTATTGGAGCTATTCTCCTGCCTCAGCCTCCTGAGTAGCAGGTATTTCAGGTGTGCACCACCACTCCTGGCTAACTTTTGTATTTTTAGTAGAGGTGGGCTTTCACTGTGTTGGCCAGGCTGGTCTTCAACTCCTGACCTCAAGTGATCCACCCACCTCAGCCTCCCAGAATGCTGGGATTGTAGGCGTGAGCCACCTTGCCTGGCCCCCCCTTTTTTTTTTCTTGAGACAGAGTCTCACTCTGTCACCCAAGCTTGAGTGTAGTGGCAATGATCTTGGCTCACTGCAACCTCTCCCCCCCAGAATCAAGCAATTCTCATGCCTTAGCATTCCGAGAAGCTGGGATTGCGGGTGTGAGCCACCATGCCCTGATAATTTTTGTATTTTTTTGTAGAGGTGTAGTTTCATCATGTGTTGCCCAGGATGGTCTTGAACTCCTGACCTCAGGTGATCCACCCACCTCCGCCTCCCAAAGTGCAGGGATTACAGGCGTGAACCACCACACCTGGCTTCCTGAAGTATTATTTTTAAAAAATGATTCTGAGGGTTTATCTTGGCTTAGGGAGGAAGAGTGCAATGATTGATTTTTTTTTTCTTCACGAGCCCATAGGTATGAAATGATGGATTCTTGATATTTACCCTGGTATAGGGATGACAGAGACACTCCCCTCACTGTTAGGGATCTGCTGTCCTTGCTTTTTCATATTGTGTGTTTGCATTTGTTTTAATATTGATCATAATAACAAGTAAAACTTTGCTTTTGACCAATTTGCCACTTATTTTGTAATTTGTAAGCATACATTTAAAGATATATTTATGCCATTCATATTTTAAGGCATGTTTTAAAACTTAATTTTTCTGAAACATTAAATGTAATTGGTTTGATTACTGGAGATTTATTCTGGTTTTTCTCAAATGTATTTTTATTCTGTAAGGTATGTTTTTATGATTTTCTGATTAGTGTCATCTTAATGTTATATTCTGGTTTATCTATAATTTAAAACTGACTTCAAAATTTTAGTGGTTACTTACAATGCATCTGAGAGCTTTCTCATATATTTATTTCATATTCTTCTGAAAATCATAACCTATAGTAGTATTGTGTATAGTACGTAAGACTTTTTTCATGTTAAACACCATAAAAATGAATACCTACTGAAAGATAAAAATATACTTTATGATGATTATTGCCTTATTCCTATTGTTAAGTTTGTGGCTATTCTGTGGTAATTATTTCTTTCCTGTTGTTGGAAAATGTTCCAGTGATAATTACTGATGTTATTAATATCCATGAAAAATATTTTAAAATACTTTCTTTTTTAAAACTTTATTTATTTATTTATTTTCTGGGCTCTAGTACTTGCCAAAATAAACTTTCTCTTTTTTTTTTCCTTTTTTTTTTGAGACGGAGTCCTGCTTTTGTGGCCCTGTCTGGAGTGCAGTGGTGTGATCTAGGCTCTCTGCAACCTCTGCCTCCTGGGTTCAAGCAATTTCCCTGCTTCAGCCTCCCGAGTAGTGGGATTACAGGTGCCCACCACCACACTTGGCTAATTTTTGTATTTTTAGTAGAGATGGGGTTTCACCATGTTGGCCAGGCTAGTCTCAAACTCCTGACCTTATGATCCGCCCACCTCGGCCTCCCAAAGTGTTGGTATTACAGATGTGTGCCACTGCGCCTGGCCTTAAAATACTTTCTATTGCTACATGTAAAATGTGAATTATTATCCAGTTCTCTTTTCTTTTTGAAGATTTTAATGTGTTTTTTGATGAAATTCTCTCCATGTTATATAGAGGGAAAATTCTGTTCCTATGACTGAGTGGACCAATTTTTAATACTGTGCTTCCCCTTCTCCCCACATAATATTTGTTACTGCTACAAAAGTAGAACATGTGCATTTTTGAGACTTTTGGGCATAATTGGCCTTAGATGTGTCATTTCTGCATTAAAACATAGGTTAGTAATCAGAGGAAAGCAACTTATAACCCATGGCTTCTGAACTTTCTGGTGAAAGTTTTGTTAATGTTTTTAATTTGTATTTTTCTGCTTATAAATTTGTCCTTAAAAGAAGTTACTCCCCTCCTTCCTTCCCCGACCTCCAACTCCTTCTCCTTCTCCTCCTTTGTTCATGCAGTGATCCTAAATTAACCTAACTGGATCCGGCAGCTTGCAGGGATGAGTCACTGAGCACATGTTGATGGCATATGATGGTGGTGATCACATCAAGCACACAGGAGCTGGGTAAAGAGCACTGGGCAGAGATTTGTATCCCAGTCTACTGCTCCTCTCCTCATTTTACTGGTATAAAAGTAATTAATCAAAGAGAAGAAATGAGCACCACAGAAAGCAACATAAAACAGGATTTTGTTTTTTTGAAGCCAGATAAAGCCAGCCTTCTACATAGTGTAAATTCAAAAGTCAGTTCAGTAGGTTGTGGAAAGCAGGTCAGCATGCAACTATCCCTGACTTGTTGGGTACCAGATGTTTATGTTGGGTACCAGCCCCCAATCTCGTACGTGGGTGCCCTTAGTCCTGATGGTGACGAGGGATTAAGAAAAGGAAATAAAGACAGAGACACAAGAGTAGAGTTTACAGCATGGGTCCTGGGTACTAAGGGAAGCTTGGGAACTGCATTGGCCAGGAGCTTTGGGCTCCAAAAACTTTTATTATGTGCATAATCTCATTGATCTTATGGGCATGGAGGAGGAGGGTAAAGGAGTAGGTAAAATAGCCAGGCAGGCGGAGAGCACTTGATATCCTTCCAAGACATGCTAAACTGGTACTCTGAGTTTATCACCAATTTTTATCAGGGTGCTGAGGCATCAGAAGTTTAGTGGATGAGGAGCCACCCGGTCTGACCACACCCAGTGTATCAAGGGGCTTTTATCTCCCGAGCACTGGGGACATAGAGCAATTAAAATCACTCCTTATTCCGACAACCTAGGCAGAGCCTGGGGTGTTCCCTGATCTCTGCCCTGCAAGGCTTTTCTCCTCCTTGCCAGCTCCCATCTGCAAAGACCGTCTCGGATCTTGTGAGCAGAGGTCGCCTCCCTTCTCAGAGATCTTTGCATAAGCCCTCTTTACGAGGCCCTCATGCAGTCTGCATGTTGAGAAGGCATTCCTGGGACCAGAGCAGTATTCCCTGCTGTGCAACAACCCGGTGTTAGCGCGCTCTGGGTGGTCTTTACCTTAGGCCTCCTGTTGCCATTTCTAATTAACTGTACCAATAATATAGTTTAGTTTGGTGTATAAACTTCAGTGTTCTCTGAGCCAAGCAAGCTTATAATTATTTAGATCGACCTTGACCCACACGACTGACGGTTTGTACATTCCGAAGCAGCTGCTGACTTTTGAATTTATGCTGTAAACAAGACTAGCTTTACTTGGCCTCCATAACCAAGACCTTGTTTTATGTTTTTCTTTTGGTCCTTCTCATTTACATTCATTCAGGTTCTGTGCATATTATAGACATGCTAAGCTTATGTTTTAGCCCATCTTTTTTTGTTTGGAGACGGAGTTTTTGTTCTTGTTGCCCAGGCTGGAGTGCAGTGGCACCACATTGGCTCACTGCAACCTCTGCCTTCTGGGTTCAAGCAGTTCTCTGGTCTCGGCCTCCTGAGTAACTGGGATTACAGGCATGTGCCACCAAACCCAGCTTATTTTTGTATTTTTAGTAGAGACAGGGTTTCGCCATGTTGAGTTAACTTTTGTACTTTTAGTAGAGATGGGGTTTCACCACGTTGGCCATGCTGGTCTCGAGCTCCTGACCAGCATGGCCAACGTGGTGAAACCCTGTTTCTACTAAAAATACAAAAATTAGCTGGGTGATCCGCTCGCCTCGGCCTTCCGAAGTGTTGGGATTACAGGCGTGAGCCACTGCACCTGACCGGTTTTTGCCCATCTTATTGTAATTGAAGTCATATGGAGTTCTCAGAGCTTTTCTAAACTTGCTTATATCTTAATTTTTTTGATTTTTAAATTACAGACATTTTCAAGCATGCTCACAAACAGAGGGACTTGTAGAGTGAATCTTCATGTTTCTGTTAGCTGGTTTCCTTAGTTTTCAGACTTGCTTTATAGCTGTCATTTTTAATACTTAGATTTCACACAGATGTTCTTTCCCTTTGTTTGGAGACAGTCTTCATTAGAATTACAGTAGCCTAACCTTCATTAGAATTAGTCTTTTCTTATCAAGCCTCTTGCCCTGCTGAGAGATGTTTGTTAGATGACTCCGAATTTGCTTAGTAAATTCAGCAGACTTTTATTTATTTATTTGCAGGTGTAATGTGTACCAATACTCTTGATACAGGGTTGTAGAAGCATGTGGCTAATTCTAAATCACATGATTATTTGTCAAGGCAAAAAACATTGGCAGGCCACAAGTCTTACTTGAAGAGATGCATATCTTTATCAAACTTGCACTTTCCCTGAAAGGAAAGGGGTCGGGGAGGATGAGAAAGGTCTTAATCCTGAGAGCATATTTTATAGTCTGCTGAATTGATGGCTTTTTCTAATGGAAACCTGTGATTGATACCTGCAAAGCTGGCTGTTTATATTGTGAATATTGGAGTATCTGGTGGAAAATAGTGTGTCTTTCCTGTTGGACCATGTTCTCAGTGCCGAATGTGCATCTACTGTGTAAGCCTTAATTTTACTTGGAAAAATGTCTTCTACTACTTGAGACCTTTTGTTATATAGTCATTTTCTGGGTCATATTCCCAGATGTTCCTCCTTTTTACCCCACTTCTTAGCACCAGTGTTAGTCTCTGACTCTCCAGTCACACATACACACTAATAGCAATTGGGTTTAGAGTGTGGAGTTTTCTGTATAAATATTTCCTGTCCACTTATGAATTTGTTGCCTGGCTGTAAAATTTGAGTAACATGAGGCATAGGAAGGAGGAATTTTTCTAGGGGTGGGTATCAAGGAGGACCTCATATCGTAAGTAGAAACTGACATAAATTTCAAAAGTGAGCATGGTGTTGGGAAACAGTTATATACAGTGGTTTAGAAATGCTGCTGGGGAGTGAGGGGGTGTTGATTCCTCCAACCTCCTGAGGGAAATATGTCCACTTCCTCTGGAGAAGGTTTGAAAAGGAAGTTGTTACCTGTGGAATACAGATTTCAGTTATATTTAGTAATTACAGTAGAGGATCAACTCTAAGCACTTAGTGGAATGTCTGACACATATTATTAATTTCTACTACTGTTGCTCCCACCTCCCAGCTTTCTTTGTGTTGGAATACAGAACTTCAGTGTTTTATGTCTCCCTGTGCTGTCTTCTCGCCAGGAGTGCAGTCAGCAACTGATTGTAAACCAGAGTCTCGGATGGTTGCCCACAGTTGTGCCCAGTACTGATGTCTCTTGAGATACTGAGAATTACCTGTTTTGTTGAGAAGAAATTTTGCAAACAGGCAATAGTATCTTTTCCCTAATAACTGTCCTGGTTTCAGTCATAGCCATTGTGGACAGAAATCATTTAATGTTGCCATCATTCATAGCAACTCCATGATATCAAAGTAGTTTCTTGGGATTTCACATAGGAAATGTAAAAGTAGGCTTCCTGTGATGAATGAAATCTCTCTCATGCATGCATCTTGAAAGGATGGAATTAAGAGTCCTTTAGTTGTCATGTTTTAATTAATTGAAATGACATGGAATGTACTGTATTGTATTTCTTATTCTATCCCTCCAAATGTCCATTGATAATTATTAGCAGTGGTCGTGAATAGTCTAAACTTAATTTCAGTAGAATTTGTTTTGAGAGTATTTTTTATGCACGTGAAATACTTTTTTAGGGATTATTGTACAGGGTTCTAGAAAAATACATGATTTTTTTCTGGGCTTGTAACTTTCTTTTCTAAAAATGTATTTGACAGCCTGATGAGAAATGTGTTAAAATCTGAACAATAAAATAGAAAACAGGCTACTTGCATAGAATGTTTTAAAAACAGACATTAAGTTGGCATCAACAAGAATAAAAATGACCTTCCTGACCACAAAACCTATGTCATTGTTAGCGTTTCCAGAGCTCTGCACAGTACTGTTGAACTTTATAATGTTGTGCAACTGCCACAGAATTTTTTGATTAGAAATTCTACATCTGTTTGAGAAGATGTTCCTGCCTTTTTTCTTTCAAACAAATTAATAATTCTCCTGGTAGCATGTTATTTTTGTTCTTTAGGGTACATATGTGACCTCCAGAGCTTGCTTTTCCAAAATCTAATTTATAATTATGTTAAGCTGCAGCTGGTTTTGCAATATGTATTGGTCGCATAGATTTGGAAGTGAATATTTTAGAGGTATTTTTGGTGCTATGATATTTAAATTTTACAGTTTCATTCTTAGTAAATTCTTTTTTATTGAAGAATTCTTTGGTTTTAATTGGAGAAGCAGTGGAGAAGGTGTTAAAACAAGAATCTTACTAATTCATAACATGATAAGAAATCGTGATTTAATATTTTGTGGTATGTTAGAAATAAGGCAGGAGAAAATAATCAGGATATTGTATTCAAGATATATATATATATATCAGTATATATTCAAGATAAATATATATTTATTATATCTTGATATAATAAATATTGATTATTTGATATTATATTCAAGATTTATATATGTATATTATACCTTGAATATAATATCAAACTTGCATTTGGCTGGTGTGTAACTTTACATTTAGAGTGATCATAAATAATTGAGGAGATATTCTGCCATAACCTCCCTCATAATTTTAGTGAAGTATATAAATCAGCATGGAGGGAAAATTACTAACTTACTTCTTTGTGTGTCTTTTTCATTCCCTGGTGAACAGTATAAAAAGCAAGAACAAAGCTGATCATGTTATATTCAGTTTTTAATCTTAAATTTTCAGTTCTGTTAAACATTTCATCTGGATACACTGCTGCTCCGTTACTTCATTGTTGTTGGTAGGCTGATTTGTGGGAAGTTTGTTACCTCATGTTTTGAAAGGTCAGCAGTGTATATGTTTGTCACTTGAGGGTTTCAAGTTCATGTAGGACCAAATTTAAAAGCCTTTTTTGTTGATGAGCTCTGTTGGGTTTCACTACTGTAGCCTGCTATAAAGTAGTAAAGAAAGCAGTTTTTTGAATTAATAAAGTGATGGATTATCTAATTACAAAGTTGATGTGAAATGGCAGTATGATAACTTTGACTGCATTACTAAATGATCCCAGTGACTGATCAGATGTGCCTGTGTTCCATTAACGAAAAATATGCCATTAAATATTTAACACTAAAATCGAGCAGATACACCAGGATTGCTAACCTTTCGTCTCTGGGGTGGTTGTGTCTATACCTGTGGCTGTAACTGCTACATGCCACATCTCTTCTGCTCACAGCAGCTGCTAGAATACTTAGTTATTGGGATTATTCTTCTCTTCTGCTTTTAAGTAAAGCAGGCAAACTGCTAAGATATTTAAATGCCTGCAGATCCTGGCATTCTAATTACAAAATGATGTCATGCTTCTATGATTTATATGTTTTGTCTTTATTACAACAGATTGAATCTTTAAGTAGATTCAGGAGATAATTATTCTCAAAAATATTTATCTACCTTCAAATAAAGTGACGTTTGTAGGACACTTGGGCTTCTAAAACAAGTAGTTGTTTGGATTTTAAATGATGATTATTTATCACATTCTTCATTTGTAGCCATTTGGTTAAGTATTTCTTTTCACTTATGTGTTAATAACCTATGATGAGTTGGTGTATGTTTATCATAGTTAAAAACCAGATGCCAGCTAAACTTCTGAAGTTGGGAAGGATAATTAGTAAGTTCTTAATCACCATTTTTATTTATGCCTGTGTTGGTCAAGGTTAATTGCTTACGTAAGGGCTAATGCTTTGGTTAAAAGTACTGATCGATAAATATGTTTGTTAAGCCTTGTTGCATTTTCTGTTTGAGGGTATAATTTGCCATCAGTGCAGATGGAGGTGATATTTTTTAAGTGTCTGTATGATGTTATGAAGTGGCAGAGGTTATTGTCATTGCTTTGGCTTTTCCTTCAGTGGCAACAATCTCTACTGGAGTACTGTGTCTCTCTACTAGAATGCGATTACTTGGAGCCAGGAATTATATCTTACTTATTTTGAATTCCTGGCAAACTTCATTGTATGCAGTAGTCTTTAATTTTTGACTGATTGAAGGAATGTGAGAAAACGGTATCCCTTTTCTGTTTTGTGGAACATATTTTGATAAATGTTTTTATTTTTTATTTATTTCATTTCATTAAAAAATTATTTTTTAAAGACAAGATCTTGCTCTGTCACCCAGGCTAGAGTGCAGTTGTGTGATCATAGCTCACTGCAGCCTTGAACTTTTAGACTTAAGTGGTTCTCCTGCCCAGCTGGGACTGCAAGTGCATGCCATCATGCCTTGCTAATATTTTGTTTTACTTTTGTAGAGATAGGGTTTTGCTCTGTTGCCTAGGCTGATCTAGAAGGCCTGGGCTCGAGTGATGATCCTACCTTGGCCTCCCAGAGGGCTAGGATTATAGACATGAGCCACGACAGCTGGCCCAGATATATATTTTTAAAAATTAATACATAATGTAAATATATGAGACTTGCAGAAAGAAACATTAATATCATGGTAGAAGTCAGGAAATCTAGTAAGTTAGTTGATGGCTCAGACTCATGGAGACTGCCATTATATTAAGTTCTTCAGGAAGTGATGAATGATTATGTTAATTATTCCAGGTTTCAAGGAAGTTTTTCTATAAAATCTCACATTGTAAATATTTAGACTTTCCAGGCAGCAGACAAAAGTGAGTTATAACTGTCTCATGACAATTTGTTGTTTGTAAAGAGAGTGTTACTTATGGTCTCTGTGGTAGCTGCTTCTTTAAAAAAATTATTTTAGCTGGGTGTGGTGGCTCATGCCTGTAATTCCAGCACTTTGGGAGGCCAAGGCAGGTGGATCACCTGAGGTCGGGTTTAACTGTTTCCTTTTTTTGTTTCCCAAGATGGGGTTTCACCATGATGGTCAGGCTGGTCTTGAACTCCTGACCTCAGGTGATCCACCCACCTCGGCCTCCCAAAGTGCTAGGGTTACAGGCGTGAGCCACTGAACTGTTTCTTTTTTTATCTTTTAATTTAAAATTTTTTAAAAGACAGGGTCTTGGTGGGGTGCGGTGGGATTACGCATATAATCGCAGCACTTTGTGAGGACAAGGCACACCTGAGATCAGGAGTTTGAGACCAGTCTGACCAACAAGGTGAAACCCCTCCTCTATTAAAAATACAAAAAAAAAAAAAAAAAAAAATTAGCCAGATGTGGTAGTGGGTGCCTGTAATCTCAGCTACTCGGGAGGCTGATGGAGGGGTATTGCTTGAACCTGGGATGGGGAAGTTGCAGTGAGCCAAGATCGTGCCATTGCACCCCAGCCTGGGTGACAAGAGTGAAACTTGATCTGAAAAAAAAAAAAAAAAAAGACAGAGTCTTGTTATGTTGCCCAGGCTGACCTCAAACCTCTTAGGTTCAGGCAGTCTTCCTGCATCAGTCTCCTGAGTAGCCGAGACTATAGGCATGTGCTATCATGCCCAGCTTATTTTTGGTTTTTAATTAAAGACATCACATTTCATTATTTTGTTTTGAAATGAAACAAAGATAACATTTTGTCTTATAAATATTTTGGCTATGTAACTCAAGTTTAAAGTTTTTGTTTGATTTTTTTTAGATCTTTTCTTAGATTGTGGATTATTGCCCTCAGACTTTAAATTGTGATTTGGCTATTTCTGTTTCAAATAAGGAGGACCTTTCATGGGATAAAAAAACAAATATGTTTTAGAGATATAATATTAATAGTGATAAAAATTATGATAAACTGCTCTATTAAATTTTGTAATAGGCAGAAACTGCGTGATATTTTTTAGGGGCAGAAATCAGACATTGCCATTCGATGCGGAAAGTAAGATGACTTGGTATATTATAAAGGTAAGCAGGCAAATGTGGTGATGGCTTCGCCAAAGGAGATTTTTTAAAAGCATCTTAATCGAAGGGGAAAAGAGTCTTCCTTTCATCTTCAAAAGTTGGTTTTCATTACAGTTTCTATGTTTAGTACCTAATGTTACATGTTTAAAGAGACATTTAAATAAATGTTTATTTACAAAGCATGATGAAGAAAGGACAAATACTGTCTTAGTATCTGGAAGAGCTTTAGAATCAGAGGGCTCCAACAGTGTATCAGGCTGTCCTGGTACAGCTGAAAGCTACCTTCTTCCTGGAAGAGTTTCACTGAGGATTAGAATTACGTGTCAGGATGGGTTATCTCTATGAGTATAAAGTAGGCATGGATGATATGTAAAGTGCTCTTTGAATTTGTGAGTTTGTGATACTCCTGGTACATCACGGAAGGGTGTAGATATCTTCTCTCACCTTCTCCATTGAAGTCCTGCTTATCCTTAAGTTTCTGCTCAGCTCTTTGGTGAAATCTACTTGGCTGGGATTGATGTTTCCCTTTTGTAAAATCAGTAGACACTCTTACATTCTATGCCAGCCATTTGATAACTGAATATCCTCTACTTTTCAAGTCTTTTTTTCCTAGGTTCCCACTTAGGCGATGTATTTCGTGAAAATAGAAGTCATGTGTCCTCATTTTCTTCCTTCAACATAATAAAATCATATAGCTTTGGGGCTAAAGAGGTCACAGAAACTCTCTGACTTCATAGCCTTCCCACTTTTTATCCTCTCCCTTTCTCTAGAATACATCATTTGTAGCTTAGAGTAGGGTAAGTAGTCACCCAGTGACATAAAGCTAGAAACTGAAATCTTCCGAGTTCAGTCTAATGCTCTGTTAATTGATGCCCAAGTGCTCAAGAACTTAGTTGCTAAATTGAAGTGAAAATGTGGTATAGCAAACAGAAGTTAAATTATGGACAACCTTTTAGCAATATCTGTTTCTCATATTGAAGCCTATCTGTATAAAGGGAGAAAATTAAAAATAACTTACAGAATAGTATTATTTGACATTTGAAACTAGATTAGCTTGTCTAATGATGAGTTTCAGTTCAGAGATTCTGTATGTCTGTTTAAATGATTGTGGCTTTCCAAACCAGCTATCTATCGTCCCTTTAGATAGCTCAGTTATAAATAGAGCTGCTGTATTATATACTTGAGTATGTGGATTTGTCTTGTATTGCCCATTTTTTGTCCATACTTGCCAGGAAACAGATGAGTATTAGACTCTGGTATATGTCTTACATCAACAGATCAAGGGACAATTGGCAGATTTATCACAAGTTTCCTAGTGCTGCACTCCTTCATTTTAACTTTTTATTCTACCAGGTACTATAACGTATATGTTTACATTTACCTTTCATAATAGCCCTCTGAGTTACGATTATTGTGCCTTTCCAGATGAGAAAATGCTTAAGGTCACACTGTTTTTAAGTAAAAGAGACAGAACTTTATGGCCCTCTTCATTTTGGATTTCTTATTTTCTCCATTCCACCATACTGCATTCTGTGTTATATTAGTTCTCTGTTAGAGCCCTAATTGTGGACTATTATAAGCCTTAGCAAAATCCAGAAGGATGGAAATAAGAATATTTGATAATATTCTCTCTCTAATACTGAAGTTTTGCTCTATGCAAAGCTGTAAATTATTTAATCAGGATTTCTGATATTTTTATACAGGTAGTACATCATGTCTTACATACCTCTGACCTTCGTATATTCAAATCCAAATAAATACTGAGAGTGGGAGGAGGGTAGATTGTTCATATCAAATGATTTTGTGCTGATGTTGCCACAACTCCATGTGAAAATAAGGATAATTGACATAGAATTTGCATGGAGTTAGGTATCTTTTGAAATCTGCATTCTACAATCTTGTAGTACTGCATATTAAAACACTAATTATTCAGGAGCTCTCCAGCTTGAGTCTGTATGGTTCCTTAGCCATTATTGGGTGTGTTTTTCTCTGTGATTCTACAGATGCATGCATTTGTAGATTTAAACATTTCATATGCAATAAAGCATATATGCCATGTAGGAGAAAATACTCTTCGGTCTTATTAACGTGTCTTTTTCTTTTAGGGATATTTGACCTTAACATTTATAGATATTGATGACATAGGCAAATAATTTTAAAATGTTACTTTTGAATACTTGTCAAGTAAAAGCAAAGAATTGGAGCTACATGACCAGACTTGTCAGTCATGGGCTTCACTTCAAGTTTTAATTGACATTTGTTTTTAGTTTTGATGCTTACAGAAAAAATTTATCAAGGTACTGTTTATGCAGATCTGTTTAATTTGTATCACCTGAATTAGGATCAGAATTAAAAATATCCTTAATGGAATTGCCTCTCCTCCCCTGATGGGTAGCAGCATTTTATTCAGCCAGTACAGCATCTGAAGAGGCTGATGTGACTTCCTGGGTGGTGCCCTAAGGTCTGTTTTTTCTCCTTCGTAGCCATTCAGTGGCTGTTGGTCTTTTAGATTAGAGCAGAAGTTGGTAAGGTATATTGTTTTGGTGCCTCAGAAGTCTTTCCTAATAAGAGGTGACTATACTGTGGGTTTTCTTGCTTCTCATTTGGGAAGATTTTATAGAACAATACCCACTTTGCCTAGGTGCAGTGGCTCACACATGTAATCCCAGCTCTTTAGGAAGCCAAAGTGGGTGGGTTGCTTGAGCTCAGTAGTTGGAGACCAGCCTGGGCAACATGACCAAAACCCAACTCTACAAAAAAATACAAACATTAGTCAGTTGTGGTGGTTCATGCCTGTAGTCCCAGCTACCTGGGAGGCTGAGGTGGGAGGGTCGCTTGAGCCTGGGAGGTGGAGGTTGCAGTGGGCCTAGATGGTGTTACTGCACTCCAGCCTAGGTAATCGAGCAAGACTCAGTCTCAGAAAAACAAAAAACACACAAAAACCAACAATACCCACTTAAATCTCAAGGTATGCAGATTTGAGGTGTGATATTGTTTAACCTTTGCAAATCTTGTAATTGGCTTCTGTGGCATAACTTGCTCATCGTTCTCCTGCCTGTCTTACCAATTTGTTTTAAAAGTTATTTGCTGATTTGTCTCTTGTTACCAATATTCTGCTGCCATGGCTTTACTTGCCTGCCTGTGTTTCTGACCCCATCCCATATTTTATGTATCAGTACAAATCTTCATCTATGTGATCTGTTTTAACTTAAGATTTATCCTGTACAGTGCCCAAACTCTGCCTTTTCTTCAGTACAGCACACTGCTTCACCTTTTCTGTCGTTTCTCTTGGCACTGCAATCTCCTGAGCCAGCCATGCCAGCAACATCAGGAGTACCTCTGATTCTTTCCTGCCTTCATTCCGTATGCCCTGCTTATGCTGCTTTTAAATAGCTCTTGACTCTATAATTTTATTTTTATATTGTTTTATCACTGTCCCAGTTATTAATAAGATCCTTTTGATCTCCTAAATGGCCTCTGACTCATGTCCTTGCCTCTCACTCTTTCCCTGAATCTGTTCATGTTTATATTCTGCCATTAGAGATAATTAAAAAAAAGAAACAGATTTGATCATTTAATCTCTTGTGTAAAGGTGTCTGTTCATTCCCTTCTGTCTTTGTATGAAATCAAGGCTTTTAAGTATGGCATTTGAGGACCCTGCAAGCTTCATCTCATGCTGCTTTCCTGGAGCTGGCTGACTGCTTACATAGACTATAAGCAGCTTGAGGGTCAAAATTATTCCTGGTACCTTGCATAGTGCCAGTCAATTGCAGAGATTCAATCAATGTATGCGTTTACTCCATGGCTTGCATTGTCACCTGCATTATGCTTTTAGTCCTTCCCACTGTTGCATTGCCTTTATGCCTCATTGTCACTTACATTATGCTTTAGCTTCTTCCCATTGTTGCATTGTCAGTGTGTTTCTTCAAGCCACCAAAGCTTGATGATATCTGCAGCCTTGTTGCTATAACGTTAGCAGATAAATATCCATAGGGTGTGTGTATTCTCTAGATAGGTAACTATTTTTGAAAGGCTGAGGTATTTTTGAACCAATTCATAAAGCTGCTCATATATACAAAAGGAGAGGCCACAAAAGCTAATGACAATTCAGCAAGGCTTAGTTATGGCTGGGAGTTGTGTGTGCGTATACACACACACACACACACGCGCGTGCGGAGGGTGGAAATCACTGTGTTCCTTTGGGGCCTAATGGTAATGAGCTTCTACCTGTAAGGTATTCTGATTTGGTAAAAACGTTATCTTTGAATAATAATCATTAGCAGTAGCGGAGTGGGCTTCTGCTTTGTCAACATTGCTGAGTTTGATAATTAGATCATTAAAAGGATCTGATCACGTTTTGGAAATCCTGTTCTGGAGTTATCTATATAAGTTTGCTAATCATTATGGCAGGCTTCTAGCTTTTCTTTAGAGCAGTCACGATGCTACAAAGATTTTTCGTGTGTGCTGAAAATATTTTTCTTGTATCAATAAGGCTTGGATAGTATTTGTCACTTTCTGCCACCTCAGAGTCAGCAAGGAGGATCTTGCAAAGTATTCAGCATTTTGTTGAAAGAAGATATTATGTTCTATGTAGATAAAAATTATCTTTTAGTTTATTTGAGTAGAAGGGTATTTTCTCCATGATAAGGAATGCTTAAACTTGCATGATCTTGGTATTTAAAAGTTCTTTTGAAAACAACTCATGTTTTCAATTACAAAATAATATAGAGCTCTCAGTGAGTGTGATCATTCTATAGGTCACATGTTTACTAATAGACATCAGTATTAGCTGAGTAGGCTTTTTAAAGCCTTTTACTGTTATGCCAGACATGGTGGCTCATGCCTGTAATCCTAGCACTTTGGGGGGCCAAGGTAGGTAGATCATGAGGTCAGGAGTTCGAGATGAGCCTGGTCAACATGGTGAAACCCTGTCTCTACTACAAATGCAAAAATTAGCTGGGTGTGATGGCACACGCCTGTAATCCCAGCTACTCAGGAGGCTGATGCAGGAGAGTTGCTTGAACCCAGGAGGCAAAGGTTGCAGTGAGCCGAGATCGCGCCACTGCACTGCAGCCTTGGTGACAGAGTGAGACTCCATCTCAGGGAAAAAAATAAAAAGGCTTACTGTTTGTCCTTTCCCCGAAAGCTCAGGATTCCTTTTCTTCTTCTACCTTTTGCTGGTATAGTTTCTTCATTTCTGCACGGCAAATTTCATTTAACATGTTGCCTTTTCTAGGAAACCTTTCACAACTCTCTTAGACATGTCCCATTATGACAGGAATGAGGAAGCAGAAGTGTAAAATATAAGTGGGTAAGAAAAAGGGCAGGAGCTTCCATTATTTTGCTCCTCCAGTTAGGTGCCATTACATCACTAAAGGGAAGAGCTCCAAGCTCCAGTCTGTCAGGGTTGAATGGCTGCTGAAAACGAGTCAGTGTCTCATGTCCAGGTGTTTTCGAACTCTCTTCTCCCAGTCCGTTCATGCCATTCTCTCTTTCCAGGTAGATTTGCCTCTCATTGCTCTTGTCCTCTGTGAAGAATCAAAGGCTTAATGGTTTTTGAAAAAAGCAGATCTTGTTCATTGGAGCTGCCAAGTTACTAATTACTTCTAATTATCTTTATAGCAAATTGATAAACATAGAATTAAGTGCTGTATTGTGTATAGCAAAGTTTTTCCTGAAAACATTGCTTATAATTTTTATAAATAATATACCAGGTTATATTAACTAGGAAAAATTTAGAGTTTAACAGGGTTCTATCATGAATCCATTTGTGGAAGAAGATTTATTTTGGCAAGCTCATTGGTCTGTCCTAAAACCTGGATTTCCTCATGTAGTGTCTGGTATTCCATAAAGTAATGCACATTTGCGGTCAGTTAAATCTTTTTCTTTTTTCTTTTGCAGAGACAAATGATTTCTTTTCTTTCTTTCTTTTTTTTTTTTTTTTTTCTGAGACAAATCATTTCTTAAGTGGATTTCGCCAGATTCTTAGGGCCTATTTGCACTTATATTTCTATAATTGGGTGGGATCTGCCTTTCTAAATTAGGATTCATAAGAAGAGTGCTATGGAATAGGCTACTAAAGTCTGTTAGCCATGAAGGCAGTGTCTCAGCTAGTGGCTTCCTCTTTTCCAAAACCTCGTTAGTGTCCTTGGGGACATTTCTTTGGTAAATACCTATTCCACAGTCCAGCCTGCTTTTTTTCTAAATGTAATTTCAAAGCCCAGTCACTTCAGTAGATTTTTTTGATTGACCACAGTAGACACAGAGTATGAGAAACAAAATAGAATCCTGAAACTTTCTACCTGGTAAACAGAGGAAGTAAGGATAGTATTTTCAGGGTCATTCATTTTTAGGCAGCTATTCGATTCTGATGTGTTTGATTTATTGGAGTTTTTGATGATTCTATTCCCTTTTGTGGTAAACTATCCAGTTCACTATACCTTTGTTGGAGGAGTGTAATAATCCAAGTGCCTGCTTTTATTTTCTTGTCTGCATGTATTTTATATTTCTGTTTTCCCGTCCATGGCATAATGTGATAATGTATTTTGATAAATGCATTGTTTTGCTAGAATTTTAGTCTATTCTGCGAAATGAAAAAGACTTTAGGTCAGTATACTTGTGTTAAATTTTTTTTTTAACAATTAAAAAATACATATTGGTTTTGGAGGCACCTTTGATGTTCTAATAATTATATTGATACAGAATGGATGCTTCTTAAAAATTTTTAGTGTAAATAAGCTTTTAAAATCTTACTGTCTTAGGCACCTAAGTAATTTTACATTTTTTTTTTAAGATGGATACTAGTTTAGGTGCTCATTTTGATGTTGTTTTTAAAAAAATATTGATATCACAGTCCTTTCCATCTTTATTTTTAAGTGACAGCAGAATCCTGAGTATAAGAAAATGTGATTAATTCTCCCATATTGAAGTCATGTAATCATTCTTTGCCTAACAGCTGCTTTCTATTCAGTACACTGAACATAAAATTCTGGAGTGCCATTGTGCTGTCATAAATTTTAAATGTGAACCATTCTTCCTCTTAAGTATCATATGGTATTGCTGTTTTGAATTTGTGAGTTTGGTAGGGGGTTTTTCTAGAGACTGCTATTGTAGTCAGCTAGGAGGGCCTTCTTCTGGGACTAAACACTCTCCCTCATTCTCTATATCACTGTGATGTTTAGTATTATGTTACTGTAATTTTTATTATTTGTTCACAGGAAAGCAGTGGGGGAAAATTGGTTTGAGTTGTCATTCCTTTGATTTCTGTGGCATATTGAAAAAGTGGACAAATAGGACCAAAACAAAGCAGTATTCTTACTTGGCTCTTTCAAGTAAGAAAGAGCCAGTTTTATACATTTCATTTCAGCACATTTGTATTGACTCTATTCACAGCACCATGTGGAAAAATAAGGATAATTAAGACTTCATTTCTTCCCTGTCTGGTAGGATACATGAAAAAATTATATAAATAAATATAATTATATTAAAGGTTCTTTGAAAGCAAAGCTGTGCTGTCTTCTTTTTTTTTTTTTTTTTCTCTCCCCCACATGTTCAGGTTTATTGAGGACATTAGGGGCTACAAGGGAGCCCTGGGCATCTGGGGACGAGGCCTGGCATTTGCTGGACAGTGAGTGGCCCAGCCAGCGGCCAAGGATGGGGTCTCCACCACCAGGTTTACTTGAAAGTGTGGCTCTCGGCTCCACCCCGCCCAAAGCCTTTAGGCCCAAACATGGCTGCATAGCAGGGATGGTTGCAGTAGGGTTTGCCTTCGTGCTCAGCGTGGCCGCCGGAGGTCAGCGTCTTCCCACATTTCTCACACTTCAGGCAAGGCCGATGCCAGTCCTTGCCCAGAGAGGTCACCCTCTCGGCGAAGTACACCTCCTTGTTGCAGTTGGGGCACTTGGGCATGGCAGCTCCGGGTGGTGGCGGCTGGGGCGGGAAGGGCTGCAGGCGCGAGACTCTGTGCTGCCTTCTTTTTGTAAATCTTGCTTGCCGTGTTCAGTACATTGGAGGTACTTACAGTATTCTCCAGCAGACTGCAATAATGGTGATACGTAGACCTGAGATGGAGATTTGAGGTGGGGAGATCATTTGATTTTGGCCTTTAATGGAAGATATTATAGATGGAAGACTCAGTGCTGACTTCCTAGAATTTAACAGCCACCATTGCAAATAGGCTAATGAGGAACCTAGAGCTGGGAATTAGATCATTGTGACTCTAGATGCAAGGAGATTCCTGTAGCTGGTTCATGCTTGATGGATGTGCCTGTTTTTGGTTAGGAGCAGTTGATTTCAGATTGCCCCTGCAATTTCTGCCTGGGGCTGTTCTAGTGTCACTCCCTTTGTGAGCCCTTCTCATGCTGCTTTCTCTTCCTGTTAAGAATCCCCTGATTTATGAGAGCAGTGTTCTTCAAATGGGAAACTTGGCTGTAGGCTTTTGTTTTTTTATTTTGCTTTTTGTTTTCTGTTTTTCAAAATAAACTGAGAAGGATTTTTAGAAAGACATGAAAACAAAGAGTTGCCTAAGGTGACTCAGGAGTTGTGGTCTCAGGTGGTTTGGTATCTATGAAAGAAGAGTTTCAAAAAGAAGGTGGCCAAAATATAAAAGGACAAATTCAGCACTAAATTTAGCAATTAGAAATTCAGTGGAACTCTTTACTTTTCATGTGGACTAAAAGTGTGAAAACTATTTTATACTCCAGAATAGAAGTTGAGTGATTACGCTTTTGCTGTTTTTACCAAAATGATAAGTTGCTTCTCCGACTTTATTGCTGTGAATGAAAAGCTGAGTTATTCTTTTTCATTCTTAGGAGAAACATCTCCCCTGTATTTGAAACCCAAAGTTACTTGCATTTGAATTGATGTCAGATCATTGGTCTGAGAATCAGCCAGTATGTTTTGAAGTACTTTATCTCCCCAGGAACCACAAAGTTACTTAAATCCTAAATGACTTGGCAAAATCCTTGTCATTAGGATTGGCTTTGCCACGTCATTTAGGATTAACAAACTTGTTACTGTTCTGTTCTGTAATGAAAATGTCTGAAGAAGAACAGAGGTCAAAATGATAATATCTGAGCGAGTTGGTTTCAGTTAATCCTTTGTAGTGCAGTTTTACAGTATTACACCTTAAAAGTGGTGTTCAAATTTAATTTTGGTAATACTTATACCATAATAAATTGGAGATGTGGGTTTATTTTTAGGTATGTTGTGTGATCTCTTAAGTATTATACTAGAGCATGAAAGTGACTATCCATTGAAAAGCCATGTCTGTTAATGGTTTCAACATGCTATTAAAGTATTATAATTTTAGAGTATAAAATATAGTTTTATCATGAACATGCAAATAGGAAAAATATATAGTCCCAGTTTCTAATTTTTTTTAAATTTCAAAAATGGCACAGTTGAAGTTTGAGGATATATCCTGTTGAATTTTTTTTTTGAGACAGAGTCTTGCTCTATCACCCACACTGGAGTGCAGTGGCACAATCTCGGCCCACCACAACCTCTGCCTCCTGGGTTCATGATTCTCCTGCTTTAGCCTCCCAAGTAGCTGGGACTACCAGCATGCACCACCATAGCCTGCTAATTTTTGTATTTTCAGTAGAGACGGGGCTTTGCCATGTTGTCCAGGCTGATCTTGAACTCCTGACCTCGAACTCCTGACCTCGAACTCCTGACCTCAAGTGATCCACCTCTCAAAGTGCTGGGATTCTGTTGAATATTTTTAATTCAACTCAAATTTGTATAAGCCTTCAGTTTTGATTTCTAATGAAAAGAGGAACAGAAATATATTTTGTGGTGCCGCCAAGAGAGTTCAGCACGTCAGTTGCGTGGGTACCTGGTTCACCTATCAACAATAGCTCTTTCTAAAGCTTGAAGGTGAGAACTTTAGTAATTTGGCTTTGTCATGGTTGAATTGCTGCCATTAGACATCGAGCAAATTAAAGAGGAGAGCTGGGGGCTGGTAAAAGTCGTACTCATTTATTAAGATAAGATAATGACTGAAAATTGTAGGACGAACTACCTTTGCATACTTTTAAAAGAAAAGAACCTTAAAATGATTTTTATTCCTTTATGTTAGATTTTGTAATTAAGAATTCTGTGGTAATTAATAAAAAGTCCCACTTCAGTTAGAATGTTTCTCTAAACATGACTATGGAAGCCTATGTGTTATTTCAAATAATCTTTTTCAAATAGCTGTATTTCCTTGATTATCCTTATTTATTTATTTGACATAGTCTCACTTTATTGCTCTTTAATATTCATTTTTAAACATATTTATGAGAAAATATCCCTTATCAACATTTATAAAATGGGCACAGTCTGAATTGACCATTAACATATTTTCTAATGTAATAAAGCTGCAAAATTAGCATGATCCCTAATATTTTATGTTAAGAGGATGATGTGTGTTACGTTGAAGATAACAAGGAAGCTCTTATGCTGAGGCTTGTGTTGAAATGAGATTTTCTATAATTCTATTAAACCGTTGGAGTTCAACATTTTTCTGGAGGCACTTCTGTATCTTTTTGTAAGATTTTAGAATAAAATGTGAAACAGAATTTTTAATCATTGTTTCACTGAATGAGGTCTGTGCTCCTCAAAATCAGTCCTCTGATCCCTTTTGGATTCAGCAATCAATCTCAGGAAAAGTGACTTACGTTAGGTAATAGTTACTGTTTTTGCCAAGTAACACATGCTCCTTATTCCAAGTAATTGTGTGAGAACTTAGCTTCCATCTTCCCTGCCTATTGTAGGGATGTAAGACCAAGCAGGTACATGTTAGCATTCCTGGTGAGCTGTAGCAAGGCTGCTCTTAGTGATGGAGTCTAGGTTACATAAAAAATTTCAGCAAAGTTGGAAGTTTCATGTCTTATTGGTAGTTTTTAAAAACAAGCCACAACCCACAGAGATTTATCTTGGGGCTTTTCCTCTTTAGATATAAAGTTATTAATTTGTAGCCTTTGGCTCAAAAAGCAACAGAGGCATTGACAGAACATTAAGTTTAAACTTAAAGTCAAGATTTCTACAGCGATTAGCCTACAGGGGGGTATTTTAAAGATAATGGTGGCTAATGTGATAAATGCTAGAGAGAAAGATAAAACTCCCAACTCTAGCAGTGTTAGTGGGTGGGTTTCAGGCTTTGGGCTGTGGTTTACTTGGCTTTGAGGGTAAAGGTAAAAATCTTTATGATACTATTTTCCTCTCTATTTTTTTTTCTGCTTATGTATTCATTGAAGTCTATTTTTATCATGTTTTCAGTTGCTGGCCATTTACTAATGTTCAGGGAAACACATACTTTTATGGCATATGTACACATTACGTTGAAAGTCTTTCATGTTTATTTTTGCACTGTGATTTGAACTAGTTTTTTAAACTGAAATAAATTTCTATATGTATTATGGCCAATAGGAATATCTTCAAATTCATGATATTTTGCTGCTTGCTTTATACAGACTTCTGCTACTTGTTTTGCACATGTGCTATATGGGAGTTCATCCAAATGTATTTTGTGTTATGGCTTGTCTTCTTAGTTACCAGCATCTGAAATATAGTACCTTTATTTAATACTGTCACAAACATAAAATTGTCATTTCATTTACCAGTAAAATTATTATGCTTTGTTCTCTGCTAAGTATTTCTTGATCCGATATGCATTACAAATAACTTCGTGATGTTAGTTTTTAGGTTACTACACTATCATTCAGTATCCTGAACTTATTTCCAACTGGATTCCAGCCTAAAGTATATGAACATAATAATTAGTTTCTTTCTACAAAATCACTTTAAGATCACTCTCAATGCATGTGTTATAGAAAGTATTTTTAAATAAATTGCCCGCCCTAGTTCTTTGCATCACTGCATGCCTGTGCATCTTCTGTGCCAGCAAACATGATATGGACAAACTGAAGTTTTGTGATTAGAATGCTATTTTAAATTTACCAGAATATATACTTAAATGGAGTCCAACAATAATAGCTAATATTTATTGAGGTCTTCCTATATGTCAAGCTGTGTTCTAAGTAATTTATCACTGTACACACTTTTCTGTTGCTGTGTAATAAATTACTACAGTTGGCCATCTGTATCTTTGGGTTCTTCATTCATAGATTCAGTCACTACAGATAAAAAATGTTTGAAATAAAAATAACAGTACAATAAAAAATAATATAAAATTAAAAAGTGTAAAAACGAATTTATATAGTATTTATATTAGGTATTGTAAATAATCTATAGATGATTAAAGTATACAGGAGGATAGGCACAGGTTGTATGCACATAGTATGCCATGTACTCTAAGGGACTTGAGCATCTGTGGATTTTGGTATCCACAGGGGTGCTAGAATCAATACTAAGGGATGAATGTGTGATCTTAGTGGCTTAGTACAGCACTCACTTATTATATAGACTGTGTACTCCAGGGGTGCAGGAAGCTTGGGGCCATCTTAAAATTCTGCCAACCACAATAAGTATCAACTCATTTACTCCTCACAGCAACTCTGTGAGCTTGGCACCATTTTTAGCAGTATTTTATACTTGAGGACACTTGGTCAAAGGAGTCACAGAACAACAAAGTAGGAGGGCCTGAACGGCAACTTGTGCAGCCTGACTTAAGAGCATAGACTCTATCTACTCTTCAGCTCTAGGAGCTCAGCATTGTAGCTATTCATTCCATCACTTTTTCTGTATATCCACAATTCTCCTTTCTTTTTCTTGTCATATAGTGTTCCTTAGAAGACACACACGTTTGTGTTGTTTAGGAAGCTGTTATTTGGTCCACATACCTTTTATATGGACTTGATGTTACTTTCTTGGCCGTTTGAGTAACCTCTGAGTCACAAACCTAACTGCAGGATCCCGCCCCATAGACTTGCTTATTTGTTCTGTACATGGCTGTAAATTCATTCTTTTGCTGTTAACTCTTGCTGGTACTTGTAAAGTCTAGATTTAGCTTTTTGTTGAAAATTGGAAATTGTGGCTATTGCTGGGCCAGTTCCCACCTGGCAATAATTTGCATGAGCTAGGTAGCAGCCACTTCTTTTGGTGAAGTGTGAGCCGTCCAATTTGCTATATTCAGCCTACTCGGCTAACCCTAACCTATTCTTTTCAGTCTTAATCTGAACTTAAATTTCAGCTAAACATATATTAATCATTATAACAGAGGTAGTCTTCTGTTTTCTTACTTCACCTGTTGTTTATACAGTTTTTTTGACTTGAATTCCTTCTCTATTTAAAAACCCACCATGGTTTTTAGTAGTGAAATCTAATTTAGTCTTTGCATGAAAACGGTTTCACTTGACAGAGAAATCCAGCCCACAGTGAATGAAGCAAAAAAGGGAATTTATTGGCTATTAACTGAAAAATGCCTCCTTTTAACATTGCTAAGGCCAGGGGCTCAAACAATGTTATTAGGATCTGGTCTTCTCCCATTGCTAGGCTTTCGTTCATGAGTTCCTTTGATTCTCCCCCAGCCTTTCTTCTTACGGTGGCAAGACAGTGGCCAGAAGTTCTAGGTTTTCATCCTCTTAGCTCCAAATTCAATAGGAAAAGTAACTTATTTTTTTTGTTGTTGCTTAAGCATAATTCCCAAGATTAGCGGTGATTGTATTTCATGGGCATGGCTTGGGTCACGTATGCACTCTTGAACCAATTGCTGTAGCCAGGGGAATGCAATATTTCTATTTGCTTGGCTTAGCTCGCATGCTGTCCCTGGGAGTTCATTCCAAGGGAGCACAGAGACAGGAAGGGCTGATTTTCAGAGGAATATGGGGAGTGAATGCTAGATGACAGAAATAGTGCAGCTTACTTGCTGACTTTGTATTCCTCTCTTAAACTTCTCTAATACGGATTATCAGTGACACATATAATATTCTGCTTTATATTATAGTCACTTATTTGTTTACTCGTTTGCCAGACATTTATTTAGTGCCAATGATGTTGCAGGCATTGTGCAAGAGGATGGGGATAGAAAGATAAAAAAGACACATCAGTTGCCCTTGGGGAATTCACAATTCAATATGCATAATTTGCTCCCCAGCTGGATTGTAAAGCTTAGGAGATGTCAGAAATGTTATTGTGTTCCCTTGTAGCATATAACATAATATTTCTCCTAAAATAGACTCTCAATAGACAGTATAAAATGTGTGCATGCAGCTTATTAAAACATTTTCATTACTTCAGACTTGCTAGGTGAATGGATCTTAATTTGTGGCCATCTTATTTATACTCATACCTGAAAATCATTCCCACTATAGCTCTATTGTTTACCCTTGTCCCTGCAGGAAGTGTACTACTACCTGTCTTTCAGGCATCTGTGGAATTTCTTCAGTGCTCATCTCATTCTGTCTTTTATCACAGTTACTTGTTGGTTTATCTTGGCTCCTGTATGGGAACTGGACAGTCTTGAGAGCAGCGAATTGCTTAATAGATGTTTGCTGATTTTAGTCTGCTGAATGGTGGCAATGTCAGTGTTTTGATCCTGGGGACTGGTTTCAATTCTTTTTTTCATTATCTGTATTTTATTTGTTCATAAGACTTTGTTTAGATTTTCCCTTAAGTTCTCATTTATGTTTAATAGGTAGATTTGAGTTTGCCCTTCATAAGTCTTCCACGTACACATTTTGGTACTGGTAGTATTTTAATACTTGTCACACAGTCAGGGCTGGTATTGATAATCAGTGGGGACTTAGATCTCTACAAAGCTGAACTACCCTTAGGATGGAAAGCATTATTATAGAAGGAAAATGAACTTCACTGACAGGCCGGATGTTTTCTGTTATCCAATCTGAAGTTAATATCCTTTGTTTCTATTTTGTTTGCAATAGAATCCAGACTTTGATTTCCTGAAGTCTTTGTAATCAGTAATGAAAAAGCAAACTTGATGTGCTTTGAGAAGGATAAGAGCCAACATTGAATATTGTCTATATTCCAGGCACTGTGTCTTGCATATATTATATTTTAAATCTTCACAACAGTTCTATGGGGGTAAGTACTCTTCTTATGCCTGTATTCCAGGAGACAGGACCCAGGCTTAGAAAGATGAAGGAGCTTGCCCAGAGCCACATAGGTGGTCAGTGGTAGAATTGATCGCTCACCTAAGATGTCTGTAATTTTAGAGTTCATGCTTTTAGTACCTGGAAAGCACAGAGGCATTTGAAAATTCCAGATTCATACCTTGGCATCCCACACCACCACAAAGATCTATAGCATTCTTCTTCAGGTAATACTTTAAACATTGCTGGCTGCTTTCCTCATCCATATACCTAAGAAGGAAATTGTGGGTATTTTAGAAATCTCTTTGGTAATAACAACAGCAGACTATAGAAGCCATCAAGTTACTTTTAATACAGCTAAGTCCCCTTGATTCTTCAACACAGACAAAAACCATTGTCTACAATACATGAAAATATGCATTTTCAACTATGCTAATAAATTTTATCACTTATTTGAAATGTTTATTGCAGTTTCTAAAAAAACTACGTGCATTATGAAAAGTTAAAGTAAGTAAAAGCACAGATCGGAAATTCGAGTACTCTAGAAACCTTCTTAGAGACTAGCACTGTTAACAGTTGGGTCCACATTTATATCTTTGTTTAGTATATACACAGCTACATGCATACCACATATAATTTTTAATGGTTGTATACTATTCCATTGTATGAACATGCCAAATTTTTTTAACTTTTTTTTTTTTTTTTTTTTTTTAAGTTCAGGGGTACATGTGCAGGATTGTTATATAGGTAAACTCGTATTATGAGGGTTTATTGTACAGATTATTTTGTCACCCAGGTGTTAAGCCTAGTACCCAGTAGTCATTTTTCAGCCTAGATTACAATAGTTGTTTTTCCTGATCCTCTCTTTCCTCACATCCACCACCCTTAAATAGGCCCTAGTGTCTGTTCCTCTTCTCTGTGTGTCTTTGTGTTCTCATCACTTGGTTCCCACTTACAAGTGAAAACATGGTGTTTGTTTTTCTGTTCCTGTGTTATAATGGCCTCCAGTTCCATACATGTTCTTGCAAAGGATATGATCTTCTTTTTTATGGCTGCATAGTATTCCATGGTGCATATGTACCACATTTAAACAATCCAATCTACCATTGATGGGCATTTAGGTTGATTTCATGCTTCTGCTATTGTGAATAGTGCTGCGAAGAACATAGACGTCCTATGTCTTTATAATAAACAATTTATTTTCCTTTGGGTAGGTATTAGTAATGGGATTGCTGGATCGAATGATGGTTTTGTCTTTAGTTTTTTGACAGATCGACACACTGATTTCCACAATGGTTGAACTAATCTACACTCCAGTGTATAAACGTTCCTTTTTCTCTGCAACCTTGCCAACATCTGTTATTTTTTTGAGTTTTTAATAATAGCCATTCTTACTGGTGTGAGATGGTATCTCTTTGTGGTTTTGATTTGGATTTCTCTAATGATCAGTGATGTTAAGCTTTTTTTCATACACTTGTTGGCTGCGTGTAACATGTTAAAATTTAATTAACCAGTATAGTATTGAAGTATTTCCATTTATTTCCACTGTAGAGAACATCAATATACATACATCTTTGCATATGAAACTGGGTTTAATGTAGGATAGATTAGTAGAAATGAAGTTGCAGAAGCAGATTTTATATTTTTATATGTGTTGCCAAATTTTGCTGTAATAGATATTGCATTTACACTCCACCAAGCCTATACAAAAGCAATGCTTGCTTACAACCTTGCTAGTATAGGATATAGTTATTCTTTTTAATCCTTGCCAATCTTAAAAGTGATTTAATGCCTCTTTGTAATTTTACTTTTCATTTTTTAGTTATTTGATTTGGGTGGGTTTTAAATCATGAACTTTTGTGTAATAAAACTGTGAGACTTTGACTCTTTTCCCTGTGAAATTTTTAAGGTCGTGACAGTTCTAGGGAGTTCTAGACATTTTCTCAGGTTCTTAAAAATAGAGGTGTTCCTTCTTTATATGATGAAGTATAATATACAGGGAATGTTACATAATCTTGATGGTCCAGTCATCATCATTATATAAAGATAGCTTTTGGTACAATCTTATTTTTAAAGCCATTAGGTATAGAAAGTTTTTACCTGGTAGAAGAATATCTTTTACTTTATTAGTACAAAACTTCCATCTTGTCTCTGATATTTTATGAAGGAATACTTGGAAACAAATGTTCCAAGCAGCTCCTATAATGACATCTAAATAGTATTGAAAACACAAGATGGCTTCTTACATACGGGTTTATTTTACATTCATGTACTTTGAACTTAAATTAACTGTTAGGCATTAGGTTTGGTTTGTAAGCTTTAATATGATTTTGGTCATAGAAAAAATATTCTGTATTTAGATTTTTTTCAATTTGCCACCTTTATAGTTCTTGATATTAGTATGCACTTACATTTTATTTTTTTTCCTGCTGTAATGGCTTCTGATTATTATTATTTTTTACCTCAGTAAGTATGTTCTTGCTCTTTATGAATGCTTCCCCCTCGGAAGTTCTTTCTTATTTCTCTTTAGCTGTTGACAAGTGGCACTGTCTGTAAGCCTGCAGACAAAGGAAAAGCTTATGTTGTTTATTGTCTTCCCAGAAGAGGGTGTAGCAAGAGAGGAAAAGAGCAGCTAGACTGCCCCATCCCCCTTCATTTTAACTATCTCATAAAAATTAAAGATGGTGGAATATTAATCATACTGAAAAGCACTCTTACAGTTATAATTCATAAATAATATTGGCAATTAAATCCAAGATGTTCTGTTAACAGGAACCAAGAAGTAAAGCTGTCTACCTCTAAAATATGGAGATCATTGTTCTGTGAGACAAGGATGAATGGAGATAGCACATATTTAAAACTGAAATGGAAGTCTTAGTAGGAAAAACTACTTAATTTAATTAAAAAGCATTGCTAATCTTGGATAGATTCATAGAATTCTTTGGTCAATACAGTGAGTCTCTGGTATTTATACATCAGAATAACTGGATATTTGACATTTGATGCATCACAAAATATTCTGGTCAAGAAATTTGTTTTTGTCTAGGGTTAAAAACATTTTCATTACAGGCCAGTAATTTCAAGGTCTGGCCTTAAAGAATAAATGCTGTTGTCCTTTTAACTTAAGAAGGGTTATTATGTAAGCCTGAATCACTTACCTTTGTTTGTTGAGGGTTGTAGATTTTAGAACACAAGACAAACTCTTTGATGCCTTGTTTCCCTGCTAACTTATTAACCCTTTGTAGGCTGGTTCCTGCCTCTGTCACTGTATTGAAGTGAGTTCACTAACGTAGCTAGTTACGTCTTAATGCTGAATGCAGTATTCTTTTTCTCTTCCTGTATCCTGTTTGACTTCTCTGAGGCATGTATTGTTGACTGTTTCCTTTATGAAACTCTTCTTTTTTAACTTTGAAGATACCTTTGTCACCTTGTTTGTTTCGTCTCCATGGATCTTTAAATGTTGGTGTCCCTTAAACATGGTCCTCATTTCTCTTTCTTACTGTCTTTTTCATGTTGTTTTCCTAACTAGATTCAACTATTACTTAATTACCATTGAGTGAATTTTTGTCTCTGTGTCAGACCACCCTCCTGAGTTCCAACTCCATTTCTAACTGCTGGCTATTTATATCCCTAGATCATTACCCAAACTATTTAAAGCCTGGATGATTATCTAGCACTTTACCTCAAATCTGTATCACTCATGAGTTTTCTTTATTGTATTTCTTTAATGATATCTTCCTCTACCTAAGTTCCTCAACCTAGAACATTTCTAGCATTTCTGTGATCGTTAAGAACAATATCGACAAAAATATGTTATTTGTACTAACTGTAGTACAGATAAATAATGCATAAATTATTTATTAACCACTTAAATAAATATAAATTTGTTTAAATAAATAGGAATTTAATATTGTATTAATATTTTATCCGAACTTCATAAAATTTAAAGTGTCTGATTTTCTGAGGTTTGCTGAATCTTAACTGATTTCTAACAAATGTCTTTAATCCTTTTCAGAGGGATAGAGGAAAGTTCTCTAATTATATATAGAAAGTAGAAGGAAAATGATTTGTGGAAAATTAGATTATACACAATGTTCAAGACTATTTCAGAAAATAATTTAGTTTTATATATAAATATGTAAAATATTTATAAAAATGTTATAAAAAGTATATACTGTTATTTATATGTAAATCTGCATAACTTATTTATATGTAAATCTGCATTAACCGTATAGGTTAAGGATGAGTAGACAGTTTCTTCTGTCATGAATGTAGGTATTTTCTTGTAAAGCCCGTTTATTGTTGAAGGCAAAGGAGTTGCAATTTTTATTCTGGTTGTCTTTCTGGACATTCATCATGCATATACTGTTCAGTAAAATCATTAACAAATGGAAAAGAAATGAGTTGTTCATGGCTAAAGTTGTGGAGGCAGATGTTACCATTTCTTGAATAGTTGTAGAAACAAGTACTTGAAAAGTCTAACTGGAGAGAAAATCCGTATGATTTTCATAGGCATGACTGAGGCTTTGATGGTTGTGTAGAAAATTTCTCTGCGTGTCCAGACTTCAGAATGGCCTAATTAATAAGCATAACTTCTTTCCTTTCTTGTTTAGAATCAGTTTATTTTGAATATGTCCTTCTAACATTTTCTAGATTAAAGTATGTTAAAACATCCGAGAGTGTCCTAGAGTGCAAAACCTACCTCTCCACACATACATGCATACATAAAACTGCAAAACAAAACACTGAAATCAAACCTTTGAATTTTCTGTGAGAAATTTAGTTTTAATAATTCATACTTCCTTTGAGGGTTGATTTTGTTCTCCTTTTGATGAATTTTGACTTTCTTGTTCCATACCTGTCATCTCAGTTGTTTAACGATTTATTTTTCTTGCTCAGAGAATTGAGTTTTCCAGATCATATGGCTATAGCTTGTATTGGTGTCAAGGTCAAAATCTTTTAATTTTATTGATGGAACTGGTATTGTAACCTGAGGGTCTCCTGCTGTGTATTTAAATCCTGTCATACTGCCTAAAAACAGTCATATCTTGGTTTTGGTCCAACAGATACTTTTATTAAATTCCTTGGCTACATCTAGTTTGCTTTTTCCTTGAGAGAAATATAACAGAATACCAGCAGCATCATGATCGCAAATAGATTGTTACCATGGCAACCTGACAGTTTTTAATATTGGAATTTTCTTGTTAAAGCAAAACTTATGACGTTGGAGACCTTTTGCTGACCAAAAACATTATGCTGTCTCTTATAGTTGTAATTACACTGTTTCCAAGCAGAAAACTGTTATTCTTTATTTAGAAAACACATTGTTTACTCATTAACACCTCAGCTACTATGTTAAGACCTTTGTTTTCTCAACTGCAGACCCTTATGTGGGTGGGATCTTTTACAGTGCTGGACAGCAGTGAGATCGGTAAGCGACACCAAGTAAAGAGAATCACAGTTTGGTCTCTGACACCAAAGAATATTCCCACCTACTGACTGCCTGAGTAGTCTTGGGGAGATTGCTTAGGTTCTGGTGCTGCTTTTAAAAATTAATAAGTGTGAATACTAATTCCTGCCTTAACTTGTCTCATAAGCTTGTTTTAACAAAGTAATACATAAAATATTTATTATTGCATATTATTAACAGTGAATAACGGAAATAAGTAATATGCAACATATTGGATTTATGTATTATCTCATTTAACCTCCATAGTAACCGTGTAAAATAGATATATTATTCTTACCTTATATATGATGACATTTGTAGGCAGAAAACCTAATTGGGCTGGGTGTGGTGGCTCATGCCTGTGAGGTGGGCGGATCACTTGAGGTCAGGAGTTCCAGACCAGCTTGGCCAACATGGCAAAACTCTTCTCTACTAAAAATAAGAAAATGAGCCAGGCATGGTGATGGGTGCTTGTAATTCCAGCTACTTGGGAGGTTGAGGCAGGAGAATCACATGAACCTGGGAGGCAGAGATTGCAGTGAGCCGAGATCGCACGACTGCATTTCAGGGTGGGTGACAGAGTGAGGCTCTGTCTTAAAAAAAAGAAAGCTCAGGGCCAGGCACTGTGGCTCACACCTGTAGTCCCAGCACTTTGGAAGGCCGAGGTGGGCGGATCACGAGGTCAGGAGATCCAGACCATCCTGGCCAACATGGTAAAACCTTGTCTCTACTAAAATTCAAAAAATGAGCTGGGAGTGGTGGCACACGCATGTGGTCCCAGGTACTCGGGAGGCTGAGGCAGGGGAATCGCATGAACCGGGAGGTGGAGGTTGCAGTGAGCCGAGATCACACCACTGCACCCCACCCTGGCAACAGGGCAAGACTCCATCTCAAGAAAAAAAAAAAAAAAAAAAAAAAGAAAGAAAGCTTACTTAGTTTACCCAGATCACACACAGATGTATACATGGACTCAGGAAGAGTTGTCTGTTTCTATTTTCAGGGCTTTCTCAACTAATTATTTTGCCTATCATGTAGCTGGCACATAGTAGGCACTGCATTTATGAACACTTAGCTGAACACTTAAAGGCAATGGTAGTCTGCTCTCAGTAAGACTGTTCATTTGTAGATAAATTTAATCTGGTCTAGTCAAGAAATTAGAAATTGCTGGAGCTAATTCTGCAAGAGGGTAGGCTCTAGTTGTTTCTGTAATTTTCTATCATTCATCTGACCTTACTGAGCGAGTGCTATGTGCCAGGGACTTGTATTTAGAAATGAGGAAGACATTCTCTGTATAGATGATGGCTAAGGCTGTGGAGGTGGAAAGAACGCAGGGAGAGGGTAGGCAGAAAAGAAGATAGTAGCAGCATGGATGGAACACTTTGGAACAGGAATATTTAAGAGGCAAGCTGAAAAAGAGAAACCAGCAAAGGTGATTGAGAGGGAGTAAAGTGGGAGGAGAACCTGGAGAGAATATATCATAGAAACCAAGGAAGAAAAAACACTTGGTGGAGGTCAACAGTTTCAAGTGCTGCTGAGAGGTCAATTAATATGAGGACTGAAAAGTGTTAATTGAATTCAATAATAGAGAATCCTTTGGTTAGCCTTGCTAGACCACCTTAGAGTAATGAGCGCTTGATCATTTTGAAAAACCTGACTGTGAAAAGAAGAATACGGCACTAATTAAGAGTGTGGAGTTTTTGGTTCTGTTTGTTTGTTTTGAAGAGATTTGAATGTGTGAAGCAGCAAAGATGAAAATTTAAAGATAAGTGGGCAAAAGCGTTATTAGTGATGAAGTGACATTTCTGAGAAGGTGAGAGCAAAGGAATTAGCCTTGAATCCTGGGATAGACACTCTTCGTCTGAGACTGTCGTGGGGTTTTCCACTGTGCAAGAAGAGGTTTCTTGGAGTAGTCTCGCTGGTAGGAGGGCTGATTTTGCTCCATGTCTGCAAAAGTGGAAGCACATGTGTGAATGATAATATGTGTGTGATACTACTTAGAGGTTACAGTCCTCCAATTTTTTTAACTTGCCTTCTGATACTGGCTTAAAATAAAAATACTTTTAATTAAAAGTATTTATTGATCACACTTAACACACCTATGGTAAAGCAGCCTTCCAAAAGCTGCAGGTCTCTAGGGTGCCAGCAAAACATTAAAGTACATAATACCTGTAGATGAGGTAACAGAAGTGAATGATTTGTTGTACAGACTGCATGACCAAACAGTTCAGAAGATCCCCATCAATGCTGGGGCCTCATGAAGAGATCATCCACTAGGTCAAGGACTGATAATTTTCTTTAGGGGTGATATGATATAGTTTAGGGCTTTACAATACTTTCTGGGTGAGGAGATGCAAATTGGCCTCATAACTCCTCATATTCCACCATGTATGGAATAGCATCATACATGATCTAGTTGTTGTTTTTTATGGTGCAGTGTTTTTACAGTACAGATGCATCTACCCACCAAATATGGTGGCTTGGAATGGTCCTTTGTGCTATTCCTTAATTTCATCAGCAAATTTTCCCAACCCATGTTTCAGTTTTCAGTGTTAATACTTAGCATTAACTGAAATTATGTCCTTGAAAATGGCTATATGTTGACCCTTTCCTTACGTGTTTTCATTGTCTCCCATGCTCCCTGCCAAACCGCCCTGTTGTTTGCTCAGTCCTTATGTTGAAACTCGTTTCAGCATGACTCTTTTGCCCCGAATGCTCTCAAGTAATAGATTGGCAATACCTGTTCGTGGTCTTTTGTTTAAGGAAAGCTTGTAATATGTCATTCCTTTTACTGTGTCGCATGGTTTACTGCAGCATACCCTTACAAAATTTATATTGTGCTGTGCTGGAGTGACTGGTATGTTGGAGTGGAATTTTATTAGCAGTATATTTATCCATATAGTGATCATATTTGCTTTAATATGTGACAGTTTTAGTAAGTTTAAAATAACAGATGTATTGGATTGGTCATGGGAGGTAGAAATGACTCCTTTACCACCTACCTGTGTGATAATCAAATTCATTTTTTTCCCAAGACTAATATTTCCTTCTTTGTACTTTAATTAGCCTCCTCATTCTGCAAGTTAACTATGATTATAAATACTGAGTACTTGGCATGTTTTTTCAAGTATGAAAATAAAAGCTTATACTTACCGGGTAAATTACAGTTGAACATAGGGCCAGACATATGGTTATTAGTGTTGCTTAAATTACTGGTTTTTCTTGTCATTGCTGTTGCAAGTGTTCTCAAAGTGACGGGAAATCACCTCCTTTTCTGTTCTCTGTAAATAAGTACATTTTAAAGTGTATGAATTTGTAATGTAGATATTACTCTCTTTGACCTTTTATTTGGAGGTTAACATATGAATAAACAGCAACAACTAGTATTGAGAAGTCCAGATGCACTGGGCTTGCTTAGGTGCCTCATGGTCTCTCAACATTTGGTCGAGTATTTCTGGCTAAAAGCCAGCAGCAAATTACACTTGCTATGCAACTTTTAGCTCATTCTCTTCCTTCTCAGAGCATGATCTGCAAAATGTACTCATAAGGCATCAAATTTGAATTGCAAATTTGTATGTGAATATTATTTTACAAGTGGTCAGGAAAGAAACCAAAGGGGAACATTTCCCTAATTTGTTAGCAAGCTGTATACATAATTCGTAACTGATGCTCATCCTGACCATCTAGTCATCAGTATTCTGTAAGATACGGAAATACCAATATTTTTCAAGTCTTTCTTTTGTTTTTATTAAGACCACTTTATTAACCTACATATTTTTTATTCCACTTAAAAGCTTGTTTAATTGTACCATCACAAGGCAACAAATAGTCTGGTTTTTTAAACATGGGAAAGCGTTTTGTATTGTTGAAAATGACATGTTTTGAAATGTATATATAACCTCAGGAGCTGGCTTATAAATTATTTTCTTTCAGCTGCTTTGAAAATGGTGCTAGTGTAGTTGATAATGAAGATATCAGTGTGGTAAATTAAGATTGTGTGTATCTAATTATGTGTGTTTAGTTCAGAATGAAGCTAGATTTTTTTTTCCCCCAGCTGGGCAAGGTAAAAGAGATGGGGTGTGAGGGAAAAAAAAAAAAGAATATAGGGTCTTTCAGTTCACTGTGTGAGGCTGAAGTGCTTTCATTCCTTCTGTCTTGCTAGTTGTGGTATTGCCTATTGATATTAGGAAAACTAAACTCCAGACACTTGAAAGCAAAGCAGTGGCGTGAAAGATTACCCGATGTTTATGGCCTTGAAAGTGTGTTGATGTGTTGGAAACTCTCACACTCTAAATTAAAGTTAAACCTTGAAGTTCTAGGCCAATTTCAAGGTTAGACAAGTTATTGTTTTTACAGGTCACTGCATTTATGAAGAAACTTTTTATACAGAAGTCATACTTAAGGAGTTCATAATTTAAGAAGTTAACCACATGTCTCTTCCCTGATAGCTTTATTAGAGTTTCAAGGTCTTTTCTTGTCTAGTGAAATGAGAACATCGTAACTGAAATGCACAGTCTAAAAAGAAGCTTTTAAAATTTCAAGCAACAGTAGAAATTTGCCAAAGGTTTAGATAGTTTAACGGATAATAATGACTATTAGTGGCAGAAGATGAACTATAGAATATAGATGATTTAGTTCCTTTTTTTCCAGCTTTTGTTGGAAAATTCTCAGGTCTTCTTCCCTTGTCCAGTTTCCTCTATTCATATGCTAATGTAGTTATTTTGCTCTGTTGCTGTTTCACCTATCATCATATATTTGAACATTCCTTTAAGTATGGAGGCGTATAACTTTGGTCACCAAGGAGATGGCTTCTTTTAGATCTGTGTACTTTTAGAATTTGCTATGTTATGACAGTTTTTTCCTCATAGGCTCACACACTCATTGTGATAAATATGCAAGTGATTGTTACTATCTGTGTTGATAGTTTGGAAATTATTTCGAACAGAGTGGCTCCCTATATTTATGATATATGGGAATGGTCCGTACTGAGGAAATCTGTGTATCCACTAGCCTAGGGTTGCCCTGGTTTATGGCTGTGGACCTCTATTGGTGAGTTCATGGTCACTGTTAGAGACAGGTAAATTCCCCTCTAGCCACTAGCAACTGTGAGCAGTAATGTTAACTGAGTATTTACCAAGTGTCATGTACTGCGCTAAGCACTTGAATTATCTTATAAAATACCCACTGAGATCAGTGAGTGGTAGATTTACATACACTGCCAGTCTTGCAAAGAAAATATAGTATCAAAGTAAATTTTTCAAAAAGTTAAAACCTGACTCATAGAAATACAAAATGAAATGTCAAAGATTTATTAACTTTGTAATGAAGAAACCAGGAAGAGTTAATGCAGGGCAAGCATATTGAAGGAACTGATTTTTAGGCATTAGGATAGGACTGGTAGATTGGAGACAAAACTGGTGATGTTCTGCATGGTTTTTAGAGTTATCCTTTCTACTGGACAGAAATCTCTAAGGTAACATTGTAGTTTCACAGTGTCTGTCTTCCAACAGTAAGTAACAAAGTCAAACACATTGACATTCTTTTAGAGAATTAAATGATCCTTGGGTGAAGCTGTTAAACAGTGCTCTGGAGTAATACGAGAGAGACATGCAGCTCCCTCACCTTTTTCTTTCTTAATGTTTTGGATAATTTTAATTTACAGTCACTTTTTAATATTATTATGATTTTTGAGACGAAGTTTCCCTTTTGTTGCCCAGGTTGGAGTGCAGTGGCATGATCTTGGCTCACCACAACCTTTGCCTCTTGGGTTCAATCGATTCTCCTGCCTTAGCGTCCCGAGTAGCTGGGATTGCAGGTACCTGCCACCATGCCCAGCTACTCTTTTATATTTTTAGCAGAGACAGGGTTTCGCCATGTTGACCAAGCTGGTTTCAAACTCCTGACTTTCAAGTGATCCACCCGCCTTGGCCTCCCAAAGTGCTGGGATTGTAGGCATGAGGCACTGTGCCCAGACAGGCTTTTGAATATTTTGTAATTGAACTACTTTTTCTCTACCTCAGCTCAATGGGGAAGGGGTTCAGTAAGGAATGTACATGACTAGGACAAACTTGCCCATACTGGTACTTCTGTTTCTTTTAGTTTAAGTTCTTGGGTAGCTTGTCTTCTTTCAGGTAAATGCTCATCTCTTTGCATTTTCCCCACCTTGTCCTTTCCATGACAGTGGGAACAAGGCTGTAGACTGGCAGTGATTGACTTCTTCCCCAGATGGTTGGTCTAACGAGTCTTGTGCCTGACTAGCCTTAGCCTGTATTCTTGCCATCTCTCCACTCTGGGGAGTCTTAGTCTCTGCATTACCGCCACTGGGTCACAGGGAAGCTGAGGATCCACTGCATAATATACACATGGGGCTGTTGGAGACTGGGAGACCACTGCTGGGTTTTCCCTCCTGTTGTGTGTGGATCGTTGTTTTTAACCAAAGCAGAAGCTTCTCTGTGGAGCTGCAGTTCTAAATCCAGGCTGCATATTAGAATTTCCTGATGGCAGAGTTTGAGACCATCCTGACCAACACGGTGAAACCCCATTCTCTACAGAAAATACAGAAACTAGCCGGGCATGGTGGCACGTGCCTGTAATCCCAGCTACTCAGGAGGCTGAGGCAGGAGAATCGTTTGAGCTCGGTAGATAGAGACTTCAGTGAGCCAAGATCATGCCACTGCACTGCAGCCTGGGCGATAGAGTGAGACTCTGTCTCAAAAAAAAAAAAAAAAAAAAAAAAAGAAAAGAAAAGAAAAAAAGAATTACCTAATGGCATTTCAAAAAATTAGCAATGCTTGAGTTCCTCAGCCCAGACTGCCCAGGCCTTATAATGTTCAAAGGCCTTCCTAGATGGTTCTGCCCTACAGCTGTGCTTATGGAAGCAAGATGAGCTCCTCATGCCCTTTTCTGCCCTAATTTAAAAAATTAGTGTTTGAGGAATTTGGACAGCACATTTTCTCTTCACAAGGCTTGGCTGTCAAGAATTTTGCTTGTTGACTTGAAATACTGATTTACAGGTGCCATAATTGGACATTGAGTCTTTCTCTTTGTGTTCCTGTTTCCGTAAACCTAAATAACTTATAGGCAGATGGATGCCCCTGGCCAAATAGAGATAGGGTCAGGTATAATTAAACATACAACCCCCCAAATCTAATCAATATACTTCAAGACCAGTATTCCCAAAACTTAGGACTGTTATCTCCATCTTAGAGATGTGTAATAGACAAAGAGAGGTTGAATATGATTTGCCCAAGATCACCTAGCAAGTGAAGGAAATGGAATTTAAACCCAGTTTGTCTCACTCCAACCCTGTTTGGAAATAGCAGTAAATTCCTCTGGAGTCCTAACTTAACAGATGGAATGCCAAATACATTTTTAGAAAATATAAACTATTAAATAGTGATTACATTCATGGGTTTTTACTACAAAACCTTTTCAACTTGTAATGAAACTGTAAAAGGAAGTCTTTAGCTCATCGGCCTAATCATTATTCCAAAAACTATATATATTAGAAAATCTTTTCTATGTATAAAACAACTTTGGACTTTCGCTAATTTTTTCTTATCAGTTGATATTCATGAAATTCCAAAATGATTGTTGCTTTTTAAGATGTTTTTTTTAGGCCAGGCACAATCCTTGCACTTTGAGAGGCCAAGGCAGGTAGATCATTTGAATCCAGGGGTTCAAGACCAGCCTGGCCAACATGGTGAAGCCCTGTCTCTACTGAAAATACAAAAAATTAGCCGGAGGTGGTAACACACACCTGTAATCCAGATACTTGGGAGGCTGAGGCACGAGAATTGCTTGAACCGGGGAGGCAGAGGCTGTGGCAGCTGAGACTGTGTCACTGCACTCCAGCCTGGGTGATACAGTGAGGCTCTGCTCAAAACTAAACAAAAAGTGATTTTATTATGTCTTGAGGTCATATATTTTACAAAGATGTACAAGTACAGTTTTATAATGTTGGTAAATGGAGAACATTTCTCCATTTGAAATTTGAGATTCAGAAATATGATTATCAAACATTTGAGAGGCAGCAGACCTACCTACTCTTTAGTTAATAAATATTGAGTGTCTGGTATGTGCCAGGCCCTGCACTAGGTGGATATACAGAGATGAACAAAAACAGTGTCTCTGTATTCACATTTATATTGTTAAGTCCTTACTACATACAAATTTCTAAAAGTTTTTAAAAACACCTTCAGGGAGTCTGTAGAAAAAAAGCACTAACTTTCTGAGAGTTTGAGTACAGAATTAATGTCAGTCTTGTGTTATACGCAGGAGTTTTCACTCAGTGAAAACTTGAGGAAATAATTTGTATGATGAATTTTAAGGAAATTTGGACTTCCCTAAGACAGTGGAAAGTATTTTTTTTTTGGAGGCATTGATGGGAGCTGTGTGGTGATTTGTGATTGTCAGATTAAAAAAAAAGTGCTATGTTCTCCTATGTAAGAAATCTGCTCTTCCTACACATGTATCCTGGAACTTAAAAATAAAAATTTAAACAAAAGTGTTGACAAAGCAAGGTTTTATTAATATTATCCTTTATTAAGCTTTTTGTGGGATGGAGGCTTTACTTTAGAATCAGCAACCTCAAGTACCTTTTTCAAATAATGACTTCTTTTCCTCTGGGTAGATAACCTGTAGTGGGACTGCTGGATCAAATGGTAGGTCTACTTTTAGTTCTTTTGGGAGTCTCCTTATTGTTTTTCAGAGTGGTTGTACTGGTTTACGTTCCCACCAGCAGTGTAGAAGTGTTCCTTTTTCACAGCATCCATGCTAACCTCTATTTATTTTTTAAATTTTTTTGATTATGGCCATTCTTGCAGGAGAAAGGTGATATTACATTGTGATTTTGATTTGCATTTCCCTGATCATTAGTCATGTGTTCATATGTTTGCTGACCATTTGTATCTTCTTTTGAGCATTGTCTGTTCATGTCCTTAGCCTAATTTTTGGTGGGATTGTTTATTTTTCTTGCTAATTAGTTTCAGTTTCTTGTAGATTCTGGATATTAGTCCTTTGTCTGATGTATAGATAGTGAAGATTTTCTCCCATTCTGTGGGTTGTCTGTTTACTCTGCTGACTGTTCCTTTTGCTGCAGAAGCTCTTTTTTTTTTTTTTTTTTTTTTTTTTTGAGATGGAGTCTCCGTCTTGTTGCCCAGGCTGGAGAGCGATAGTGCTGTCTTGGCTCACCGCAACCTCCATCTCCTGGGTTCAAGCAGTTCACCTGCCTCAGCCTCCTGAGTAGCTGGGATTACAGGTGCCCACCATCACATCCAGCTAATTTTTTTTTGTATTTTTAGTGGAGACAGGGTTTCACCATGTTGGCTGGGCTGGTCTCAAACTCCTGACCACAGGTGATCCACCTGCCTCAGGCTCCCAAAGTTCTGGGATTACAGGTTTGAGCCACTGTGCCCGGCCGCAGAAGCTCTTTAGTTTAATTAAGTCCCATCTCTTTATCTTTGTTTTTGTTTCATTTGCTTTTGGATTCTTGGTCATGAAGTCTTTGCCTAAGCCAGTGTCTAGGAGGGGTTTTCCAATGTTTTTTTCTAGAATTTTCATAGTTTCAGGTCTTAGGTTTAAGTCCTTAATCAATCTTGAGTTGATTTTTGTATATGGTGAGAGATGATCTAGTTTCATTCTCCTGTATGTGGCTTGCACTCACATGTTTATAGCTGCACAATTCATAGTTGTAAAAATACGGAACCAGCCCAAATGCCCATCAATCAATGAGTGGATAAAGAAATTGTGGTATATATACACAACGGAATATTACTCAGCCATAGAAAGGAATAAATCAATGGAATTGGCAGCAACCTGGATGGAGCTGGAGACTATTATTCTAAGTGAAGTAACTCAGGATTGGAAAACCAAAGGTCATGTGTCCTCACTTATAAGTGAGAGCTAAGCTATGAGGACGCAAAGGAATAAGAATGATACAATGGACTTTGGGGACAGGGTGGGAGGGGGATGAGGGATAAAAGACTACAAATGGGGTTCAGTGCATACTACTTGAGTGATGGGTGCACCAAAATCTCACAAAACACCGCTAAAGAACTTGCTTATGTAACCAAATACCACCTGTTCCCCAAAAACCTATGGAAATTAAAAAAAAAGGAGAGGCAGTTACTAGTCAATAGCACTAGTAAACATGGATTTTTTAAAATTTTAGATTAAATATTAGCAACATGAAGCCAGCAACTAATTTAAAAGCTAGCACATGACCAGATTGTGTTTTCTCCCAATAATATAAGGTTGATTTCACATTAGAAACCTATTAATACAATTTACCATGCTACCTTAAGGAGAAAAATCATAAGACTTTCTCAATACAATCAGAATAAGTAAAGTAAATAAAAGAATTAGAAACCTCAGAGAATGGAAATTTTGCTCATGTTTCATGATACTGAGAGAATTCATGTTGCTGACCTGGTGACCCTTGAAGTGTTTAAGTGCTGCAGATAGTCTAAGGAAAGCTGAAAGATTTCTGAGCCTGCTGCTTTCTTTGTTCTGCGTTTGCAACACATTACCAGATGTTAGATGCAGAAGTACTGCAGCACTTGCCTGTTGGGAAAGCTTAATCTAACCGCTCAAGTAGCTGATACGCAGCATCTGACAGCCTGGGATGCCATTTTGCAGCACGATCACCAGTGCTTTTGATCCTGGCTCAGAGGAAGTATTTCAGGTTGCAAGTGACATGGCATGTACCTCTCCAGCAAGATTTCATTTCTGAGAAATTCATGTAGCCTCTTTCATGAGTAATTTACCTTGTTTGATTTGCTATTTTAGTTAAATATTAATGTGCTACATTTAAATGCTTGACTTCCTTTTGTTATTTTAAAATAAGTTATTAGGATGAATGGTGTACCTGAAGGTTGTGTGTAAGTCACAGTTGTCATGGAGTCCGAAACCTGGAATGTGCTGCAGTTTTGTTTATGACTGGATTGTGTCAGTGGGAGATATAAATTCTTAAAGATACTGCAAGCAGATCCTGGTCGATTTTTTTGAGTTCTGTAAGTTCTGGTAGAAATGATCTTGGGCTTTAGATGTTATCACTGTGGCAATTATATTTTTTCTGGTCTCACAGAGCAAGTGTCAGGTATTTAAGAGCTTTAAATACCTGAAATTAGAACCTTATGGGTTAATTTGAGGCCTCTAGCTACTATAATAAAACATACACAGGTATATATGAATGAGAACTTTATTTATGCATGAGCAAGTGAAGCTTTGTCCTGGTTCTGATTATTGGCCGGCAGGGGTGGTGAGGAAGGAAAGCAAGATGGACACATCTAGCACATTTAAAGCCCCGTTTAGATAGAGTAAGGATTTTGAGATCCTTTCTCTTTGTTCAGATTGAGTTGATGGTAGGACTTTGGGAGGGACTAGCATAGGGAATGTCATAAGGTAATAGCTCATGCTTATCAAACTCTTAGGTTCCAGGCAAAATGCTAAGCTCTTTGCATATGATCACTCAGTAAGTACACTCAGTAAGATTATACTCTCGGTCATCTTACTATATCTGGTTTAGAAAAGTAGATGACCTGCCCAAGATTACGTTTGCAGAACTGTAGTGTGAAGCCAAACAGCCTTGAGTCCAGATCCCCAAAGCTTGACCACTGTTTTATTTTCTATGGGGTTACATGCTCCTTCAGTAAACTTTAGATTTTTAAAGTGCTATTGTTGAACAGAAGAACCCTTAGAATTCCATATTTCTTTTGTAGCTTTTACTGTCTCAGGGAAGGTACAGGCAGAGGTTAAATTCTGATCACTCCTAAGGAATAAGTTTGCAGCAGTGGTTTTGGTATAGGGTAGGATGATATAGAAAGTATTGACAATAGTGAGAATCTCGGATTATTTTTTCTGGCTTGGAGAAAGAGATTGGATCTTCAGTTGACTTTAGATAATTAACAACTACAAGAAATCAGGTTGATTTATTACATTTTCTAGGCAGATTTTGTTGACTGTTCAGATACTCTAGTCATGAATACATTTTTATCATTTTTCCCCATAACATATGCTGAAGCAGAAGTCTCATCTGCTTTTAAGTGCTTACATAAGAATATTGTTCATACAAAAGATTTTTTGTATCCAAACAAAGAGGTTAACTACTGTACTTCATTTATCTTCATCTGTCTGAAGGACCAAGAAAAGATGTTGAAAAATAAGGATAGGTAAGCGAAAGAAAAGAAAAATATGTGCAGCTTTTTTTGTTTTTTGAACAAAGAATTTTATTTATTTATTTTTTTGAGACAGGGTCTTACTCTGTTGCCCAGGCTGGAGCACAGTGAAGCAATCTTGGCACATGGCTCACTGTAGTCCCCACCTCCTTGGATCAAGCGATCCGCCCATCTCAGCCTTTCAAGTAGCTACAACTATAGGTGGGCACCACCATGCCAAGCTAATTTTTTTCTTTTTTTTTTTTTTGTAGTGTTAAGGCTCTTGCCATGTTGTCCAGGCTGGTCTCAAACTCCTGGGCTCAAGCAGTCCTCCTGACTTGGCCTCCCAGAGTGCCAGGATTATAGGCATGAGCCATTGGACCTGACCAGGAAACAGAATTGTTAGATTTCTACATTATATTTGCTTTTATGATATCTGTCTTTCCTACTATGCCATGATCTATATAAATAATGTGTACATATCTGGACCTTTAAAACTGGATTCACATAGTCCACATCCTACAGAAGTATCAGATCATTTGGTTTTGTAGGTATGTTACAAAAACAGAATGGAATTTAACAAAATTCTGCCTCCTCTCTTTTTCTTCCTCCTTAATAGGTTTCATTTCTAGTAGCCCAGCACCAGTGTGTTACTTCCTCTGATTTAGTACTCCTTTTGCTGTTTCTTTTTTAACTTATGAGTAGTATTAGCTATATTTCCATAACATTCATTTACTTATGTCTTCCAGCTTCTACTTTGCTTTCCGTAGTCATGTATGGGTGGGTGTTTGTATTCAGGAATCAAAGCTTTTCCTTCTTCTTTCTTTTCCTCCACTGTTTTCTCAATGCCTAAGCATAAGTTATGCTCATAGTATGTATATAGTAGCTACATTCTTTCATGCTATTTTCATTCGTATGTTCTGCAGATATTTTTTGAGTGCCTACTATGTGCCTTTAGTGAGATATATGAGGTTCTGAGGATACAAAGATGACAATAACATGATTTCCTGTGTTTAAGGTGTTTGTATTTTTTAGAGAAGAAACATCTCCTTAAAAGACAAACATTGTGGTATGATATGATCAGTATTATAACAGAGCTTTTCTCACCCATGAAACAAGCATGAACATAAAAACACCAATCTCACAGAGTTAGTCAGTAGGGTAAATGCGATAGTGTATGGAAAGCACCTAACCGTAGTCTCTGGCACGTAGTAGGTTGCCAATAAATGGCAGCCATTATAGTTCTTAAAGTACAGTGAGTTCACAAAGAAGGAAGAGATTTCCCTGGACCATTTCAGTAACGAATCTCAAGTGACCTGACGCCAGTGAGGCAGGCTCTACCACTGGCTGGATGGTGGCCCTACTTCTTCCCACCTTTGTGGTGTCCAATCATGTGCTAGACTTTAATTCTCAAATGGATCTTTTGAATGACTTGCTTATAGGCATTTACAAGCCATTCAAAAGATCCATTTGAGAATTAAATTCTGTGTGATGATAAGAATTGTTGCTTCCCTGCAGTCTTTGAGAAATCTTGTAAATGTCTCTTAAGTGCATTAGTTTTTAGAATAAATTCTTAGGCTGTAGGAGACACTTCTTTGGAATATTAGTGTGATTTTAATTGCTAGGTTTTTGCAAATAAAATAGACAAAGCTCTGAGGAAGGCATCCTTCCATTTGGAATCTGGTGCAACTAGCCATCTTTGTCCCACGTCTTGTTTTTGAGGTGGCAGCCTGATCAAATACAGATTTAACTGTAGAATCCAGTTAGGTCTTGCAGCTCTGATAAATGCAGAAACAGAAAAGATAAGGCCAGCAGGGGTCAGTTTAATACCAGTTTAAGTTGCAAGCACAGTATTTTTTTATTCTCTATAAAATGGAATGATAATAGAAACTGAAATTTACAGTCTAAATGCATGCTTTAAAATTCCAAGCTACAGCAGGAAATTGCCAAAAATTTAGGTAGATATCTTTAACATTTTTTTAAAGAGTTGGAGGTTTCACCGTGTTGCACTGGCTGGACTTGAACTCCTGGGCTCAAGCAATCCTCCTGCCTCAGCCTCCCAAGTAGCTACTATGCCCAGCTTCTATAAGATTTTTAAATAGATGATGAAGCTTATTAGTGACAGAAGATAAACTATGGAATGTAGACAGTTTAGCTCTCTTTTCTGTCACATGGCAGCATAGGACTTTCAGCCAAACTTATTTACTCCACTGACTGGTTTGTACTGACAATGCTAGAAGAAGTCTGACTATATCATGTGCATTTCTTTGATCTTAGTTACTTGGTAGGCTTTATAAAATAATAGTTTGTGCCTATTTTTTTAATAGCTGGCTATAAAGAAAAGTTAGCTTTAGATATAGCTTGCATATGAAATGTCAATATTTCTGAGTTATATGTATAAGAAACTGGGCATGAAATGATTACTTGGGGACATTAAACTTTTAAGTAAAATCACCTCAAGCTACTGTATATAGTCCTTTGTTATCTTAGTGGATCTATGTGGCCTTTGCTTTGCTACCTAATGTATGGCATTCACATTTATAAGACTAAGCTCCCAAAGCCTAAGAATTGGGTGTGTGCTAGACTCAGAATACTGCATGCTAATTGTACTTACTGCGAATAAGTACTCTTAGCAGCTAAAATTGTTTTCTTGATGCCTTAGTACACTTTTCTCCCCAAGGTACTATAATTGTTCAACTAAAGATTCTTATATAATGTAGAATGATAGACTGTTAGACCTGGAAGACACCTTATGGATCATAAACCCTTGTTTTATAGAGTAGTTGTGTCGTGCATCACAGGCAGGGCTGTCCCTGACAGCAATTCAGACTTTTTTTTTTTTTTTTTTGAGATGGAGTCTCGCTCTGTCGCCAGGCTGGAGTGCCATGGTGCGGTCTCAGCTTACTGCAACCTTTGCCTTCTGGGTTCAAGCGATGTCCTGCCTTAGCCTCCCAAGTAGCTGGGACTACAGGCATGTGCCACCATGCCCAGCTAATTGTATTTTTAGTAGATATGGGGTTTCACCATGTTGGCCAGGATGGTTTTGATCTCTTGACCTTGTGATCTGCCTGCCTCAGCCTCCCAAATTGCTGGGATTTCAGGCATGAGCTGCCACGCCCAGCCCAGACGTCTAGTATTGTTCTTTCCCATGGTACTGCACTGTCACCTTTTCTCTCTGTACTCTGTGCTTGCCTGTTCATAGTCTACATATTTGAGCTTCCTGATACATATGTTACAGAGGTTAAATAACTGCCTTTGTCATGCATCCCATGCACATAACCATCAGTCTCAACAATTTTTTTTTTGAGATGGAGTCTCGCTTTATCACCCAGGATCGAGTGCAAAGACGTGATCTCGGCTCATTGCAGTCTCTGCCTACCGCATTGAAGCAATTCTCCTGCCTCCTGAGTAGCTTGGATTATAGGTGCCCGTTGCCACGCCCAGTTAATTTTTGTATTTTTAGTAGAGGTGAGGTTTCACCTTGTTGGACAGGCTGGTCTTGAACTCCTGACCTTAGGTGATCCACCCACCTCAGCCTCCTGAAGTGCTGGGATTACAGGCATGAGCCACCACCCCTGGCCAGTCTCAACAACCTTACATTGTAGTTTAATTCGCTCTTTGGGATTGTCATGTCATATCCTCTGGGGCCACTTAGAGCTAAGAGGGGTGTGTAGCTCCACAGAAGGGAATGAGGCACTGGCTTTAAAGGACAGCAGATACTGTTCTCCGTTGCTCTTAAAACTATTGTGAAGTCTGTGATTCATGTGTAGTAACACTTTAGGTCTGAGAGGATGCTGGCCTTAGTGGTTGGTGCTCTCATGGTATCAGGAAGGAACACAGGGCAGCATTACCTGTTAAGGAAGTAGCCGCACGGTCTTGACAACAGTCAGGCAGCTCTGTCTGCCTAGCACTTGTGTTCTGAAAATGCCTACTGGATTGGGTGCATTGTTTTTTCCTTCTAACCGTTTAGATATCCTCTCTTCTGTCTATATTTTTATTTTGTATAATGAATTATCACATACTTTGTGGCCTAAAGCAGCGTGTTTTTTTATCTTATGGTTTCTGTGGGTCAGGTGTCCACACACAGCGGGTCCTCCATGTAGGGTCTCATAAAGCTCTAGTCAGGGTATCAGCTGGGCTGTGTTTTCGTATTGAAATCTGGGGAAGAATCCATTTCCCAGCTCACTTGGACCATTGAAAGAATTTATCTCCTCGGTAGGACACAGGGCCCTGGGTTCTTGCTGGCTGGCTCTTGGCTGAAGTCTACTCCCAGTTTCTAGAGACCACCCACAGTCCCTTGCCATGTAAGCTTTCCCCACATGGCCATATACTTTATTTATCAAGTTAGCAAGAAGAGGCTCTGGTTCAGATCTGCTGGCAAGATGGAGTTTTATAAAATGTAATTGGCAGGAGTAACATATACCTTTGCCATATTCTGTTAGAAAGAAGCAAGTCACAGATCCTGCCCATACATAAGGGGCAAGGGGAGGGGATTGAACAAAGGCATGAGGACAAAGGAGGTAGCGAGGTGTCTTGGGGGAGGGGCCAACTTAAAGTTTGTCTTTCCACCTCTTTATTTTTTCTTTTTCTTAAACAGACTGAGATGGAAAGGGAAGTCAACAAACAGGAGAGTAACCGAGATTTGTTATTGGTTTCACATTCATTCATCCATCGCATTTATGGCCTCCAGGCTGACCTGAGGCATTGAAAGCATTCCAGTTGCTGGTCTGTGCTGAGCCCCTTACTTACCTTTTAAAGTTGGCTGTTTGTAGTTGTACTCCGTTGTTCATTTCTGTTTTTCTTGTACCTTTTTATTTACATAAACTTCAATAAGTGTATACTTTGAATATTAACAAATGTGTACACCACGAACAGCCATATCACAATCAAGATACAAAACTTCCCATCACCCTAAAAGTTGCCCTATGTCCCTTTGCTGTCAGTCCTCCTACACTTCTGGCTGCAGCATCCATTGATCTGCTTTGTATCTGTAGATGACTTTTGTCTGCTTTTGAATTTCATAGAAATGGAACTGCACATTGTGGACTCTGGTCTGACTTTTTTCACTTAGTATAATGATTTTGAGGTTTGTCTATGTCATTGTTTGTGTCAGTAGTTTGTTCCTTTTTATTGCTGAAAGGTAGTCTGTACTGATAGAACACAGTTTGTTTATCCATTCATCTGCTGATGAACATCTGTGTTGTCTCCACTGATTAGGTATTATGAATAAAGCTGCTGTGAATATTCATGTATAAATCTTTGGGTGGACATATGGTTTATTTCCCTTGGGTAAATACCAGTAGTGAAATTGCGGGGTCATATAAGTGCGTTTTTTTGTTGGCGGTGGTGGTGTTTGTTTGTTTATACGTTTTAAAATAAGATACTGCCAAACGATTTTCCAGAGTGATTGTACATTCCAGTCAAAAGTGTATGGGGTTACTAGTTGCTCCACTTCTTCACCAACATTTGATGTGGTCTCTCTTTAATTTTAGCCATTGTAACAGTGTGCAGGGACATTGTATTGTGGTTTTAGTTTGCATTTCCTTGATAAATGATGTTGAACATTTTATATATAGGCTTCTTGGCCATTTGTGTATCTTCTTTTCTGAAACCTTTCACTTTTTTTTTTTTTTTGAAACAAAGCCATCTAAGCTGAATGCGTGATTTCAGCTATTTGCATTTCACAAAATGGCACCTTTTTAATGTATATTTGCTCACATATTAATGTAGTAAACATATTATTTACCATGTGCTAATGACTTTACACACATTAGCTTATATGTAAATCTCCATATTAGATATATGAAATTAGTACTTTAATTATCCCCATTTTGCAGATGGGAAACTGAGAACTAGAGACATTAAGTAATTTGCCTATGTTAATACAGCTAATAAAAAAACAGAGTGAGTATTCATACGTGGGCATCAGATGCTATATCTTTGTTGTTGGCCAGGAGCAGGCAAACTAAAAGCCTAAGTGCCAGAATGAGCCTTGCCACTCATTTATGTATCATGTCTTATCTGTTGTTACAGCAGCACAGTTGAGTAGTTGTGGTAGAGATGGTTTGGCCTGTAAAGCCTGCCCTTTACAGAAACAATTGCCAACCCCTGCTCTTGCCCATTGTACTTTGTCTTTGCTGTTCCTGCCTTCTTGTCTGGTGCTAAGGTATGAAAGGTACGCCAGTTCAGGTTTCCCAAAAATGTCTTTATAGGTATCAAAAAAGAATTATCAAAAAAAATCTTCATAAAAAAATCAAAAGGATGAAAATGAATTTAGCAGTAACATCCGTCAGGTATTCCAACTACAGTAGTCATTGAGTTTTCTATATAAAAATAAGATTGTAAAGATAGATTCCGTAAAATGTAATACTGTTTGTCTTAGTACTGACCCCAGTAGAGTGTTGTCTATGTTTTTGACTTAACATTTACAGGGCATTATTTGAAAAACTGAATTCTGATCTAAGCAGAGATCAGGGAACAAGGCTGAGACCTTAGTTACTGTCTGTTGTCAGAGAAAGATGCTTTATGTCATATTTCCATGGGATTTGATTGACCTTCAGATGGCCTGTGTCTGTTATGGGCATTTTACTTCACAGGCTTAAAGGCTGTTCAGTAAAATTTGGATGAATTTGGACTGGATAGAGGGACTCAATCTGAATTAATGAGAATCCTGAGTTACAGAGTTTTTGAAAGTTCTATGTTTTAATTATCTATAAGAATTTAATTATATATAAATAAAGCACAAAACAAATTGTATACTTGGAGAACGGAGTTCACAGCATTCAGCAACAGTGGCCTGAAGCAGAGCCCCAGATAAAACACTGGGGTGAATGTCAATGTGCTCAAATCAGTGTTTTTTATTATATTACTGTGTTGTTTCTATAAAAATCAGGCATTGTAAGAAGCCCAGTTATGAAGCTTAGAACAATAAAACCAAAGGAAAAATATATTAGAGCTTTGTAAAACTTAGATACTATGGAAGTAAGTAACTATTAGACTCATGATATTTTCTCTAACAGTAACCTTGAAACTCCATATTTTGTGTCTAATGACTTATAGTACACATAAAAAGAAAAAGAAAGCAACAATATGCTTTCAGAGCATGAAGAAGTTGTTTTAGAGTCCCTGTGTCTTTTGACTTGAATACACAGGATTATTATATCGTGCATTTATGACTCTGAGGAAAGTATAACATGATTGATAGGTCTAATTCTAAAACATCTGATAAAGAAGTTAATACCAAAATTAGTTTCCTAACTTTAAAGAACTAGATAAAGAACTAAATGTAAAGCTAGCAGAAGGAAGGAAATAATAAAGATTGGAATAGAGCTAAATGAAATAAAGAATAGAAAAACAATAGAAAAGATTATAAATGATGAGTTTGTGTCATTTGTAGGGACATGGATGAATCTGGAAACCATCATTCTCAGCAAACTGACACAGGAACAGAAAATCAAACACCACATGTTCTCACTCATAGGCGGGTGTTGAATAATGAGAACACATGGACACAGGGAGGGGAGCATCACACACTGGGGTCTGTTGTGGGGGTGCCAAGAGAGGGACAGCGGTGGGGTGGGGAGGTCCGGGAAGAATAACACGGGGAGAAATGCCAGATGTAGGTGACGGGGTTGGAGGCAGCAAACCACATTGCCATGTGTGTACCTATGCAGCAATCCTGCATGATCTGCACATGTACCCCAGAACCTAAAGTACAATTAAAAAAAAAAGAGACAAAAAAAAAAAGGAAAAGATTAGTGAAACCAAAAATTGCATCTTTGGAAAGATTAACAAAATTGTCAAACTTATAGATAGATGGACTAAGAAACAAGAAGATTTAAATTGCTAAAGTCAAAAATGAAAATGAGGACATTATTGGGTCAGGCACCGTGGCTCACTCCTGTAATCCTAGCACTTTGGGAGACTGAGTTAGGTGGATCACTTGAGGTCAGGAGTTCGAGATCAGCCTGGCTAACATGGTGAAACCTCATCTCTACCAAAAATATAGAAATTAGCTGGGCATGGTGGCACGTACCTGTAATCTCTTGGGAAACTGAGGCAGGAGAATCACTTGAACCTGGGAGGCGGAGGCTGCAGTGAGCCTAGATTGTGCCTCTGCGTTTCAGCCTGGGAGACAGAGTCTAAAACAAAAAGAAAATAGGGACATTATTATCAATTATACAGAAAGAAATAGGATAATAGGAGGGTACTAGGAACAATTGTAGGACAACAGATTGAATACCGTAGATGAAAGGAACACATTTCTAGAAATGAAACTGATAAAGACAAAATTATGAATCAATAGAAAGTCTGAATAGACCTATACCTAGTTAGGTAACTGAACCAGTTATCAATAATATCCCAACAGAGAAAAATCTTTGAATTGGAGGGCTTCAGCGGTGAATTCTACCAAATATTTATAGTAAAGCTGATACAAATCTTTCTCAAACGTTTCTGAAGTATTAAAGAGGAAGAAATATTTCATAATACTTTTTATGAGGCCAGCATTACTCTGTTACCAAAGCCAGCCAAAGATGCTACAAGAAGACTACAGACCAGTATCCCTTATGAACACTGACATAAAAATTTTCAACAGAATGGTAGCAAACCAAATTTAGCAGCATATTAAAAGGATTCTACATCATGACCAAATGGCATTTATTCCCAGATTGCAAGAATGGTTCAAAATGTGAAAATCAATCAGCGTAATATCCTATAAACAGATTGTGGGGGGGGGGAACCACGTGATCACCTGAATTGATGCAGAAGAATTATTTGACAAAATTTAGTACCCTTTCATGATTAAAGCACTAAACAAATAAGGAATAAAAAGAAACTACTTCAGCATAATAAAAGTCATATATAAAAAACCCATAGCTAACATCTTAGTGGTGAAAGACTGAAAGCTTCTCCTTTAAGATCAAGGATGAGATAAGGACTGCTGCTTTTTACCACTTTTATTCAACATATTACTGAAGTTCTAGCTAGACCAATTAGACAAGATAAAGAAATAAAAGGCATACAAATTGGAAAGGAAGAGGTAAAATTATCTCTGCTTATAGATGTTATGATTGTGTACATAGAAAATCCTAAAGATTCCACAGAAACTATCAGTGCTAATAATCGAATTAAACCAAGTAGCAGGATACAAAGTCAAAACACAAAAATCAGTAGTTTTTATATACAAATGAACAGTGAACAATCTGAAAGGAAATTACAAAAATAGTTCCATCCAAAAGAATAAAATACTTAGGAATTAACAAGGAGGTTAAAAACTTATGCAATGAGAATCAGAAAAACTTTGCTGAAAGAAATTAAAGACAACATAAATAAGTGGAAACATATCCCATGTTTGCGAATTGGAAGATTTAATATTGTTAAGATGTCAATACCTACCCAAAGGCATCTACATATTCAGTGCATTCTCTATCAAAATCCCAATGATGTTTTTTTGCAGAAAATGATAAAAAAAAAAAAAAAAAAAAAAGCCTGGCTGGACGTGGTGGCTCACGCCTGTAATCCCAGCACTTTGGGAGGTTGAGGTGGGCGGATCACCTGAGGTCAAGAGTTCAAGGCCAGCCTGGCCAACTTGGTGAAAACTGTATCTACTAAAAATACCCAAAAACCAAAAAAAAATAAGAAAAAAGAAAACAAAATTAGCTGGGTGTGGTGGCAGACGTCTGTAATCTCAGCCACTTGGGAGGCTGAGGCAGGAGAATTGCTGAAGCCCTGGAGACAGAGGTTGCAGTGAGCCAGGATCGTGCCATTGCCCTATTTATCCTGGGCCAACAACAACAAGACTCTGTCTCAAAAAGAAAAAAAAAAAAATCTAAAATTTAGATGAAATCTTGAGGGACCTCAAATATCTTAAGTTACCTTGAGAAAGAACAAAGCTGGATGACTCAATGTGCTGATTTCAGAATTTACTATGGAGCTACTGTGATCAAAACAGTGCATTACTGGCATAAAGACAGACATATAGACCAATGGAATTGACTGGAGAGTCCAGAAGTGAATCCTCACCTGTATAGCTGAATGATTTTCGATAGGGCTGCCAAGACCATTCAGTGGAGAAAGCACAGTTATTTCAACAAATAGTCCAGGACAACTGGTTAACCATATGCAAAAGAACGAAGTTGGACTTTTATGTAACTTTTCACACAAAAGTTAACTCAAAATGGATCAAAGATCTAAATTAAAACCCCAAACTATAAAACTCTTAGAAAAAGGGCAGAAGCTTCATGATTTTGGAATTGTCAGTGGTATCTTGGGAATGACACTAAAGGGAACAGGCAACTAAAGAAAAAAATAAATTGTTCTTCATGAAAATTAAAAATATTTGGTACGTCAGAAGACAGCATCAACAGTTAAAAGGTAACCCACAGAATGGGAGAAAATATTTGCAAACCTTTCATCTGATAAGGGATCAATATCCAAAATACATAGAAAATTACGAATTCAACAGTAGAAAAGCAACCTGATTCAAAGATGGGAAGAGGACTTGACTACACATTTTTCCAAAGAAGATATGCCAATAAGCTCATGAAAAGTTGCTCACCATCACTAATCATTGTGGAAATGCAAATCAGAACTACAGTGAGATACCACTTCACACAAATTAGGATGGCTGCTATTTAAAAAAAAAAGAGAAAATAAGTGTTGGAGAGGATGTGGAGAAGTTGGAACCCTGGTGCACTGTGTGGCATGTGAAACTATGTAGCTGTGGCAAACAGTATGGCAAGAACTCAAAAATTTAAAAATAGAGTTACCAGATAATCCAGCAATTCCATTTATGTGTATGTACTCAAAAAAATTGAAAGCAGGATCTCAAAGAGATGTTTGTGTGCCAGTGTTCATAGCCGCATTATTCACAATGACTGAAATGTAGAAGCAACCTTCATGTCATTTATCTAAAAACAAAATGTGGCACATACATGCGTATCATAAAATATTATTCGGCATCATAAAGGAGGGAAATTAAGACATATGCTACAACATAGTTGAACCTTGAGGATATTATGCCAAGTGAAATAAGCCAGTCCCCAAAAGACAAACGCTATATGATTCCACTTACATGAGATACTTAGTCAAAATCTTAGAACCACAAAGTGGAATGGTGATTACCAGAGGCTAGAAAGAAGGAGGGAACTGGGATTACTGTTTAATGAATTTAGGTTCTCAGTTTTACAAGATGGAAAGAGTTACAGAGATGGATGATGGTGGTGGTTGCACAACATTGTGAATGTGTTGAGTAACACTAAACAGTATATGTAACAGGTTAAGATAGTAAATTTTTATGCATATTTTATTGCAATAAAAAATGAAAACAGAGTTTCAGTCTAGGAGTATTTTGGATGCATCTATGCCTTGATAAATGAGTGGTTTGATATAAATGCATGGTAGCAAGAATAAATAAATATGTTAATTCATATAATATGTTGTATATATTTTTAAAGAAAATTCTATCACTTTCTTCCTATGGGTAAGGCTAATGTCCAGTTCTTTCAGGGATTTAGATGGCAGGGTCTGAAGTTAATTCTTGTTTGTTATGTTATAATTTATTCAACCAGGTTTTATCGAGAATGACCTAGCAAAAGAGATAATCTGTTCAAATTAACCAACTTGAGTACCATTTCAATTTGAAAAGTCTGTCTCTGGTGCTGGAGGTCATTCTCCAGGAACCTGCATGGTTCTTGGGAAGGTAAACCTCTTATACAAAGTCACTAAAGAATAATACTTGACAGCTGGGTGTGGTATCTCACACCAGTAATCCTACCACTTTGGGAGGCTGAGTCCAGGAGTTTGAGACCAGCCTGGGCAACATGGGAAGACCACTTATCTACAAAAAAGACTTAAAAATATTAGCCAGCCATGGGCCAGGCGTGGTGGGTCACGCCTATAATCCCAACACTTGGCAAGGCTGAGGCGGGCGGATCACGAGGTCAGGAGTTCAAGACCAGCCTGGCCAATATGGTGAAAACCCATCTCTACTAAAAATACAAAAATTAGCTGGGCGTGGTCGTGGGCACTTGTAGTCCTAGCTACTCGGGAGGCTGAGGCAGAAGAATCGCTTGAACCCAATAGGCGGAGGTTGCAGTGAGCTGAGATTGCGCCACTGTACTCCAGCCTGGGTGACAGAGTGAGACTCCATCTTTAAAAAAAAAAAAAAATTACACGCCTGTAATCCCAGCACTTTGGGAGGCCGAGATGGGCGGATCACAAGGTCAAGAGATCGAGACCATCCTGGCCAACATAGTGAAACCCCATCTCTACCAAAAATACAAAAAAAATAGCTGGGTTTGGTGGTGCACACCTGTAGTCTCAGCTTCTCGGGAGGCTAAAGCAGGAGAATTGCTTGAACACGGGAGGTGGAGGTTGCAGTGAGCCGAGACTGCGCCACTGCAGTCCAGCCTGGTGCCTGGCGACAGAATGTGACTGTCTCAAAAAAAAAAAAAAAAAATCAGCCAGGCATGATGGCATGACTCTGTAGTCCCAGCTACTTAAGGCTGATGTGAAAAGATTGCTTGGGCTTGGGAAGTTGAGGTTGCAGTGAGCTGTATTGCACCACTGCATTCTAGCTTGGACAACAGAGCAAGACCCTGTCTCAAAAAAGAAAAGAAAAAAAAAGAAACAGAAAAGAATAACATTTGACAGAATAAATTTCAAGGTCATGCTGGAATATTGGGGAAAGAGTATGATTGTATAAATTGGACAGATAAAGATTCTAATTTTGGTTCTGTCACCACCTGTTAATCTTCTGACCCTTGGTTTCTTTATATAGAAAATGAGAATATAGTGTCAGTGTCATAATGTTAAGAAGATTATATTCATTCTTATAAAGTGATAGCAGAGAAGCGATTCAATTCAATGTTTAGTTACTAACACAGGCTATTGCTATGTTGTTAGTAGATCTAATTAAAGTGGGAGATCTGGAAAGGGTGATATCAATCAGTTTCAGAGAAACAAAGGAAACTGGGAGGCTTCATGAAGTTGGGCCTTAACCTTGGGCCTTGAAGCATATATTTTAGATGATATGATTGGATTACAGTGGGATTACTAGCATTTAGTGGGATGGATGGGGGAGATATTATTTATTAATTAGATTTAGTTACATGCTTATTGTTCTTTACTGATTCTAACTTAGTAATGAGAACCTGTAACTTTTTACTTTTCAGCTACTTCAGGTTAATCAGGTTAATGGTGATGAAGTTTGGATCATTTTATTTATAGTTGTATTGTTACAGGACAGAGAAATATGTTAAAGGAGAGGGATCCTGATCAGACGCCAAGACAGGGTTCTTAGATCTGGCGCAAGAAAGAATTTAGGGTGAGTCTGTAGTACAATGTGAAAGCAAGTTTATTTAGAAAATTAAGGAATTAAAGAATGGCTACTCCATAGACGGAGCAACCCTGACGGCTGCTGGTTGCCCATTTTTTTCGTTCATCTCCCCCTGCCCCCCGCCCCGCCTTTCTTTCTTGTGTCACTTTGTCGCCAAGCTGGAGTACAGTGTTGTGATCTCAGCTCACTGAAACCTCTGCCTCCCAGGTTCAAGTGATTCCCCTGCCTCAGCTTCCCGAGTAGTTGAGACTACAGGTCCGTACCACCACACCCAGCTCTTTTTTTTTTTTTTTTTTAAATTTTTGTAGAGATGGGTTTCACCATGTTGGCCAGGGTGGTCTTGATCTCCTGACCTTGTGATTCACCCACCTTGGCCTTCCGGTGTTGGGATTACAGGCGTGAGCCACTGTGTGCTGCTGGTTATTTCTTGATCATATGATAAACAAGGGGTGGATTATTCATGCCTGCCGTTTGTAGACCATAATGGTAACTTCCTAACATTACCATGGTATTTGTAAATTGTCTTGGTGCTAATGGGAGTGTAGCTGTGAGGATGTCCAGAGGTCACTCTCGTAGCCATCTTGGTTTTGGTAGGATTTGGTTGGCTTCTTCACTGCAACCTGTTTTATCAGCAAGGTCTTTATAATCTGTATCTCGTGCTGACCTCCTGTCTCATCCTGTGACTTAGAATGTCTTAACTGTCTGGAAATGCAGCCCAGTAGGTTTCAGCTTCATTTTACCCAATTCCTATTCAAGATGGGGTTGGTCTGGTTCACATGCCTCTGACAATACAATTTCCAATTGATAAGAGATAACTTGGAATCAGTGTGTATCATTTTACACTATTGCACACTTGGGAATGGTAAATGTGTGAGACTGTCCTCTTTTAGGCTCATAGAAAAAGGCAGAAATGATCTTGCTTCTTTATGGATTGACAGAACAAAGACAAAGAACCCTAGACTTTGGGAATAGTAATCTGTTGAAATGAGCTGGAATTGATAAAATAATTGATTTTATTTATGAGTTGATGAAAGCCTACTTTCAATTCATCAAATATTGTTGAGCATGCAACAGTATGCTTAGGTACCTAAGGTGCAGTCTCTGCTTTAGAGTTTTAATCCAGGAAGGGGCTGTAAGAGAGACTCAGAAAATGTGGTCTGACAATAAGGACAATGTCTGGTCCTTAAAGAAAGGATTTCAATAGGCAGACGGGAGAGGAGGAGGAGGAATTCCAAGCAAAGGCTTTCACATGGAAATGGCGGATTCTTTGCTGAGGTCTGTTTTCCATGTACCAGAAACAGTTTGCTGGCATGTGAGGACAAGGAGTAAGTTCAAATGAAAATTTAAAAATGTTTCCCCAAAGTATTCATATGAAATGTTAAGGAAGTGTGTCTATGGACTGGGAATAATCAAATACCATAAAATAAACATAAATAACGTAAACCATAAAATAATGCCATATTTTTTTCTGTTTTTAGAATTGGGCCCAGAATATAGTTTGCAGTGTTTTGTTAATTGATAAAACTTCAGTTCATCACTTTCAATTAATATGTTAACGCTTGACTATTTGCTTTGTAGATTATCTAGGCTATATTTATAATTGTGGTCTGTCTTCTTCTTTGGCCGAGTATATATGTATTCAGTTATCTCTTAGCTCCTTTGTATTCAGGCTATGCAAATTTATTATAATATTGCTCTATTCCATCTTTAATCAGGCAGGCAAATATTCTAATAAAAAGTTTCAAAGTGAATTTGCATTATCCAGTACTAGATACATATTCTGTAACTTCGGGGCAAGATATTTGCCAGGCTCATAAAAATAGATATAACTGTCCATAAATAAACTTGCCTTAAATGGAAGAGAATTAAGAAGCTGTGGAAAATGAATAAGAAAAGGGAAAAAATATTACTTTTCCACAACTTTTTTTTTAAATTTAGGATCACACTCTCTTTTGAGGTTTAACTTGAAATAGTATTATTTTTCTCTCTCATTACTGTTTCTTTTCTTTTCTTTCTTTTTTTTTTTTTTTGAGATGAAGCCTCGTTCTGTAACCCAGGTTGGCATGCAGTGGCGTGATCTTGGCTCACTGCAACCTCTGCCTCCTAGGTCACAATTCAAGCAATTCTCCTGCCTCATCCTCCTGTGTAGGTGGGATTACAGGCACATGCCACCGTACCCAGCTAATTTTTGTATTTCTCATTACTATTTCAAAGACTATTCAGTGTTATAGTATTTTCCTTAAATAAGATTATTACTACGGATTTGGAATCACATTTAATAAAATTATTCGGCAAACTTGTACTGAGTACTCTGTACCAAGTACTATTTGAACATATAAAGATGAATAAGACTTCATTATCTGCATACAAACAAATTTCTGTAATATATATGTTAATACTCTAATTGTAATGTGAACAAATACTTCAGGAATACAGAGGAAGGAACTGTTAATTCTGTTAGGTGGTTTGGACTTTAGAATTGGTCCTGGAAGGATGAATATAAAGTTGCCTGATTAAAAAAAGATGTTATGGGATGGACAGGGCATGACATTCCCAATAGAGTTCTTTCCCTGTATTTTTACAAAAAAAGAATGCTGAACTCCCTAGGGATCATAACCTTTGATGCATTGTAAACAAAACAGTGAATAACTATGAAGGAAAGACTAAAATGGAAGAGTTGTTCAGGGCAATTTGTGTGATTCCCCTTTAAAATCAGGTTTTCAGCAAACAGGAACTAAAAAGGTTAGTGGAATCTTGAACAAATGATTGTAAGCTTAAAATTCTAAGAAGGTAAGTCAGTTGCATCTCCTTTTTTGTAATAGCAAATATGAGGACTTTCAGTGTTAAAAAACATTCATGAGAGATTAGCTAACGTAGAACAGAAGATTCTCAAACCCAATCTTGGGGAGAAAATCCACCTTCTCATTAACTTGAAGATTGTCAGCATAAAGGGATGGGAGTAATTCTCAGTTACTTTCACATAATCCTACTTTAAAAAGCAAGCACTGTGGGAGTATTTTCTGTTGATCCTTTGGTTCATCAAAATTCTCCCACTGGAGAAGGCTCATACAGGCTTGATGCTGAGCTCATTATTAAGATATGTGATGATCACTGGATCCCACAGTGTTTCTGACATGTTTATTCCATTTACTGATTTGCTGACTTTTTATTGTTGTTTCATGTTTATATTGAGAGCTGCTGACATCTGAGTATCCCAATTTTTATCATCCCTGAAAGATGTGTTTTTTTAAGCTTAAAGACTGCAGACTGTCTGGAGTCAGGCTCTTGTCTCTTTCTGCTGGTTCATACTTCACAAAATGATAATTTATTCTTAAAAAACAAAAAAAACAAACTGGGCATGGTGACTCATGCCTGTAATCCTAGCACTTTAAGAGGCTAAGGAGGGATGTTTGCATGAGATCAGTAGTTCAAGACCTGCCTGGGCAACAAAGTGAGATCCTGTCTATTACAAAAAAAAAAGAAAAAAAGAAAAAAAAATAGCTAGGTGTGGTGGCATACTCCTATATCCTAGCTCCTCAGGAAGCTGAGGCAGGATCGCTTGAGCTCAGGTGTTCAGGATTACAGTGAGCTATGATTGCACCCTGGTACTCCAACCTGGTCAACAGGGAGAGATCTTGTCTTAAAAAATAATAATAAAGGTACATTGACCAGAGCTTCAGTCTGGTCCATTGTCATTAAAGAACAGTGCAAGAGCAGTGAACATTTTACAAAATCAGAAACGAAAAGCTAGCGGGAGTATTTCATTAGGCATACTTCTCTTCATATGCACCTTTAATTTAAAAATCACTGTCCTGTAGTTTTTTATTTCTTCACAATTATCAGTTGGAAACTAAATTTGTTCATCTCATAATGAGATTGATTCTGTATGCATCACAGAATTGCATACAGAATTAGGTAATGCAGTCCATGTAAAGTGTTTAGAACATGTCACTTAGTAAATAGCAGTTATTATTGTTGTTGCTATCCCTACTGTCTTTCTTTGCAAATATTTACTTTTACTTTTCTTTTATAGGAGAGCCACTAACAGGTAATAGAGAAGTAGCTAGTTAGATCTTAGGAATTTAAGAAGCGCTTCAAGTTGTGGACAGAAAAGGATTTAGTTTAGAGTGCATACTTTTAGGCTGTGGAGATAGTACCTGCAATTCCCATAGAATAATTATAAAGCATTGTATTTTATTAGAGCCCATGAGAATACAAAAGCTGTTCTTTGTAAGACATCTTAGAATATTGTTGATGTGTGAGAATAAAATCATATTGAAAAAATACAGAAAAGTTACCATCTTTCATCAGTTCTAAGATGCAGGGTCTCACCATCTTGCCCAGGCTAGTCTTGAACTCTGGGCTGAAGCCATCCTCCTACCTTGGCCTCCCAAAATGCTGGGGTTATAGGTATGAGCCATTGCACCAGCCAATTTTAAAAAATCAGTTTCAATATTTTTTAGCACTGCTGTGGCTTTTGCTTTGTTCCTTTCTACTGCTACTTGTTTGAATGATGCTTAAAATGGACTCTTGGGAAGATGACTGTATTGGATTATTATATTCAGAACAATTGATATACTGATTTAAAAATAAATGAATATACAGTCCCCAATGATGGAATAAACAAGAGTTACTACATAATATACAATAAATTTTGTATTCATTTGATTTCCCTCAGAAGCCTGTATTCCAAACCTGAGTTTCCTTCTATCTATATGTAGATTACAAAGATTTAAAAAAGGCAAAAAAAATACATTTTTTTCTGCTATTTTTAGGCAATATGGTCTTTTGGCTAGAACTCAGAAATTAAAAGCTTGATTTGTTGGTTGTGTAGGCATCTTATATCTAAGGAATTATTTTGGCTTAAAGTAATTTGGGGATAAAATATTAATTACATCTAATAAGCAGAAATGTAATTATTGTTATTGTTATGTGTATATTTTGAGGTGGAGTTTTTACTCTTGTTGTCCAGGCCGGAGTGCAATGGCTTGTTCTCAGCTTACTGCAACCTCCGCCTCCCGGGTTCAAGCAATTCTCCTGCCTTAGCCTCCAGAGAAGCTGGGATTACAGGCATGCACCGCTATGCCTGGCTAATTGTTTGTATTTTTAGTAATGATGGGGTTTCTCTATGTTGGTCAAGCTGATCTTGAACTCCTGACCTCAGGTGATCCGCCCACCTCAGCCTCCCAAAGTGCTGGGATTACAGGTGTGAGCCACTGCGCCCGGCCTGAAGAGTAATTATTTAAGACGGTTACTGTCTTACACATTTTTTAAGCTATGAACAAGTGGTTAACATAATTTCTTTTTCTGAGACTTAAAAGAAATGTTCAAATTTACCACTATTTAAGTTTGATCATGCCTTTGGAAAGAATTGGTATTATCCTTTGAAAATGAAAAGGCATAATTTGTTGAAGGTATATAGAATCATACAAAAAGAAATCAGTAATTTTCCTATTGAGTTATATTATAAGTAGTTATTTTGAATGGTAGTATGAAAAAGTATGTTTGTGTTTTAAGGACGGTGTTTTTGAATTAGGAAAGATGAATAAGCCAGTATGGAGATCAGCTTATTCAGGAGCAGGCATTTTCCTGCATACGAAGGAGCTTTAAAGGTTAGAATAAAAAGGTGAATATTATGTAGTCTGCTTTACCTCATGCCTACCAGAAAATTTATTTCCCAGCCCCCCTAAATTCTTTACTTCAGTATACAGCTAACAGTTAATGAGCCCTAACTCTGACCTGGGTATATGTCAAATGTTTCACATATGTCCTGTCATTTAGTCCTCACAATAATCTTTGAGTGCACAGTAGATGCTGTTACAATTGTCTGTATTTTATAGTACAGAAACAGGCTCAGGGAAGTGAAATAACTTCTCCAAGGTAAGGTAGCTAGGAAATGGCAGAGCTAACATTCAACCTTATCCATGTCTGACTACCAAGTAATCCATGCATTACTCAGCTTTTTTATGTCAAGCTTTTGCTCTTTGGTCAACACGATACACTATGCCTTGAATACATGTCCAAACATTGGAAGACCATGCCCATGTGATGTTTGTAATAGAATTAGGTGTTCATATCACACATTTTTGAAACAATTGAAGAATGCATGATTGATTTACATACTAAGTTGAGAGAACGTGCATCATACTGTAGCATACTTCCTTTCTGTGATTTTGTTAGCTTTCAGTGTGGGTATTTGCCACCTGACTTGGGTTTTTGCCACCTGACTTGGGTTTTCTAGATGTCTATAATCAGTGAAATATTTTGTCTTTTAAAAAATTATTTTAAAAATACATGTTTTAATGTTGAATTACAAGATGTTTTAAGATAATATAAACCTGGGCCCAAATGTTCGTGTAAATGTTTCTTTTATGGAGACAAATAAATTAACCAAATAATTCAGTGGACCTTTGTTGAGAACCTAGTATGACCTAGGTACTGTGCTGGGTGTCACAGACTGGTTATATGTTTACTAGAAAGAGGAATGTAGCTGCTGTGCCAAGCATAGTGCCTGAAACAAGCCGAAATTACCTAAGAAATACATGTTAACTGAAAGGAAGAACAAAATCGAAACTGTGCCTATCTAAATCAGGCAAATTAGGAATGTCTGTGAGTGTTTCCTCGTCTGAAATGAAGGGTAATAAAACCTATCTCAGAAGGATTGTTGTTAAGATTAAACGAGTTCAGATATGGGAGTATGTCCAGAACTGTGTTTGGCATATATTAGATGTTTAATAATTGTTAGTCGTAGAGTGAAAAATAAATAACACATTATTCCCATTCTCAAGCAGTGTCAAAATTTAGAATCAGATTCTTGTCCACTGTGTCGCTTGATTTCAGTTGTCTTATTCCTGTATTTGCTTTACTCTGAGCTTCACTAACAATACAAAGGGCTTTTGGACTCTAAAATGAAAACACATACACAAAAATATCATACACTGTTCTGTATCTACTCACATCTGCACTCAAATTTAATTCTGTTCTGTGAAAATCAATACAAAGTTATTGCTTAATACCATCAAATACTTTTTAAAATTAGGTGCCCTCTCTAATAGTAAGAGAACATGTAGGAGTAAACAAAAGCAGCCTTGAACACAGAGATCAGTAGGTATTGGAATTTGATTTTTCACTTCTATATACAATGTGTATCTTAGAAAAAGGTTTATTGTAACGTTTTTCTCCTAATTTGAGAATTTCCAGAAATAAAGCTGAATGATAAGAAAAGGGTGTAGTATACACCCAACATAGTGTGCTGTTTACGCCCATCTGTACAGAATGCCGCTGTCTTTAAATATGATTTTCCTCTTTTTCCTGACAAAGAGAATGATATATTTCTCCTTCCACACAACAATGAACTCATTTCTTTTTAGTTATTATTACTGTCTTTTTTTTTTTTAAATTGCTAGTTTGAAATATAACATGAAGCATAATAGAATCAAAGCAGTGTTTCGTTTATTAAGGTCAGTTCATGTTTTAGTAATGTGTTTTGAGCTCTGTATTTTCTCAGCTAACCATTTAAAAGATTTTGACTTCTAAACCAATTATTTTATGTATAATTATTTAAATTCTATGGGTCATGTTGATGACCTTCCTATATTTATTGTCATTGAAGATACTCAATATGTAAATATAATAAATGATCATCTTTTTACTATAAGAAAAAAAGTTTTCTAAAATTAAATGTGAATTATCATTAAAGCATAAAATGCTATGAGTATAAGGTAACAGTAAAAAAACAGAAAGTGATGACTTCCAGCCAGAAGGTGAGACTCGGTAGGAAAAACCTTCCTTCTACGGGGACGTTTGGGGCCCCTACTTTTCTTACTTTCCTTGAGAGCAACTCTAGGACTGTACTTGGGTCACTATACAAGCTGTTTCCTGTATTTTTCTCTCTCACCAAATGATTTGTCAATTTATAAAGTGTACGTTGTTTCTCTAAGATGGCAGATAAGAGGTTTGTGGCATGCCTCAGCCACTTGGAAATAGCAAGATAGTGCATAAAGATCAACTGTTTGAGCTTTTTTTTCCAAGAAAAAAAAATGGGGGCTAGGAGAGGTGGCTCACTCCTGTAATCCCAGCACTTTGGGAAGCCGAGGTGGGCAGATCACAAAGTCAAGAGATCGAGACCATCCTGGCCAACATGGTTAAATCCTGTCTCTACTAAAAATACAAAAATTAGCTGTGTGTGGTGGTGCATACCTGTAGTTCCAGCTGCTTGGGAGAGTGAGGCAGGAGAATCACTTGAATCTGGGAGGCGGAGGTTGTACTGAGTCAAGATTGTGCCAGTGCACTCCAGCCTGGTGAGAGAGTGAGAGTCTGTCTCAAAAAACACAAGGAAAAATGGGAATCCACTGGAATCGTGAAGGATACCCCATTTCCTGGTGAGCACAACACTGGCAAATAGCCCCTGTGACAGTGTCTGTTTGATAAAAAGACCCTGGTGCAGGGAGGCCCTTTCTGTTTCATATCCAGGCAGATCTCCCAGCATTTGGAGCACTTGCTTATTTGGTTCAGCAGCCTGCGCCACCCACCTCTTCCTGTGGTACAGTGGGACCCTCTCTGCTATATGCCCAGGCAGGTCTTCAGGCATTTGGAGCACAAGCTTACCTGGATCAGCAGCCTGAGTTGCCCCACCCTTCCTGTGCAGAGATCCTCATGTAGGGGGAGTCTCTCTGCTTCATGCCTGGACAGATCTCCAGGTATTCAGAACACCTGCTTGCCTGGTTCAGCAGCTTGAGTCACCCTACCCCTTCCATGCAGGGATCTTGGTGCAGGGGGAGCCCACTACACTCTAGACCCAGGCAGAGCTCTTCTAGATTTGGTGTTTAGGCCATCCCCTATCCCTGTACAGAGAACTTGATGCTGAACAGGATTCCTATTCCTGTGCAGAGAACTTGGTGCTAAGGAGCTCCATGCCTAGGCATACCTCCGTGTGCTTGGTAGCCACCCACTGGATTCTCTCTCAGTGCCAATGCTTGTGCCTGTATCAGGGGACCTATAGGTGGACCTGCCTAGTCTGGCCCCATGTCCTTGGGGCTGAGCAGGGAGCTCAGACCACTATGCATTCCATGAATCAGCTCATTGTCTGAGGCAACAGAGAGCTTCTCTCAGTAAACAAGGATCAAGTGTATATCCAGCTACATTGGCTGCAACTGGCTCTTACCTATAAGCATCATTTACTGGCATGTAGATTGAACTGGACAGCCTGATGCAAAATGTACCAAAAGAAGTGGTAGAAACAAACTCAAAAGACAGAGCAAAATAGAAGCAAAACCAAAAGATCCTACTGAATGTTCTCTACTTTCATACCTGTAGGAAGGTGTGGAAAGGAAAAGGGAAGGAAAAAAATTATAGAGGAAGAAAGGAAAAAGAAAACTCCTACCTACAGGAAAATAATTACAAAACTTAGAAGTGCCAGCACCTTCAGCTGAGAAGGAACCAGTGCAAGATTACTGGCAGCATTAAAAATCTGAACGTAGTAAAACCACGACAGGATTGCACTAGTGTTCCAGAAGGGGTTTCTACCTGAAATGGAAATGCAGACATCACAGATAAAGAATTCAAAGCATGAATAACAAGGAAACTCAACACAATCCAAGATAAGATTGAAAATCATCACTAAGAAGCTGCTAAAGCTATCCAGGAAATGAAGAAAGAGATAAATATCTTAAAAAGAAATCAATCAGTTCTAGAATTGAAAAACTCACTTAAGAAATTTAAAAATACAATTGAAAGCTTTACTAATGGTTTGGACCAAGTAGAAGACAGAATTTCAGAACTTGAAGACCAGTCTTTTGAATTAACCCAGTCAGACAAAAATGAAGGAAAAAATAATTTAGTAAACAGTCTTTGAGAAATATGGGATTATGTACAGTGACAAAACTACAAATTATTGGCATTACTGAAAGAGAAAGAAAAAAAAAAGCAACCTGCAAAACAAATTTGAGGAATTAATTCAAGAAAATGTCCCTAAGCTTGCTAGAGAGGTAGACATCCAGTTACAAGAAATCCAGATAACACCTATGAGATACTTTACAAAATGAACATCACCAAGTCAATAGTCACCAAACGATTCAAGGTCAGTGCTAAAGAAAAATATCTTAAAGGCAGCTAGAGAAAAAGTTCAGATGATGTACAACAGGAACCCCATCAGGCCAACAGCAGACTTCTCAGCAGAAACTTTACAAGCCAGGAGAGATGGAGGGCCTGTTTTCAGCATTTTTAAAGAAAAGAAATTGCAACCAAGAGTTTCATGTTCTGTCAAATTAAGCTTCATAAATGAAGAAGAAATAAAACCTTTTTCTGGACAAGCAGGCACTAAGGGAATTTGTTACCACTAGACCAGCCTTACAAGAGATTCTTAAGGGCATGCTGTATTAGTCTGTTCTTGCATTGCTGTGAAGGAATACCTGAGGCCAGGTGCGGTGGCTCATGCTTGTAATCCCAGCACCTTGGGAGACTGAGGTAGTCAGATCACGAGGTCAGGAGTTTTAGACCACCCTGACCAACATGGTGAAACCCTGTCTCTACTAAAAATATAAAAATTAGCTGGGCGTGGTGACCCATGTAATCCCAGCTACTTAGGAGGCTGAGGCAGGAGAATTGCTTGAATCTGGGAGGCGGAGGTTGCAGTGAGCTGAGATCATGCCACTGCACTCCAGCCTGGATGACAAAGTAAGATTGCAACTCAGAAAAAATAAAAAAACAAAAAAACCTGAGACTAATTTATAAGAAAAGTTTAATTGGCTCATGGTTCTGCAAGCTGTACAGGAAGCAAGGCAGTATCTACTTTTGGGGGAGGCCTCAAGGAAATTTTACTCATGGCAGAAGGTAAAGGAGGGGCAGGCATCTTACAAAGCAGAAGTAGGAGCAGGAGAGGGAGGGGCAGTGCCACACACTTTTAAACAGCTGGATCTCATGAGAACTCTGTTATGAGAACAGCACCAAGGGGGATGGTGCTAAACTATTCATGAAGAATTCACCTCCATGATCCAGTCACCTCCCACCCAGTTCCACCTCCAACACTGGAGATTACAATTTAACACGAGATTTTGTGGGGACACAGATCCAAACCATACCAAATGCTGCATATGGAAACAGAAGAACCATACTTGCTGCCATGTAAGCAGCCTTAAGCACATAGCCCACAGACCCTGTAAAGCAACCGCGTAATAGAAGCTACAAAGCCACTAGCTAACAACTTCATGATAGGGTCAAAATCTCAGATATGAATATTAACCTTGATTGTAAATGTTCTAAACACTGTACTCAAAAGGCACAGAGTGGCAAGTTTGATAAAACAACAAGACTCATTCATCTGCTGTCTTCAAGTGACCCATCTCACAGGTAATAATATCTATAGGCTCAAAGTAATGGATAACAAAAAATAGCAGGGCTTGCTATTCTTACATCAGATAAAACAAACTTTAACAACAGTAAAAAAGAACAAAGAAGGGCATTACATAATGATAAAGGATTCATTTCAGCAAGAGGATTTAATTGTCCAATATATATATATGTACCCATTTTGGTTTTGTTGATTCTATTAATTTTTGGGTCTCAAACTTTAACAAACTTTAACAACAGTAAAAAAAGGACAAAGAAGGGCATTACGTTGAGGGTTTTTATGATGAGGGGGATTAGAAAAAGAAGTATAAATAAGCACAATTAGAAGTGACATTACAACCGATTCCACAGAAATACAGAAGATCCTCAGAGACTATTATAAACACCTCTATGAATACAAACTAGAAAATCTAGAGGAAATGGATGAACTACTGGAAACACACAGTGCTGGTTAATACTGAATGTCAACTTGATTGGATTGAAGGATACAGAGTATTGTTAGGGTATTGCCGAAATAGATTAACATTTGATTCAGTGGGCTGGGAAAGGCAGATTCATTCTTTTTCTGGTGGGCACAGTCTAATCAGCTGCCAGTGAATATAAAGCAGGCAGAAAAACATGTAAAGGAGAGACAGGCCTAGCCTCCCAGCCTACATCTTTCTCCTATGCCGGATGCTTTCTGCCCTTGAACATTGGACTCCAAGTTCTTCAGTTTTGGAACTCGGACTGGCTCTCCTTGCTTCTCAGCTTGCAGACAGCCTGTTGTGGGACCTTGTAATCATGTAAGTTAATGTTTAACTCCCCTTTATATCTATCTATCTATCTATCTATCTATCTATCTATCTATCTATCTATCTATCTATCTATCTATCCATCCATCCATCCTATTAGTTCTGTCCCTCTAAGAGAACCCTGACTAATGCACACAGAATCTCCTAAGATTGAGTCAGAAAGAAATTGAAACCCTGAAGAGAATAGTATTGAGTTTTGACATTAAATCAGCAATTTAAAACCTACCAACCAAGAAAAAAAAAAAACCCTAGACAAGTAGATTCCCTGCCAGATTCTACCAGATATATTATGCAAATAGGAGCTCGTACCAATTCTGAAACTATACTAAGCCAGTGTTACCCTCATACCAAAACCTGGTGAAGATACAACAAAAAAAGAAAATTGCAGGCCAATATCCCTGATGAACATAAACACAAAAATTCCTAACAACATACTAATAAACCAAATACAACAGCACATCATAAAACTTAATTCACCCATGATCAAGCAGGCTTTGTTCCTGGGGTGAAATGTTGGTTCAATATATGCAAATCAAAAAGTATGATTCACCACATAAACAGTACTAGAAATAAAGACTGTATGATCATCCCCAGTGGAGGTGGAGAAAGCTTTTGACAAAACCCCTAATCCCCTCATCATAAAAATCCTCAAGAAACTAGGCATTGAAGGAACATACCTCAAAAGAATAAAATCCATCTATGACAAGCCCACAGCCAACATCATCCTGAATGGACAAAAAATGGAAGCATTCTTCTTGATAACTGGAACAAGACAAGGAAGCCCACCCTCACCACTCCTATTCAGCATGGTACTGGAAGTGCTAGCCAGAGCGTGATCCAAGAGAAAAAAACAAATGGCATCCAGTTAGGAAAAGAAGTGAAAATATTTCTCTTTGCAGATGATATGATTATTTATCTATAAGGTTCTAAAGACTCTGCTGAAAGGCTCCTGTAACTGACAAAGGTAAAGTTTCAGATGCAAAGTGTACAGAAATCAGTAGCATTTCTGTACACCCATAACATTCAAACAGAGAGCCAAAATCGTGAATCCAGTCTCATTTGCAGTAGAGATACACACATACAGCACCTAGGAATACACCTATCCAAGGAAGTAAAGCATCTTTACAAGGAGAACTAGAAAACATTGCTGAAAGAAATTAGAAATGATCCAAACAATGGATTGAAAGAATCAATATAACTAAAATGGCGATACTGCCCAAAGCAGTCTACAGATTCAACATAATTTCTATCAAACTACCAGTGTCACTTTCCACAGAAGTGGAAATATGTTAAAATTCACACAGAACTGAAAAAGAGCCCAAGTAACCAAAGCAATCCTAAGCAAAAAGAACATAGCCAGAGGTATCACATTACCTGACTTCAAACTATACTATAAGGGTACAGTAATAAAAACAGCATGACACTGCTACAAAAACAGACACGTAGACCAATGGAACAGAGTAGAGAACCCAAAAATAAAGCTATACACCTACAGCCATCTGATCTTTGACAAAGTAGACAAAAATAAGCAATGAGGAAAGGACTCCCTATTCAATAAATGGTGCTGGATCAGCTTGCCAGCCATAGGCAGAAGAATAGAACTGGACCCTTACCTTTCATCTTATATAAAAATTAACTCAGGCTAATTTTAAATCTTTTAAATTTAAGACCTCAAACTATAAGAAGCTAGGAAACACCATTCTGGACATTGACTTTGGGAAATAATTTATGACTAAGTCCTTAAAAGCAGTTGCAGCAAAAATAAAAATTGACTAGTGGGACCTAATTAATCCAAAGAACTTCTGCACAGCAAAAGAAACTATTGACAGAGTGAACAGGTAATCTACAGAATGAGAAAATATTGACAAACTACATGTCTGACAAAGTTTTTTAATAGAATGCCTATTATTAAGAAGTTAAAAACAACATTTTTGTGAGGCAGCAGAGAAAGAGAGAAAAGGGAATACTTATGTATTGTGGGTGAGAATGTAACCTAGTTCAGCCACTGTGCAAAGCAGTTGGAGGTTTCTCTTAAAGCGGAACTGCCATGCGACCCAGCAATCCCATTAATTGATACATATCCAAAAGACAGCAAATAATTCTATGAAAAAGACATATACTCGCATGTTCATTGCTGCACTTGTCACAAAACAAAGTCATGGAATCATCCTAGGTGCCTAACAACAGTAGAGTGGATAAAGAAACTGTGGTGCGTATGCGCCACAGAATACAGCATGGTCTTAAGAAAGAACAAAATCATGTCCTTTGCAGCAACATGGATGCAGCTGGAGGTCATTATTCTAAGTGAATTAACGCAGGAACAAAAAAACCACTACCGCATGTTCTCACTTAGAAGTGGGAGCTAAAGATCGGGCACTTATCGACATAAAGATGCCCCCAGTAGAAACTGAGGACTACTAGAGGTTGGAGGGTGAGAGAAAGGGTTGGAAACCTAACTGGTGGGTACTGTGTTCACTGCCTGGGTGACGGGCCTATTTGTATCCCAAACCTCGGCATCATGCAATATACCCCGGTAACAAACCTGGGCACGTATCCCCTTGCTTCTAAAATTAAAGTTGAAAACAAAACAATTCCAGAAAAATTTATTAAATTTAAACTACCATTTTCGGACACATTTTCAGCCCTTTTAAAGTACCTCTGATCTGAAATTGAAATGTCAAATAACACATAATTTAAAATACATGTTTGGTTGAGTATTGCCATCACATGATATTAAATATTAAACATTATTTTATGGTGTTGGCAGGTCACAAGTTTCAGTGTATAATGAAAAAAATATTATCTGTTTGATGACTTCAATGCTCTGTAACAGAACTGTGTGTTTTTATTTACCATAGTAACAAGCTTTGTTATGTTAGTTAATACTTAAATGTGATTTTTAAGTGATATGTGAATATAGCTATTTCAGACGTAATCTACAACTGATATATACAAATCCTGTAAGTTTTGGGAAATAATAATGAAAAGATGCCTCTATCTTGTATATAACAGTCCTGACAGTAATCAGGACAGAGACCTCGTTAGAACCAGGTAGTTTGTACCCTGTATTAACTTAATATGTAATACAATCTTGCTATAAGTGAATCTGAAAGGAAAGCTACTTTTAATAAAGGCATGGATTTTTTTTTTTAACAGAATTAAACAGAAACCTTTAACAAAATAAATTTAAAATATTTTAGAGTCAATGCAATTATACATATGTTTCTTGGTAGTGCGTACTGTCTATATGATGTTGAGCAAATTTACTAGTCTCACTGTGCTTTAGTGTTTCTACCTGTCTAATGGTTATAATAATAGTTCCTAACTGATACTGTATCTGTAGCTGTGCCTGGCACTTAGCAAACTCTTTGTTTTCTTTTATTATCATTGTATAGAAGCCATTCAGAGTACTTGGGCACAGTGTTTGAGGCACCTATGAAAGCTGCAGGCTGGAGGTTCTTGCTCTTGAGATGAGCCACAATTACAAAAAAACACTCTTTGGAAAATGTTTTATATTTGCAACTTATCTATAAATATCCCAAGTAAAGTCACTGCCGTTTAAAGTCAACTCAGCTACTTTTTTTTTTTTTTAAATGTAATCAGAAAAGAATGTTCCCCTGTGAAGCCTTTTTATGCTTCCCCAAGAATCCAAATCCAGGAACACAACCCCTGCTCCCAACTTAAATGGACTTTTTTCGTCTAGTCAAATCTATGTTGGTTCTGTCTGTCCATTTTCTTTATATTAAGAAATTACATTTAACCCAAAGGATAAATGTTTTAGGGGATGGATACCCCATTCTTCTAAAACATTTATTTCACATTACATGGCTGTATCAAAACATCTTACATACCCCATAAATATATATACTATGTACCGACAAAAATTAAAGAAGAAAATAGCATCTGAAACAAATTGCCAAACTTATACCTAGGATTGAGGGAAATAAATTAATTTTGAGTCTCAAAATGTTGCTTGTGTATTTAATTTTTAAAAGAGCTTAACATGGTTGGCTTTCAGGTTTACACTTTACATTTTTAGTTTATTGCTCTCTTAAAGCAATTAACTATCATTAAAAGATGGTTGCCCTTTAAAAGCTTCATTTAGGAGAGTTGTTTTTATTGTCCAAATTTTTATAGTCATCTTTAAAAGATGTATGTCAAAGTAATTTTTTTCTTGTTTTGTTTGATAGAGTTCTAAATACATGAATATAGCTTTAAGAGATAGACCTTAAATTTCAGTTTAATTTCAGACTCAATAGACACACCATACTCTGCTACCATTTTGGCAGAGTTATAAACCTATTGATTATTTCTCATGTTGTCATTGAGTGGCTTTTGTAGTGTTCAAGATGCTATGTAAATGTAATGATGTCTTACTGGCTTTCTGTAAACTTACATGTTTGGTCTGGTGAAGATTTATTTCTAGAAATAAAATATTCTCATATGAAGTGTGAACATTGTATCTTTACACCTAGTTTATGTGAAAAATGTCTGTATTGTGTATTAGTATTTTGTAGTCACTGAAAATAGTGTACTGAATTTAGTTGTTTTCTTTAGGTAGATATACCATGACAACTGAGTTTGTCAAGCGACAATTGAAGATACGAATGTTGGGCTATGAAAATGAGGTTTCAGCAGAGTCACAGTAATCCCAGGGTGAGAATAGATTAGAGAGTGTTGGCAGATTTTTAGAAGAGTGTTAGAATCTAGTATCAGTAAGGAGGAACGTAGGAATATAGAGAAGACTATTTTTGAATTTTAGATTTTGTAGGATTTTTTAGACAGTTTTGCAGGTATATATCAAGAGAGGAGGAGGGGAAAGGAATACATTTGAATTTACTCTGCAGGTGCCTGCAGTTATTAATGTGCTCTGTAATTGTATCATGCCAGAAGGTGACTTAATTTGAAAGTAAGCTAAGATGGAACAGACTTGACTACCTGAGGGAACTGCTCTCGAAGAAAAGAGATCAAGTTTAATAGAAACAGTGTGAAATCACTTAGCCAATGGGGAAATAGCTTTTGAGTTCAGAGAACATTGTTATCTAAGAAAGAGTTGCCAAAGCAGATATTACAGTGAAAGGTGAGAGCAATAGACTTAATGTGACCTGATCTTATTAGTTGATAAGAAATAAGTTTTGGAAGTGCATAAATACAAACACACATTTTTTAAGGGTGAAAGAGAAATTATATTTTTTCATGTTACTTTAGGTAAAACTATTTTGTCAGGCTGTACTATGATTATCAGATATGACCTTAATTGAAAACTTTTATAGAGCTTAGTTTTTCAGAAATATTTTATTCCAGTACATTTAGGAAATAAGAAAAAAAAAAAAAAACCTAGAATCCATAGTGGGCATGTTTTCTGTGAATTAAAATGTGAAATAATTATTTAATAGTTTCCATATTTATGTTGTATTTTCTGTGTTTTGTGTGGAGTATCAAACAATAATCAGGCCGGGCGTGCTGGCCCACGCCTATAATCCCAGTACAGGCAGGCGGATCACTTGAGGTCAGGAGTTCAAGACCAGCCTGGCCAACATAGTGAAACTCTGTCTCCGCTAAAAATACAAAAATTCGCCAGGCTTGGTGGTAGGTGGCTGCAATCCCAGCTACTCTGAAGGCTGAGGCAGGAGAATCACTTAAATCTGGGAGACAATGAGTGGAGATTGCACCACTTTACTCCAGCCTGGGTGACAGAAACAAACAAACAAAAAGCAATTATCATACTATATAAAAAAATCAAATCACCTGTTTTTTATTGCACGTTGTGGTTTTCACATCTTGTTCTTGATCTTATTTGACCCTCAGAAAAATACTGTGAATTGGGTAAATAAGCCAGAGAGCTTACATAACTGGCTCAGGGGATGTGTAGATGGAGGTGCACTCAGGCTTTTGGAGCCTGGCTAATAAAGCATGAGCAAGAGGAAGGTGGGGGCAGCTTTGATGTAGGAAGAGGACTGCTTAGACACTGACCAGTAAGTGATAATGGAACAAAGGACTTGCCCAAATTACTTTCCAAAAAGTCTCTGTTTGGAGACATTTCAGGTTTAGAAATGAACAATTTTGAGATGATCTGGGAAGATTTGAAATCTTGTGAAATCCCTTCAAAATCCGAAAGCTAGTATGTCAGAGCCCATCTGTTTTGTGACTAGACTTTTCTTGTATGTCTTATATTGGTTAGAGGGCATGATTTGATTATGTGGTCAGGAACAGTCTGGGCAGAATTGTTAAATCATCAGTTCTTGTCATATTGGCTCCAACTTTATTTTCTTATGGTTATTTTTCAGTTTTATGAAACCATTTCCCCCAAACACCTCATCAGTGACTCAGTATCCAAACCTTTTACTCCAAATACAATTTCAAAAGAGATATGCTGTCTCCTTGTTAACTATTTCAGTTGAGACCCAACCTTCCATCAACAGAATAAATCTCTGCAACTGTTGGTTTCAGCAAGTTGGTAAGAGGGATTTTGGTGGTAGGGGACAGCAAAACAGGAAAGGGTATGTTCTCATCACTCATGGAAACATACTGCTGAGATAGTGTTTACTCATAATAGCCACTTAATCCAGGCAGTACTTATCCAGGTTCTCTTACTTCCTGGATTTTTTAAGGAGAAAAGTCTACCAACATTTTTCATAGCAAATTTGTAATCTACTAGAATAATTCATTTTTTTTTTAAGGCAACAGGTGACTCTTAGCTAGAAAATAAAAAATGTTACTCTCATTTCTATTTACTTTAGGGAGTATTTTGCTAAACAAAAAGTCATATATTTAATTAATTTTTAAAAGGGAACTTGAGATTTTAGTTTTTTTTTTTGAAATTGAAGAGAAACCTTTATTTTCAACAAAACTGCCCAGAAGAGATGGTTCGTGGATCCACTATGAACAAGTCTCTCACCACACACAGCACCAACATATATATTTTAAAAATTAAAAAACTTAAAAAACACATAGCCCCTCACACACATCTCCCAAAAGCCACACAACCCAGACCAAAGGGAAAACCAAGTATTTTGCTTATTACACATAAAGTTTGAGATCTCGGACCTGAGAATTTCCTTCTATGCTTGTACACATGCTTTGAAATGTCATAACCTACTTGAGTCCAGCATCTGGCAATTTGTTACACGGAGCAGCTAATTTTTCAGTGTGTTTCCTCTGGGGCTTGATGCAAAGTCATACAACACAGCTGACTACAGAGTAGTGACCTGAATTCAGATCAGGTGCCAAATTAAATTCACAATTCTGTAACATTCGGATCTAATAAGGGGGCTATTTAAAAAAATAGTATTTAGTCTTAGTTGATTTAGTAGTTTGATGTGGATCTTGGTATTTTTAACATTATGCCCAACACAGAAACATACTGAATATTATTTTCTTACATACTGGGCATCTTCTCTGTGGCTCAGTTTTCACATAGGTAAAATGAAGATGTTAAAAATAACTTCATAGGACTGTTTTGGAAATTAATAAATATACTGTTAGTGCATATTACAAAGTGTTCAGTAGGTGGTATTCTTATTCCATTTGATACGATTTATTTATGAATATGAAACTTCAAGCTTCCTTGACCATAACAAATACATACATAACCGAGAATATGAACAATTCACTTTTCATAAGTTTTACTCACTCTGAAACACTATACTCCACTTATGATAATGACTCCGTTTGAGGAATCTCATTACTTGGGATTGGTACCCTTTCTATTACAACAGGAACCCTAGCTACTCAAATAGACTCAGTTTCCAGTAGAAAAATATATTTTTATATTTCACGTAGAATCTTACTTGAATAACTAGAGCAGTGTCCAGTTCAGTCCTCACTTCTAACTTAAAACTACAGATACAGTAAGATCAAGGATCATGCTGTAAGAACAAAGGCAAAAGTTAGGTAGTAAAGGAGAAGAAAAGAAAGTTTTATTAATTTTTTAACTAAAGAAAGCTGTTATAATTGAATGTAAACTTTAGCTGTGACTTTCCTGGCAGCTGGAATAAAAGTAAGATCGTTGTCTGATAGAACTCAATGTCTCGGTTTATAAGAAGAACAAAATACTGTAATCTTTCTCAAAACCTACGTGGAACAAAGTGGAACAAATATATGATTAAGACCAAGTGAAAAATAAATAAATAAATAATTTCGCCACCACTGTCACCAAAAACAAATGAATTTCTTGGGTAGGAAAACATGGCTAAGTTGGTAATTGACTGAGACATTAGCCTGGTAGGTTATCTGTGGTTGCATTTTATTAAACTTGTATTTACAGAAATGGAAAAAAAAACCCGACTTTTCATGCAGTTTGGTATATTCATAGCAAAGTATCAACAGAAAAAATCACCTTTGGAATCTTGATCAGTAAGCCCTTTAGTGGTTCATTGGTGTAGAGTGAATATGAATATAGGGAAGTAAGTCTAAGTCAATAGTGATGCTGAAGTGTCATAAGGCTTATTCATGATCACAACATTTTCCAGATATTTTCCACTTTAAATCAGAAACTTTAATTTCTTAGGTAAAAATCTCTGTTCTTTTTTTTTTTCTTTTTCTTTTTTTTCCCGCAGAAGCCCAAGATCAAAAAATCTCTGTTATTTTTGAAGTATTTTAACTTTTGTTTTTATTTGTAAAATTTCTATTTCACTTCTCTCTTTCAGGGTTGAGAATTTCCTAAGTGTGAGATGTCTGCCTCTTTCATGGTAAAAGAGGATCTACACATTTCAAAATACTTTTCCCCCCAGTATTTTTGTTTTGTTTTGTTTTTTATTTTTGGAGGCAGAGTCTCAGCTCCAGGCCTGGATTTCAGTGGTGCAGCCTTGGCTCACTGCAGCCTCTGACTCCCAGTTCAAGAGATTCTCATGCCTTAGCCTCCTGAGTAGCTGGTATTACAGGTGTACACCACCATGCCTGGCTAATTTTTGTATTTTTAGTAGAGACAGGGTCTCACCATCTTGGCCAGGCTGGTCTCCAACTCCTGGGCTCAAGTGATCCGCTTGCCTCAGCCACCACACCTGGCCTGTTTCCAGTTTTTATTTTTATTTTTATTTTTAAACTTCATCTTGGAAATAAAACCAAAAAAAAAAAAAAAAAAAAAAAAAGGCAGTAGCTGCTGAATTGTTTTGGGAACTCTGTAGAGTTCAGGTTCCTGATCTATTTAGCCATAGCAGAATTTACGAAAATAAAACATTAATGATGCCTAAAAGGCAGGCTGCCTCACTGAGGTGAGTGCTTTACCTGGCCTGATAGCAGAATTAAGGAAAATTGAAACTTCAGCATTTTGAAGATCATTGAGGGTACCATTTTGTATGTGTTCAGAATAGTTCATGAATAATGTTTAGATGGAGTCCATATAAACCCAATTTATGTTAGAGTGAGAAATTTTTATATACAGAAAACTGTTATATCTAGAAAGTAAAAGCAACAGAATAAACTGTGGAAAAGTCCACTGAAAGCATGTTATGAGTGCTTCCTCTCCCTTTTTATACTACTAGAAAATATAAAGCAAAAGTAATTTTGATGACATATGCCAAGGATACTCTAATGGTATCTGTTTTATATCTGCCATAACAGAATGACATAGCATCTTTCACTGTCAAATCGAGTTAGCTGTGGTACATATCATGGATGGCTTCAAAGCTATTTTGAAACCATTAATAAGGCATTTACAAATACTATAACGAGTGCTTATAGTATATACTACCGGTGCTTTCAGATTGCTGCTTTGCATGCATCAAATCCTATTTATAAAGTGGCATTATCCAGTGTATAGGGAAAATGGTCTAGAAAGTCAGACCATTTTTTTTTTTCACATTCACAAGTAGAATCCTTCTTTACAGTGAACTGAGTCAGCATTTCAGAATGTAAAATTGTGATGTGCAAATATCCCCAAGATTCCTATAAAATCGGGTCACTCAAAATGGTGAAAAGTACAATGAATTTGCATTTAAGTGTCCTTGGACTCTTTCAGATGTGGGAAATGAGTGATGAGTAGCTGACTCAGGAACTATAGCTAACTCCTTTTACATATAGCATATTTTTAGTGTGCAATAAAAAGAGAAGAAAGTGCTTTGTGATAATTTCCCATGTACAAGAGATAATTGTGAAATAAAATGTTTTACACGGAAACTAATTGGTGGGGACGCATGCATATATATAGATATATATCATGTATATCATAGAATTATAATTACATTCGATAATTCTATAATTATCCGTCTCCTAAACCACAGTGCTAGGCAGAATCTGTGATGGTAGTCTGTCAAATGCATGGTTGCCTGGACACACGTTATAAATCTGATTACTGAAAAGTATGTGTGTACAGAATATGACATTTTTAATAATGATAGGCTATACTTCAGTTTATATTTCACATTAGATTGGTAAATTGTTTGGCTTTTTTTGTATGTGTATAACAAAGTCTTGCTCTGTCACCTAGGCTGGAGTGCAATGGCACTATCACAACTTACTGCAGCCTTGACTTCCTGGGCTCAAGCAATCCTCCCACCTCAAGTGGCTGGGACTACAGGCATGCACCATCGCACCTGGCTAATATTTTAATTTATTGTAAAGATGGAATCTCAGTATGTTGCCTAGGCCGGTCTCGAACTCCTGGGCCCAAGATACACAAGGGTTATAGGCATGAGTCACTGAGACCAGCTTTTTTATTTTGGTAAGCTCTGGGGTCTCACCATGTCACACAGGCTGTAGAGTACTGTGATGTGATCATAGCCCACTGTAGCTTCGAACTCCTGGCCTCGGCAATCCTCCTGCTTTAGCCTCCCACGTAGCTGGGACTCTAGACATGTGCCACCATGCCCAACAAAGATTGGTTGGCTTTTATTCATTTTTTTAAAAATAAGGAAAAACCCACCTTTTACAAAACGTCTAGAATATTATTTCTTTCTGATTTTTAACTCTCAGTCTCTTGTGTTCTTTGTCCATCAAGTAAGAATTCTTTCCACACCAGCCTTTCAAAGTAAGAATCAAAACAATATTGAAATAGTTAAAACTTTTCCCAAGAATTGTAATGATTTCATAATAAAGCATTTGATACATTGGCCAACTAATGGAATAGATTTAGCCAAAAAGTGATTTTTGAAAAGTAAGTTCAGGAAACCTCCCAGAATATTAATATATAAAGTATACAATATAACTAATTAATGGATAATTTGGGAAATAAGAGACTTAGGAATTAAGATCTGTGAAGACCAATGTCTCTCTAATAGGATTTCCAGAGGCAGGTGATACTTTAAGATAGTGGGGAGGAAATAATGAAATGATAAAAGCATCCTTCACAAAGCTGAAAAAAGCCTTAAAATTCTTCAGTTTGAAAGGGCTCACTATGTGGTGAATCACATTATTTTAAAAAAAAGTCAAATACTCAATTATTCCTAGTAAAATTTTAGAACTCTGTGGAATACAAAAGATATATATACCTACATATTCCCCTAAGGGAAAAATAAGTGACAAAACATACAGGAACTGGACTAAAATCACATTTCTCATAAGCAGCATTTGATTCTCGCAGATCATGGAGCAGTACTTTCAAAGTTCTGAAAGAAAATAACTTTGCACCAAAAATCTCATGAAGCCAAAACTATTTGCTAAGTAAGAAGGCAGTGATAAAAATAAACTCAAATATGCATGGAAATAAGCTATTTATTATCAAATTATCTAGTCTTCCTATATGAAAAATATATGTGAGGAGTCTCTCCAATGAAATGGTAGAAGAATCCAAGAACGAAGATAACCTGAGATGTAAGAAAGAATTGCAGGTAAATAGAAGAAAAACAAAAAAATTAAAATGAAATCTACTTGAGCTTGAATCTTGGGATATTTTCTTTCAAAAAGGAGAAGTTAAATGGCATAGGATCACATTTCTTACTCTGTTGATCTATTCCACAATACTTAGTTTTACAGTGAGATATATATATATATATATATATATATATATATATAAATAAAATTATAATGTAAATGCTGCCTGTTCATTCTCAGCCTCCAAAAATCACCTGCAGTACTGAAAAAGAACAGAGTACTGGGATCTAATTATGGAATAGAATTTAATGGCTTAAAAATAAACACTGACAGTGTAAAATAATGCTGTAGTAAAAACCAAGAAGTAAATATAGGAATACATTATAGAAACCTGGCCAGGTGTGGTGGCATACTCCTGTAATTGCAGCACTTTTGGAGGCCAAGATAGGCGAATTGATTGAGCTCAGGAGTTCAAGTCCAGCCTGGGCAACACAACAAAACCCATCTCAACAACAACAACAACAACAAAACACTACTACTCAGGAGGCTAAGGTGTGAGGATTACTTGAGCCTGTTAGGTTGAGGCTGCAGTGAGCCAAGGTTGTGCCACCTCACTTCATCCTGGTCAACAGAGCAAGACCTTGTCTCAGTAAAAGAGAAAGAAACCCCAATGGTATCTATGAGAAGAATGAAAACATGGAAGATACTGTAGAAAATTTTATTCCCTGGAGAGAGATCCAAGATGGCTGATTACTAGCAGCTCAGGATTGTAGCTCCCAGTGAAAGTGCAGAGAACGAGAGGATGCCACACTTTCAGACGAATTTTTGTTGCTCACAGACCAGGAGATTCCCAGCAGAGGAGCCCCACTGGTCCCCAGTGCTACTCTTGTGGCTGGTGCAGCGGCGTTGCCGGCGCTCCAGCGCAGCGGTTCTTGGTGCAGAGTAAATGGGACTGGGTCCCCTTTTGGTCGACGTTTGGAGCTCCGGGAAGCCAGAGTCGCCCATTCAGCTGATTGAAAAAGGGACTCAAGAAGGAAGCCAGACTGGAGATTCCCGGGCAGAAAAGCACCAGGAATCTTAACGCCGCTGTTTTGGCCAGCGCAGTGGGTTGCTCAGATTCCGGCGCTGGGAATCAACAAGTTGGACGTCCACTCACAGACCTAAGTTGAAAGTCGGTAATTACAAAGATAACAGGTGGATAAATTTACATAGATGGGAAGAAACCAGCGTAAAAAGGCTGAGAATACCCAAAATCAGAATGCCTCTCCCTCTGCATGGGATCACAGTTCCTCATCAACAAGAGAACAAGGCCTGATGGAGAACAAGTACATTCCATTAACAGATTTAGGCTTCAGAAGGTGGCTAATAAGAAACTTCTGTGAGTTAAAAGAACATGTTCTAGCCCAATGTAAAGAAGCTAAGAACCTTGAAAAAAGGTTTGACGAAATCCTAACGAGAATAGACAATCTAGAGAGGAATATAACTGAATTAATGGAACTGAAGCATACAATACGAGAACTCCGTGAAGTATGCACAGGTTTTAACAGTCGAATTGATCAAGCAGAAGAAAGGATATCAGAGGTCGAAGACCAACTTATATGCAATAAAACGAGAAGACGAGATTAGAGAAGAAAGAGCAAAAAGGAATGAGCAAAGTCTCCAAGGAATACGGGAGTATGTGTAAAGACCTAATTTACATTTGATAGGTGCACCTGAATGTCGGGAAGAGAATGAATCCAAGCTGGAAAATATTCTTCAGGATATTATTTAGGAAAACTTTCCTAACCTAGTAAGGCAGGAAAATACTCAACTTCGGGTAATACAGAGAGATATTCCTCAAGTAGAGCAAACCTAAGACACATAATCGTTAGATTCACCAGGGTTGAAATAAAGGAGAAAATTCTAAGGGCAGCTAGAGAGAAAGGTTAGGTTACCCATAAAGGGAAGCCTATCAGACTCACAGCAGATCTCAGCTGAAACCCTACAATATTGAATATTGAATGTTGAATATTGACCTCCCCAGAAGAGTGGGGGTCAATATTCAGTATCCTCAAAGAAAAGAATTTTCAACCCAGAATCTCATATCCAGCCAAATGAAGCTTCATAAATGAAGGAAAAATAAAATTTTTCGTGAACAAGCAAGCACTCAGAGATTTCATCACCACCAGGCCTGCTTTACAAGAGCTTCTGAAAGAAGCATTATACACAGAAAGGAACAACCAGTATCAGTCATCCCAAAAACTTACCAAAAGGTAAAGAGTATCTCCATAATGAAGAATCTGTATCAACTAATGGGCGAAATAGCCAGCTAGCATTAAATGACAATATTAAACTCACAAATATCAATATTAATCCTAAATTTAAATGTATTAAATGCCCCAATCAAAGACACAGGCAAATTGAATAAAAAGTCAAAACCCATCAGTTTGCTGTATTCAGATCCATTTCATAAGCAAGGATACACAAAGACTCAAAACAAAGGGTTGGTGGAAGACTTACCAATCAAATGGAGAGGAAAAAAAAAAAAAAAGAAAACAGGAGTTGTAACTTTCGTCTCTGACAAAATAGACTTTAATAGTAACAAAGATTAAAAGAAACAAAGGACATTACATAATGGTAAAAGGATCAATGCAACCACAGGAGTCAGTGATCATAAATATATGTGCACCCAATATAGGAACACCCAGATACATAAGACAAGTTCTTAATGACTTATAAAGAGACTTGGACTCCCGCACAATAATAGTGGGAGACTTTGACACCACATTGTTAATATTCAACAGATCAACGCGATAGAAAATTAACAGGGGGACATCTATGATTTGAACTCAGACCTGGAACAAGTAAACTCAGTGAATATTTATAGAATTCTTCACCCCAGGTCCACAGAGCATACATTTTTCTCAGTATCATATTACACCTATTTTGAAAATGACCACATAATTGGAAGTAAATCACTCCTCAGCATTTGCATAGCATTTCACAGACTTAAATGAAATATTGGTTGGTTGGTTGGTTGATTGTTATTTTCTTTCCTTATTCCTTCCTGTCTTCGCTGTTAAGCACAATTATTGGCATAAAAGAGGTTTTTAATACCTATTTTTAGATTGCATTCCAGCCTGGGCAATAGAGCAAGACTCCTGTCCTCTCTCCCCCTTTCTCTTTCTCTTTCTTTCTTTAAGAAAAAAAAAAAAAAATTATTCTCCAAGAAAAAGTGTACTAGGGAAAGGAAAAATTTCAGTTATGCTTAAAAAAATGCATGTGTTACTTTCTCAGTTTTAAGAAAAGCTTAAGCATTTAAATGGTACTTTAATCAATAGGGGATTCTTAAATTATATATGTTTTCCTAATAATGCAGCAGGTAAAACAAGTGGGAGATTTCTTTGTGTACTGAAATCAAATTTTAAGTGAATCTAGTAAACTAAGTCACAGTATAGGTATGCATGACATGATCTAATTTAGTTTAAAATGCTTTTATGTTTATATATATTCATGTGACAAAAAAATCTAGAAGGCTATTCTAACCAGCTTTTTAAAAAAATTGTACTTTGGGCTCTGGGGTACATGTGCAAATCCTGCATCCTGCAGGTTTGTTGCATAGGTACATACATGCCATGGTGGTTTGCTGTCTCCATCCACCCGCCATCCCCTCGCCTACTTCAGGCATTCTCCCGATGTTATCCCTTCCCATCCTCCCCGCCCCCCACCCCCCCAGCCTAGTGAGTGTTGTTCTCTTCCCTATGTCCAAGTGTTCTCATTGTTCATCACCTGCCTATGAGTGAAAACGTGATGTTTGGTTTTCTGTTTTTGTGTCAGTTTGCTGAGAATGATGGTTTCTAGATTCATCCATGTCTCTACAAAGGACATGAACTCATTTTTTATGGTTGCATAGTATTCCATGGTGTATATGTGCCACATTTTCTTTGTCCAGTCTGTCATTGGTGGGCATTTGGGTTGGTTCTGGGTCTTTGCTATCATAAACAATGGCGCAACAAACATACGTGTGCATGTGTCTTTATAATAGAATGATTTATAATCCTTTGGGTATATACCTAGTAATGGGATTGCTGGGTCAAATGGAATTTCTCTTTCTAGATCCTTGAGGAATCACCTGCAGTCTTCCATAATGGCTGAACTAGTTTACACTACCACCAACAGTGTAAAAGTATACCTTTTCCTCCACATCCTCTCCAGCATCTGTTATCTCCAGATTTTTTAATGATTGCCATTCTAACCAGTATGAGATGGTATCTCAATGTGGTTTAGATTTGCATTTCTCTAACGACCAGTGATGATGAGCATTTTTTCATGTTTGTTGGCCACATATATATCTTCTTTTGAAAAGTGTCTGTTAATATCCTTCACCCAGTTTTGAATGGGTTTGTGTTTTTCTTGAAAATCTGCTTTAGTTCTTTATAGATTCTGGATATTAGACCTTTGTCACATAGGTAGATTGCAAAAATTTTTTACCATTCTGTTGGTTGCTGGTTCACTCTAATGATTCTTTTACTGTGCAGAAGCTCTTAAGTTTAATTAGATCCCATGTGTCTATTTTGGCTTTTGTTGCCATTGCTTTTGGTGTTTTAGTCATGAAGTCCTTGCCTGTGCCTATGTCCTGAATGATATTGCCTAGGTTTTCTTTTAGGGTTTTTATGGTGTTTGTTCTTATGTTTAGCTCTTCAATTCATCTGGAGTTAATTTTAGTGTAACGTGTAAGGAAGGGGTCCAGTTTCAGCTTCCTGCATGTGGCTAGCCAGTTGTCCCAACACCATTTATTAAGCAGGGAATCCTTTCCCCATTGCTTGTTTTTGTCAGGTTTGTCAAAGATCAGATGGTTGTAGATGTGTGGTGTTATTTCTGAGACGTCTGTTCTGTTCCGTTGGTCTATATCTCTGTTTTGGTACCAGTACCATGCTGTTTTGATTACTGTAGCCTTGCAGAGACACAACTAAAAAAGAAAACTACAGACCAATATCCGTGATGAACATTGATGCAGAAATCTTCAATAAAATACTGGCAAACTGAATCCAACAGCACATCAAAAAGCTTATCCATTATGAACAAGTAGGCTTCATCCTGGGGATGCAAGGCTGTTTTAACATATACAAATCTATAAACAGAACTAAAGACAAAAACCACGTGATTATTTCAATAGATGCAGAGAAGGCCTTCGACAAAATTCAGCAGCCCTTTATGCTAAAAACTCTCAGTAAACTAGGTATTGATGGAATGTATCTCAAAATATAAAAGCTATTTACAACAAACTCAAAACCAATATCATACTGAATGGGCCAAAACTAGAAGCATTCCCTTTACAAACTGGCACTGGAAAAGGATGCCCTCTCTCATCACTCCTATTCAGAATAGTATTGGAAGCTCTAGCCAGAGCGATTAGGCAAGAAAAAGAAATAAAGGGCATTCAATTACGAAAAGAAGAGGTCAAATTGTCCCTATTTGCAGACAACATGATTTTATATTTAGAAGACTCCATCATCTCAGCCCAAAGCCTCCTTAAGCTGATAAGCAACTTCGGAAAAGTCTCAGGATGCAAAATCAATGTGCAGAAATCACAAGCATTCCTGTACACCACCAACAGAAAAACAGAGAGCCAAGTCATGAATGAACTCCCATTTATAATTGCTACAAAGGAATAAAATACCTAGGAATACAGCTAACAAAAGGTGTAAAAGATCTCTTCAAAGAGAACTACAAACCACTGATCAAGGAAATAAGAGAGGACACAAACAGATGGAAAAACATTCCATGCTCATGGTTAGGAAGAATCAATATAGTGAAAATGGCCATACTGCCCCAAGTAATTTATAGATTCAGTGCTATCCCCATCGAGCTACCATTGACCTTCTTCACAGAACTGGAAAAATCCACTTTAAATTTCATGTGGAACCAAAAGAGAGCCCGCACAGCCAAGACAATCCTAAGCAAAAAGAACAAGGCTGGGGGCATCACGCTACCTGACTTCAAACTCACTTCAACTTTTTAAAGTTCTATACATATTAGAGGTTAACAGGAGCTTTTAAGAAAATCACTTTATAGGTTATAAAACTCAGTAAAGATATTTTGAAAAATGAGATTGTTTGAAGCCCAGAAATGGGGAATGACTTATCTGAGATTAACCAGGAAGCTGGTAACAGAGTTAGGACTAAAATCCAGTCAGTGGAGATGTTACAAAGGCTTGGGAAGTTTTAGCTTTCCCCCTTGAATTTCCATCAGTGCTCCCAAGCCACCTCTAATAATAACAGTAATAAAATAGTAATGATAAATATGTGTTAAATTTAATGTGAGGTGTGAGTAAAAATATCTTTAGGGGAAAAAAGCCTGTGTTCCTCATATCTTCATTGGGGAGATGATCAAGAAAGGCTTAATAAAGGAAAGGTATCAAATGGGCATAGTTTATTTCATAGACTGAATTGGGACTGGAGCTGTGACCAGTTATGTCAAGGAGTGTGAGAGAACACACACAAAGAACTCATGTGACTAATGAAGTCCTTTTTGCTCCTAGTCATGTTTCTATCGCAAGAGTTAATTCATATAGAATTGACAAATAGGGGAATGCTAATGAGTTAATGTGGTAGTCTCTTTGGTTTATTAAATGATTTTTCTTAATGTTTTAATTTTTTTTTTTTTTTTTTTTTTTTTTTTTTAATCAAGTAGTAGTAGCTAAATCCAAGGCACAGTAAATGCCAGCACAGCCCAGCAAGGTGGAAGAATGGAGAAACGCAGTAGTGAACACCAGACCCTTTGTCTCTCGCTTGGTTTGGTCACAGTTATTCCCAGTCTTTGTGCATTTTCAGAATTTAGATCCCTTTCTTACATCCTCTTTCAAGCTACCTTAATCTTTAAAAGTATTGTTGGTTGGGCATGGTGGCTCATACCTGTAATTCCAGCACTCTGTGAGGCCGAAGTGGGTGGATCACTTTACCCCAGAGTTCGAAACTAGCCTGGGCTACATAGGGAGATGCTGTCTCTACAAAAAAATTAGCCAGATGTGGTAGGATGTGCCTATAATCCCAGCTACTGGGAGGCTGAGGCGGGAGGATTGCCTGAGCCTAGGAAGTTGAGGCTGAAGTGAGCTATTATTGTGCCACAGCACTGCATCCTGGGCAATAGTGTGAGATACTGCCATTCATTCATTCATTCATTCCTAAATAAGTAATTAAATGTGTAGTTATTTATCATAATATTTCTTTATTAAGAATTGACTTTTAAAAATGGTGCTAGTTTTACAAATTGAGATTATTACTTTTTTAGGGATTTGGTTATAGTATTGTATAGGGTTTGAATGTTCTGCCTTATGAGCCCTCATGTTATAAAATGTTATATACCATATTTTTCAAGAATGTATATATCCAATTATAATAAGTCTTATAATGAGTAGTCATTTCTTTGATGATGGCAATGTTTTATGTATGTTTCTAGTGTTGTAGTCAATAGCCATAGTGGCTGTTTAAGTTTATTAAATTAAATAAAAAATTCAGTTACTCAATTGCACTAGCCATATTTCAAGTGCCCAGTAGCCACTTGGTGGCTCATGATTCCCATACTGGACAGCACAGCTATAGAGAGAGCTTAGAGCTTGCAAGGGTCTATGAACCCCTTGAAAAGACCCCAGGGCTCTTTCCTCAGCCCTCTGTTTCCTAGTTAGGAATTTGTTCTAGAAGAGAAATTCAAAGAGAGGTTGTAGCATAATGTGGGGCATGGAATACAGGGGAGGGAAGCTCTGTTTTGAAGTGGTATGACTGTGAGTCTGATTCTTCCTGTGAGCTGGAGATGGCTCACCCTAGATGTCTTTTCTATCTAGACATCCTGCAAAGCCTTACTGTTGCCCAGCTGAGACCCACAATTGTGTTTATCTTTACAGTTATGTATTTCTAACCAGATTATAAGTAGCTTGAGAGTGGGGTTGTATTTTATAATTCTGCACTCTCTACAGTGAATAACACTTTTGCAGCATATTTAGGAAGGACATAATTATTTGGCTTGAAGGTGATGTGCTTTTATATTCCAGTCAAAATTGAGAATAGTTTTTTACGTTTGGGGTACTAGAACAACGAAATATAGGGTTGTTAGGTCAGAAACTAATAAAGGGTTTATGACACTTTCCAATTACAATGGGGAAAGTAGTGTTAACTCCTGTTTTTTATTCTATGATTGTACATCTTCTGCCTCAACCTTACACTTAGAGGCAGGTCTATTAATGAAGTGTTTGACTTTTTGTTTTTACCAAGTTAGTACTGTAACTCAAAAGACCTACTATTTTTGATGCTAGGATAATAGTAATCTAATGCAAAGTAAAACGTGAGTCCCTGTTGTAAGATTTGGTTTAATATCACATTCCACTTCAGTAATCTGTGCATTTTCACACACACTCCTGCTTTCTCCTTTTGAACTGAAGCATTCTCACAGGTAATAACCTGATTTTCCTTCCTTTTTACAGGTTTTAGTCACTCTTTATGTTACTTCTGAATTGGTTTAAATAGATGTATTTTAATATAATATGTAATTCTAGTTCCAAAATGTGTAGTTACAGAGGTTTCTTTTCTAAGCTTTAACCGATTTGTATATTTTATTTTTAAATTAATGTTTACAGTGCAGCATGTTATTATGCTAGGTGGTTAGCATTTCTTACAAGTTAGATGCAATATTGTATGAAATTTTTTAAGATACTAAAATTTAAAAAACATAGTGGCATGGCTAGGCAAGTAACTATCACAATGTGAATTGAAGAAGTGCTTTTCTTCTGTATGGTATATGTTCTTTAAAGGGAGCAGCCATTGCTTCCTACCTCATTGTAATTCACACTGCATCCAGCACTACTGGAAAACTAATGAAAATGCTGGGACTACAAGCCTTTATTTTACTGTTGAGAATTCTCAGTGGTTACAGTATTATGTAGTGCCTAATTCTCCTGGTGTCCACTTCTTTTTAAATAGTGATTTTTATTTTCAGTCCAGTGATCCATTTCATTCATTAACCCCCTAACCACTGAGTAAGCTTCATGTCACAAAAGAGCTTTCAAGGGAAGAAGCAGGCACTGAATTTATTATAAATATAAATATTCTAATTATTCCTGAATCTCAATGTATGTATTCTCATTTGCCTAAAAAGCTTTGACTTTTAAGTTAGACCCGGAAAGGATCAAAGTGCTGGAATAAGAGAATAAATGCTGTGCTTCTCTTAGATTATGATCTCAAGCGATACAGCTGTTGCCATAACAAAATTAGGCTAAATTTCATAAATTCTGTTCAGTGCTTCCAAGGACAAACTAAACTGGAGCATAAGGATTTTCATGTTACTTTTCCCCTTTCATTTGCTTTCCTCTCCTTAACATAAAATAAACATTGGTTGTGCCCTTCCTTTTGAAAAATTGATTTGCTGTGAGAAGTTGACTCATATTAGATCTTGCATATAATCTGTACAAATTTGTACCCAAAGCAGTAATTATCATTCATACCGTGTCTTTTTGTGTCAAGTGCTGTTTCTGATGAGCAACGGGAGCCCCAGATGACTTAAGGCAGTTTTGAAATGTAAGAGATGTTATCTCTAGGATATTGTGAAAGGTCTCATGATGTTATTTTGATTTTTCTCTTGCAGTTTAAAGAAAGTAATTTCTTTTTTCTGTGTATCAATTGGAATGTGTATGTACATTATAGCAAGAACCAGAAAACTATTTTTAACGCATAGTTTATAGTTACTATGTAGAAACTTGTCTGAATACTGTAAAAATTATTGGTGCATAAAATGTTTTATTACACTCTTTTATATATTATACTCTTCCATATAGTAGGGATATATATTTATTTATTTTATTAAATGAATCTATTGCTGATGCTGATATCAACTGCCCAGTGACTACAGAAGCTCCTTTCTGGACAGCCTGTTTATTACACTCTCCATGTATTCACAGCTATATCAAAAAAGCAGAAAACGAGAAAAAACATACCTCTTTGAAAGTGGCATGTCAGCTGGGATGAGAGAGAAGAGTAAGAATGATTGATAGTTTTAGAGAATAAAAGACTGCTTTCAGGAATGAATGAAGACAATAATCTGAGCACATCAAATACCATGCTTAGCAACAACCCACAGAACTCACTGGGCAAAAATATGCTGTGTACAATTGGAAAAATTCTGTGGAATAAAATAAATTAGATGCTTACCTAAATGGAAGTATTTAAGTGAAAATATATATCATATAATAAATAGTTCTGTCAAAGTTAGCTGAGTAACTGAGACAGATACTACCATTAGAGAAGTTGATTTGCTGTCATTTGCTATGCATATGTATTAGAACTACACTATCAAATGTGGTAACCAGTACCGACATTTGACTACTTAAATTAATTAAAATCAAATTAAAAATTAAGTCGTTATCTTGCAGTAACCACATTTCAACTGCTCAACAGCCACATGTGTTTAGTAGCTACTGTATTAAATAGTGCTGATAGAAAAAATTCTATCATTGCTGAAAGTTATATAGGACAGTTCTGCTCTGGGAGAGTTTCTTCTCAATCAAGAGAGACACAAGGATTATGATACTATTCTTTGATTAAAATAAGTCCAACAAGCTGCTTATGATGGTGTTGTGACTGTAGTCCTAGTTACTTGGAGTCTTAGGCAGGAGGATAGCTTGAGCCCAGGAGTTCAAGTGTAGCCTTGTGGCACCTTGGACTTACTATTGGATCTCTCTAAATTTAGCAATGCACAAGATAGGACAGCATTCTAGCCTAATTCCCAGTTCTCTTTTTCCTTTCACATTTTCCTTAGGTTATCATTTCCTATGTACTTCTTTTAAAATTTATGTTAGCTTATTTTCTTGAATATGTTTATGCAAGCTAAACCTTTCTGGTGGGTGACTGTGGATTAAAGAAAAATAGCTTATTTTTCTTTCTGCCTTTATTTTCCTACATGTGAAAAAAAATTGATGTAGCTTGTATGAGAATTAATGAATTGATTGCTTGGAACAATTGTAAAAATGTAGAGCATTATAAACAGAATAGCATATAGTTCAGAAGAAAACTATGTCACGGCTTTAGAAAAGTAATGGTTCCCAGGCCGGGCGCGGTGGTTCACGCCTGTAATCCCAGCACTTTGGGAGGCCGAGGCGGGTGGATCACGAGGTCAAGAGATCGAGATCATCCTGGTCAACATGGTGAAACCCCGTCTCTACTAAAAATACAAAAAATTAGCTGGGCATGGTGGTGCGCACTTGTAGTCTCAGCTACTCAGGAGGCTGAGGCAGGAGAATTGCCTGAACCCAGGAGGCAGAGGTTGCGGTGAGCCGAGATTGCACCATTGCACTCCAGCCTGGGTAACAACAGCGAAACTCCGTCTTAAAAAAAAAAGAAAAGTAATGGTTTCCAAAAGACTGGTGAATTACCAAATAAGAAAATCTTCAGACATTCATCACATTAGTGTTTAAATACTGTGATATTAAGAGTTGTCATCTGTTTGGATAATGTGAAGGTTGCGCCTCACTTTTGGTGTCCACCTGCTTAACCATTGGAAACATTTGTAAGGCCCAGATTTTTAGAGCTGAATATATGTACAAGTCTGTTTTAGGTTTATTGTTTTAGGAAGACATTAAAATACTTCTGGTATCGTGCCATTTTCTGAAGAGCTCAAAATTCTTGAAAGATACGTGCTATGATTTGAATGTTTGTCCCCTCCAGAATTCACATTGAAATTTAATTGCCACTTTATCAATATTAACAGGTAGAACCTTTAAGAAGTGGTTAGGCTATGAGAGTTCCACCCTCATCAGTGGGATTGGTGTCGATATAAAAGGTGAATTTGGCTCGTTCTTGCTTTGTCTCGCTCTTTGCCTTCCATCATGAGATGAAGCAATCAGAAGCCCGTTGCTGAATACCAGAACCTTCCCAGCCTCCCAAACTGTGAGCCAATTTGTTTATCATAAATTACCCAGTCTGAGGTATTTTGTTATAACAGTAAAAACAGACTATGATAGTGCATCATTTAACTTTGCATCGTCTCTGTAAGATGGGTAAAGGACAATTGTAAACATTATCCTTCTATAAAGGAAGTTTCAAAATTTTAATTTCAATAGGATTAGGTAAATTATTCTTATTTTGTTCAGTGGAAGGTAGACTGAAGCAATGTAGCACCTTCTATCACAAACTTATTCAACAACTTATTACTAATTATTTGATTTAAATGGACACTAATCCCTTTTATTTTTAATTAGTAAGACAAGTGGATTTCAAAGAATTATTGCAGGATAATAAGTTGAGGAACAGAAACCAAATGTAGAGTTTCTCAAGAGAACGACAGTGTAGAATTTTTGTAGATGAGCAAAGAAAATTTATTAGGTGATGTTCTAACATTATTTTTATAATAAATTGAATTTTAAAATAAATGAAGAACTAATTAAACACTTCGAGTAGTAGTCATCCTTTATGAATGTGAAACAAATAGGTGAAGCTTTATTTGTGGAAATTGTTACATTGCTTTTAGTGGTCTAAATGAAGTTAATTGTAGCTTCAGAATTTACATGAAAATTTAAAAAGATTTGGCTGAAAAATTCCACTTTATGTATTCATTTTTAAGTTTTGTCATCCCAAAGATATTTTGTTTTTTTGTCCTAAGGAATGATGGGAACTTCTTAAAGCAATGGAAGTATCTGAAAATAATATACCTACTAAAAAAAAAAAAAAAAAAAAAAAAAAGAAGGCCTACTTCTTTTAGAAAAACCATTGAATTTAGATGATGGAAGGTTTAATTTTTTTCATGAAGTGATTGTGCTGCTGGAAAACACCTTATTTTCTTTGTCTGCGAAACTCATACAGAAAGGAATAGGAGTAGAATGAAGACTTTGAACTTATTAACCAAAGGAACCTAAATTGTCACTTCAGCTACCATAAAATGTATCTATTAATAGATACTAAAAAGTTACGGCTGTTTAGGGTTTTCTGCTGCTGTCAGCTTGACCTATAGGCAATGGACCAGGGAAGAGATCAGGTCAAGTATCACCAACTATTGCCAAGAATGGCAACAAAGGGGAGTGGAAATCAGAACCAGATACGTGATTTTCTTATGCCTCAAAACATTGGAGCCTCGAGTAGGAGTACCACACAGTGCAGTATTCTGTGACTTTTGTGTTGTCTTAAACATGACACAAGAGTCCTATAAGATAAACTTTTAATGATGATTCAATGTGGAAGCCGATTGAATTGCCCTGCTTTAGGGCCTTCTGAAGTAAATGTTAAAATAAGGAAATGTGAGGCCAGTCGTGGCTCATGCCTATATTCCCAGCACTTTCAGAGGCCAAGGTGGGTGTATCACTTGAGGTCAGGAGTTTGAGACCAGCTTGACCATCATGATGAAACCCCATCTCTACCAAAAATACAAAAATTAGCCAGATTTGGTGGCACACACCTGTAATCCCAGCTACTTAGGAGACTGAGGCAAGAAAATTGCCTGAACCTGGGAGGTGGCATTTGCAGTGAGCCGAGATCTGCCACTGTACCTGGATGATGGAGTGAGACTTGCTTCCGAGAATAAAAATAAAATAAGGAAATGTGGTGTTAGATAAACGTAAACAACATAACGTGACGCCAAATCTAGTTTATGAAAATATTTATTGCAGATTTTTAGAGGTCAGTGAGATCTTAGGAAATTATTTGAGTAATTATGTATAAACTAATATTATTTTAATTTTATGTTTAAAGGTAGAGTGGCTGGAGAGGGTTAGTGATCTGTTCAAGTTCAAACTGTTAGTAAGATGGCTAAAGGGACCTAGTTCTCTGGCCCAAAAATCTTAGGACGGAATTTTATCCACCATTCAAAGTTGCCTTCTTTAGTCCTCCTGAGGGCCCCCAGTTTGTGAGCTGAAATGAAAGCATAGACAAGGTAGAACACATAGCCAGCACTTCCCAAAAACAGAAACTTAGTTTTCTAGTAGAAGAAAAGGTGAAAAATATATCTAACTATGTATTTTGATGTGTTCTCATGAAATTATTACCCCACTTCCACTCAGGCTCTACCATTTTACTGTGAAGTATGTGGGAAATCAGACTTGGTTAATATTCTTCATGATCTAAGGCTGTTTGAATTGTGGAGATACATAATTTAATATGCCAGACAACACAAGCATGTATTAAAGATTAATTATCAGTGTTAAAATTAGGGAGAATAAATAACCTCATCTAATAATCTAATAATGCTAAATAAATTCATGAGCAGATTTTGAATCCGAGGAAGATGACTAGATGATTTATAAGGTCTTCTTGAGCTTTAAAGTTCATTAATGAAGATTATTAAATACTTTTGGTTTTAATATTTTTCATAGGAAATATATTTATGTTGCCTTTTTGGAGTACTTGCACATCTCCACTTTATTCAGAGATCAGTATGATATTCTTACAGCAGAGTTACTCTTTGTTCCAAATGTAGATTTAAAAATCAAAATAACAAAGCTGGAAAAAGACTAGCAATCATTCTGTTTCCCAGTTCTACTCTAATCCATATTTGAAGGAAATTGGACACATCAAAAATTTGTAATCTTTATATATAAACACTAACACAAATGGTGGCAGATGCTACAGTTTATGACTTGAGTGAAACATTTTTAGTAGGTTAATTGAGTTATATAATCAGCTTCAAAAAATGAATTCTAGGCAAACTATGCCACTAACTGAAGGTTTTATTTTCTATAATTTATTATTATTCTAGCACAGCCATTGATGAAAGTATATCTTAGGTCTCATGTAGATTAAACAAATCTGTAGTACGTAGCCTCATCATTAACTTGTCTTTACGCAAATTTAAAAGAGTGGTATTTAACTCATGCAAAGTGTGCTTAGTGGAAAAGAAAGTCCTCTGACAAGTTAATGGAATGCTGTGAAATGCATTTATAGTACATTTAGAAATTCAGTATTAGTATGAAGCATCTACAAGGGGCTTTCACAGGTCATTTACTTCCTCTTCTTTTACTGTCAGGATAGTGTCCAAAAAATTTATGGAGACAGAAGTGCTATACTGTACTCTCAGTTCGGGTTAATAAAGCAGGTATACAGAAGTTTATTTTAGGTAAGAAGAAACTCCCAAAAACAGATTTGGAGACAGTGTGGAAAAGAGCAAATAAACATTATGGAAACCGATCTTGTAAAAGGTGACTAGATCATACATTGGCCTTCATTATTGGAAATAGTTTGAAAATCGGATTTATAATGAAGTTTCCACCATTTCCAGGTAGAGGAGGATCTTACATCTTTTGTGTTAAGCCCTTTGAGATATATCTATCCTTGTAATCTTGTAATATTTATCTAATGCTACTATTTTGCACACATTTATAAAAATGAAGAATATAGTTGATACGAATTCCTTTCCAAAACCTCTCATTAGATTTGGCAGAAAAATATCATGGAGAGCTTGAACAAAAGAGATACTGGGTCTGAGATGTATGTGTATTGTAGATCCATATGGTTTATTCAGGAACTTCAGCAGAATGACTTGAAGAGGAAAACGAAGGTAGATGATTAAAGATGTTCCAAAGACATTGTCTTTCTTTCAGTAACTTCTGTTGTCGCCTGTCTTAAGTGTGTGCGGGTGTGGGCTCGCTCTCATGTACTCTAGCTGTCTGTCACACACACATGCAAAACTTCTGAAAGACTTCTGTATAGTTATTGCCTCTTCCCTCTCCCTCTTCTTCACCTTCCGTTCTCTTCTCAGCCCATTCTCATGGGATTTTTTTCCCCACACTTCATCAAAATTGTTCTGATAAGGTTACCAAAGACCTTTAGTCTTGCCAAATATGGTGTCTTTTTTTTTTTTGGACTTTTCAGCAGTCTTCCACACAACTGACCCTTATCTTGGCTGCTGGTGCTCCACACTCTTCTCATTTCTCCCTCTAAATGTTTAGCCATTTCTTTTCAACATCTTTTGATGGCGGCTGATGCTCTGTTTAACCTTTAAATACTGGAATCACAAAAGGCTCAGTCCTGAGCTTTCTTTTCCCTTCTTTCTAATTAAATAAACTCTCTCCTTAAAGGATTCTGATTTATTTCTATGACATTAAATGCCCTCTTTGATGCCAATATACTAAAAAAAAAAAAAAAAAAGTATCTCCAGCTCTGATTGCTATACTGAGCTCCAGTTCATATGTCCAGCTTTCTACTGAACATCCTCAATTGGATATTTGAAAAGCATCTCAAACTCAAAATAGACAGAACAGGACTCTTGATTCCTCAACTCCCTCTGCCTCCTTCCTTTTTCAGCTTCTGTTTTTTCCACCTCAGTAGTTACCCCAGTCAGGTGCTCAGTACGAAGATCTAGTCATTACTCTTGATTAATATTTTTTCTGTCACCCACCCCCATCACCATCTAATTCATCAGCAAGTCCTATTAATATTTTCTTTAAAATACGTCTAAAGTCTGTTTCGCCTGCTTTCGTTGCTATCAGTATAATCTAAAGTCTTGTCTGAGCAATCATAGCAGTCTTCTTTCTGTTCTTCCTCCTCCTTCTTCCTTCCCTGCTCCTTTATAATCTTTATTGGTGTCATCCACAATGATCTTTTGAAATATAAATTTGATAATCCCTGTACTTTCCCTTAAGCCTTCCATTGACTTCCATTACACCTAGAATAAAATGTGAATCCCTTTTGCCATTTCAGTACTAATATGTCTGCCCCTGGGTTTCCTCTCTGTTGTATCCTTACACCTCCACCCGCATCACCACACCTCAGCCACACTGGACTTCTTTCTGTCCCTTTAACATACCGAGTTCATTTTAAAACAGGGCCCTTGCGGTTGCTAGTTCCTATGCTTGTAATGCTTAGGCCCTTAGGTCACAGTTCAAATGTCATCCCCGCAGAAAGGTCCTCTTTGACCACTCAATCTAAAGGAGCTTCTCATTAAGTCTACTGTATCTCTTTGGAGGATTTAGCATTATGTAAAGTATTTTTGTTCGTTTATTCGTTTACCTGTTTATTGTGTCTGAGCTTTATGAGGTTAGAGTCCTTGCCAGCTTTGTTCCCTCTAGTAGGCAGTGTACAAAAAGGGAAAAAACACAACTCTCAAAGAAACCCATGTGTAGAATGAAAAGTGCTTGGGAGAATGCTTTGTAAATAAAAGAATTTAAGTCCTTTTAAGGATGAGAAATCTTTAAAATGAGAATTCTTCAGTTCTTTTCAGTTTACAATCAAAGCTGATTCTGAAAATAAGCCAAACTGAATGCTGTGATATGATTAGGTTCACCCAAATGAAATTATAGAATTTAGCATTTCCAGTATATTGTAATTGCTGAGGTAGTTTGTACTGTAAAGGACCATTTTGTATACACAATTTCAGTCAGCTGTGCTTGTCAGGTAAGAGAAAAAATAATGAAGAAGAAGGAAAACAGAGAAGAGGTAGTAGTCCTACAAAGTGACACTAAGGTTAGGTCAAATCTTTGTGTACCTTTAATGCCTACAGTGTAGTCATAGGTCAATAAGAAAAGCAAGGAGTATTAGGTGTCCTTTAGGTGACACTGACTCCATTTTCATTATATACATAAAATGACAAAATGAGCAAATACTTTGTAAAGTGCTGTATGCCTTCCTAAAGCAAGGAATCCAGGAACAAGAAACTAGAATTATGGCGATTGGAAGGGTTCTGAATTTTACAGGAGACTTAGGCTGCCTCTGTCTTTTCTAGTTTAGTAGTTACCCCCAGTCAGGTGCTCAGGACAAAAATCAAGGTGTCAGTCTTGATTAACTCTTTCTACCACCCTCCACCACCATCCAGTTCATCAGCAAGTCCTGTTAGCATTCTGCGAGCACCCTCACTCCCTGGCAACACTGCTGTCTTCTTGGCTCACTGAAACGATTGTGAGTGGTAATATATCTGTAACCCCAAGGCTTCCTTATAACCACTTTTCTCCTCATCCTTGGCTACAGGAGACTCTCTTCCCTGAAGAGACTTTTGTTCCCCTTCCTGCCATGTACCAAAGGAGTTAGGCAGATGGGTAAAAGCTCTTTGCTGGAAGCTTCGGGAAGGAATCTACAACTTACCAATATCAGAAACAGGGAATCTGTGACACTGAATGTCAAGGGCTATCTTTATGCTACAGGGAATAAACTATTTAACTTCATCGGAAAGATACTCATGTATTAGACGTCAAATTATAATATTAGAGCATGTACGATTTAGCATCAAATGTACCGTGATTATTACTATAGGACAACTCTGTCCTTTCTAAACTGCTTAGTGACCCACTCATTATATTCCATATATTTCTTCAGGAAACAATGAGAGGCCACTGAAGTGTGACCGTAGAATGTTGAGTTCTTTGCAACTTCCAGTTTATATTACTGTTGTAGGTCTAAACTTTTCTTTTCCCCTAAATTGAAATCACCTTTGACTCCTTTGTGAAAGAGTAATGATAAAAGTTTTGACTTCTTCTTGTCAAGGGGGATTTCATAAATTAAGGAAGGTTATATTCATTAAGAACCTACCTATGGCAGGTACTCTTGCTGGTAACTTTTATATATTTTATGTAATTCTCAGAAGGACCTTATGAATGAGGTCTTACTGTGCTTGTGTTCAAATGATGAGATGGAGGCTGTGAGAAATTCAGTTACTTGCTTAAGATTTACACAGCTAATGAGGCACAGATTGGCTCAAATCCTGTTCTCAATTCTGAGTTCAGTTCATTTTCTGTAATACGGGTCTCTCTCTGTGCCTTATTCATTGTCTATAATAAAGTCAGTAATAATACCTGTAATATCTATTTCATAGAGGTATGAGAATCAGATGAATATAAACACAATACCTATATAAATTTCAAGGTCTATTATGATTTTTAGTAGCATTAATTTAACAACATTACCAAAGTGTTCTTTTAATTCGCTGTCACTTTATACTAGGATTTCTGAATATAACAGTGGATATTTTATTTGTTAGACTCCTTGTAGTTATGTTTGGGTTTCTTTGAGAATGAGTTTTACACCCTTCCAATTGTTGGCAAATATTCATACTGAAGAAAAATTGCCCATCTGTTCAGCTGCTAGCCAAAACATCACAAACAGTCAGAATAGCAGATTCAACCCGACGTGAATTATGATGAGACAGTATAAGAGGATGTAAGTCATACTGTCATGGGATCTTTGGGGTGTCACTTTTATGGACAGAACCTGTGGCTGATGGTGCCTTTTCCTGAGTTTTGCTTGGGCCTGGTGGGCTTGTTCCACCCACTCAGCCTGGCAGGTTGCACTCAGCTCATACTACCAGCCTGGATCCCATGCTTCTAAGGGAGTCTGGAGTCAGGCATGGAGTGGTGAGGGGTGTTTGTGAGCAAGTGTGGGGTCCACTGTACAGTCAGACATGCCAACTGCTGTGGGGTGGGCTGGTGTGGGGCGGGTCTTCATGCTGCTCTGTGGGGCGTGCAGCCCCAGCCATTCCTCCTTGCTGCAGGTGGCATGATGGTAGCACTGGGTTGTGTGGAGTGGTCATTACCATCAGTATCCTAGTTAAGAGATGTGGAAGGAGGTAGTATCCATTTGGGAAAATTTAAGATTTTCATCATCTAAATTTAAGACTAGGCTTAGAAGATCAAGAATGCCAAAAAAATTACATTTAGATATCATTATATTTGGAACTGAATGAACAGAAATAGTGAAACAGCATGTTTCCCTGACTCCTTCATGGGGCTTTCATCAGGGGCATTCTGCTTACTCACCCGCAGCTCTCAACTCCTCACAGGAGGGATTTCATGGGCTGGTTCCACCCACTTGGCCTGGCATGCTCAGCTCATGCTACCAACCAACCTGGATCCCATGCTTCTAAGGAAGTCTGGAGTCAGGCATGGAGTGGTGAGGGGTGTGTGTGAGCAAGCGTAGGGTCCACTGTGCAGTCAGACAAACCAGCTGCTGCTGTGGGGTGGGCAGCTCCAGGTGCTGGCATAAGTGCCAGCTCTCTGTGAGGCTGTGGCTGGACAAGGTGAACTGCAAGCAGCTTCCCCATCTGGCAGTGGGGAATATGGTAGAATCCCAGCAACTTGGAGATGCCAGGAACCACAGGGCCCTAAACTGGGGGTCACAGCCCTGGCTCGGGGAGCTCGCAGGTCTGGGCTACCTGAAGGGCTGCAGCTCTTCTCTCCTTCTCTTCGCCTGCAACATGGCGAGCAAGGGGAGTGTTTTAGCCCTGTTTATGTTACAGCAGCTCTTTTGGCCTTGTCATTTGGTGGGTCCTGAGTTCTTGTCCTGTGACCAGGAAGAATGAGGTACGCAACGTGGAGGGTGAACAAGATGAGGAGCTTTATTAAGCAATAGAACAACTCAGAGAAAACCTACAGTGGGCAGCTCCTCTCCATAGCCAGGATGTCCCAACGAGTGTTCAGCTCCTTAGCAGAGAGGGTCGCTTCTCTCTGATGGTAGGTCATTCCAACAAATGTTCAGTTCTCAGCAGAGAGAGTTGCTTCTCTGTTTGGCTGGTTGTCCTGTTGTCTGCAGCTCTTGGCAGAGAGGAGGCGCTAGAGTGAGAGGCTGTTCTCTTCAGGCAGATCATCCCATTGTCTGCAGCTCTTGGCAGAGGGAGTAGCTCCTCTCTGCAGCTGGTTGTCCCATCATCTCTCTGTCCTCACAGCAGAGAGGAAGCCCTGGAGTGGGTAGCTCCTCTTTGCAGCTGGTTGTCCCAACGTCTCCTTAGCTCTGACTGAGGCTGGGGCCTTTATGGGCCTCAGAGGGGAGGATGTTTATGGTGACTGGTCCATGGGTGGCCACATGCGGGCCTGGAAAAGGCACCACAAGTTCCCACTCCATGCCACGGAACTGGCAGCCCAGTCTTCAGCCTTTAGGCCATACTTGGCCTGACAATGGGGCCTCACTGGGGACCTGGCCCCATCCGTCCAGTTACCTGTCTGCCTCCTGTTGCTGTTCATGGTTCCCTGGGCTCAGCCTTGAGTTTGCTCTGAGGTTGGAGTGGGCATCAACAGCAGGAGAAGCGAGGCAGTGGGAGCAGGTACTTCTGAGACTACAAGCATTGGTAGGGCGTCCTTCCTGGGCCCCCAAAAGTACAGGGATGTCTGGGTCCACAGCTGTGGTTTGGGGAACTGCAGCTGTGCCTGGGCAGGTGGGGCTCCCACCTGCTTCATGGAGTGGGAGGCCAGGGTCTGCAGCCTTGGTTTGGGAGGCTGCAGCTGTGCCTAGGGAGGGTGCTCTCACCTGCTCTGTGGAGCAGGAGGCTGGGGTCTGCAGTCGGGATCTGGGTGGCTGCAGCTGTACAGGTGGGGTTGGGGGAACTGGGGGTGGGGTGGGGGGGGGGGTCTTCTCCCTGTTCTCTGGAGTGTACCGTCCCAGCTGTTCCTCCTCACTGCAGCTGGCACAATGGTAGTAGTGGGTCATTTGGAGTGGCCACTACCATCAATATCCTAGTCAACAGATGTGGAAGTAGGTAGTACCCATTTGGGAAAATTTAAGATTTTCAGCATCTAAATTTAAAGCTGGGCTTAAAGGATCATAAGTGCCAAAAAAAATTGCATATAAATATCATTATCTTTGGAATTGAATGGACAGAAATAATGAAACATTATATTTCCCTGACATCTTCATGGGACTTGCAACAGGGATGTTCTGTTTACTCACCCACAGCTCTCAACTCCTCAATGGAGGGAGTGCGTGAGTGAACAAGGCGGGAAGTGGAGTACACGATTGCTAGAGTCAGCCAGCCGCTGTAGCACCAGCAGGCGCACTCCACTCACTTGGATCTGCTGTGTTCCACACCTTGCAATAGGGGCCATGCAGGTGAGTTGGTGCAGGAGCCTGGGTGAGTGTTTTTTGGGCGCTGGCAGGAGCCAACTGTGTGTTGGCCCCACAGCTGCATCTCGGGGCTAGAAGTGCCTGTGACCCCAGAAGCCCCAGAGGGAGTGTTACAGTGATTTTTTAGCTCTGCTCTCCATGGACTACTTATGCATTGACAGCTCCGTGGACCCTCTGCCTTTTTGCGTGAGGCGGCTGCCTTTCACCAACGAGGGCAAAGGGTCAGTATCCCAGCCCTTTTGTATTTGCAGTTGTGGCGCCTGAACTCTTGTCTGGCATCCAGGGGAAATGAGATCACATGCATGAATTGAAGGATGGTAAATGCAGGGAATTTCATTGCCGACGAAGGTGGCTCTTAGTTGCAAGCTGAGCTGTAAAGGGGATGGGGCAGAAGGTAATCTTTCCCTGAAGTCCGGTTATCTCTGGCCAGATTCTTCTCCAAAGTTACCCCGTCAAGCTGTCCCTCGTAAGTCAAGCTGCTTCTCTCTGACATCCAGCTGTAGTCTTCAATGTCCAGCTTCTTCTCCTCTCTCTGCTGGGTGGATCTGGGGATTTTATAGGCACAGGGTGGGGTGGGATGGGGCCATGGGTGGTTTTGGAAAATGCAGCATTCAAGCAGGAAAACAGGGATGTAAGGGTAAGTTCTCACTTTGGGCCATGGTTTCAGGCTTGAAGGTGGGATTTTGTTGGGGACCACCCTTTTCTGCCTAAAATTTCTCTGTCCCCTGTCCCTATCAATAGTTGGAGGGAAAAATCAGGAATTTTAGTTAAACAGAGGCTTGACAACTTTTAGGCATACAGGTAAGGCTGTTGGTGCTCTGTGGGATGGAGATCTACATCCCTGGAAATGGGATAGAATTGAGAACGTTGATCATTTACTTACCACAGTAACCTGTATTTTCTGGAAGCATGTGATTGTTTTGCTGTGATCTTCTGAATGTGAATAGTGTCCTCTTTTTCTAAAGCTTGTTTGTTGCATGCAGAACTGGTATGACTTCATGCTTTTGGCTAAGATACCCATGAGTATTATTGCTTTTTTGTTTTGTTAAATAATTTTTATTTAACATGTAAACTGTTAAATAATTTTATTTAACATGCAAACTGTTTTAAATATAGGGTATGAATAACAGTAAATAGCCAACTTGCATAGCAGTGAACTGGTCTAAGAAATACAATGTTGCCACTACTTTTAAAGCTACACAACTTCTCTGTCTTCCTCTCCACCTCACTTAAATAATCACTATCTTAAATCTTATGTTCCTTTTCACTGGTTTTTCTTTGCAGGTGTTCTTGTATGTATTGAAATCAATTATTTTTTTATATGTTATAATTGCATATATTTTTAGTTTCGCTCATCTTGGTGTGTGCTTTTTCTTGTCTGCTTTCTTTTTTTGACCCAGTATTGTGAAATTTATTTGTGATGGTGCCTATAACTGCAGCTCATTCAGCTTCATTGCTGTATAGTTTTCTATCATATGAATGTGCCATAGTTTGTTTATTTTGTTTTTAACTGTTACAGACATCATTTCCATGAACATTCATATATTTATCTTCCATTGAACATGTACAGGAGGTTTTCTAGGGTATATAACTTGTAATGGAATTGTTGGCCCTTGAAGTATGCTTATTGCAACTTCACTAGATAATGTCAAATTGTTATTGAAAGTTGACTACATTTGTACTGAACCATCTGTGATCAGAGTTCCCATTGTTCCAAATCTTCACCAGCATTTGACATTGTAGGATTTGAAAACTGTTTCTAATTTTTACATTAGCACTTTAATTACAGTTGTATTTATCATTTCTAGATGGTATTTTTTTTTTTGCCTAGCTAGACATTAAAAAACTTTCTTTATCCTTCCTCATATTTTCAGTCTCATTCCTTTAAACATCTTAGATATAATTACTTTAAATTCTGTATTTTAAATTCTGGTCATACCAAATTATAAACTCTTTGTGAGTTGATTCAGCAATGTAATACTTCTGCTGAGTCTTATTCACTGGTCTTTGTTTCTTTGTGATTATTTGTTAGTTTATTTATTTATATTTTGAGACAGGGTCTTGCCCTGTTGCCCAGGCTGGAGTGCAGGGATATAATTTCAGCTCGCTGCAACCTCTGCCTCCAGGGCTCAAGCAATCCTCCCATCTCAGCCTCCCAAGTAGCTGGGACCAGAGCCACACATCACCACATCCAGTTAATTGTTTATAGAGGCAGGATCTCTCTGTGTTTCCCAGGTTTGTGACTTTGTATAAAACTGTAAGTTTGTGCTCGTTAGAAATTCTATGAGGCCTGGATTGAAGGTGTATTCATCCTGAGTGATTTGCCTTTGTTTTGATGGATAACTAAGGCATTAACAATCCTGGATCCTTCTGAGGTTAATTTCTGAGCTTGAGGTTTCTTCTCCCACAAAGATAATAGGAATTTAGGCTACAAGCTTGGTTAGATACCAACTTCTGTTTATGAGTCCAGAAAAAAAGAACCCCTCTAGCCAGTGTATTTAGGGTTTAGATTGACACTTTCTTTGCTCTTTCTTCTGTGGAACAGATTTATTCTAATTTACAATTGTTCTACTTCACAGAATATAGTCCTTGGAAAATCCTGGGTATATTCAGGAGTTTGGTTTTAGATTTTCCACTCTGGGCAAAGCCCACACACAGCCTCCAGTGCTTGGTGCCCACGTCTCTGTCAAGATGAAAGTTTAGGATCCTCAGGTTAGCTAGATGTTTCTGGTTGGGAAAGCCAGCTTCAGAGTTTACTTACCTGCTGGATTCTTCCTTTACTTGACTGTAATACTCTAAGGATGTTTCTTTCTTATCACTTAAATAATTTTATTTGTTTTCTCTTTTTAAATAAAACTTCTTATGGCCTTTATTTTTCTTCATTATTTATCATAAATATTTTCAATCATGCAGAAAAAATGAAGGAATACAACCAGCAGCTTAGCACCTAGATTCATTAATTGTTAGCTTTCTAAAAATACATTCTCCTTTATAACAATGCCATATCACATGAGACAATTAATAACAATTCTCTAATATTTTCTGTAATACATGATCCATATTGAGATTTTCTCATTTGTCCCTGAATATCTTTTATACATATTTTTCCTCCAAATGAGGATATAGACAGTGTAGTGATGCATTTTAAAAGATATTTGTCAGTATGGCCATTTGGGTCATTTGGTTCACCATATTATCCAATATGGAAATGTACTTTATTGTTTGTCATTTTCTGAAGTCTACTTTTGACTTCTTTCTTTCTTTCTTTCTTTCTTTCTTTCTTTCTTTCTT